>NW_027223341.1:3460014-3665952 GCF_030449975.1 Polyergus mexicanus
AAGCAGTGGTATCAACGCAGAGTACTCGCTAATAGAATCTTGTGATCTGTAATTGAATGATCAACGCTCATTCACCAACTTGCAGTGTTTGTTGAAAAAAGAACGATTTTATACTGTGATTTTGACATGTTAGAAGATTGAGTGTTTGAAGATTGAACATTTGTATCGTTATCCAGTTAATGAATACATCAGCGAAGACAGTGCTTTGGCATATTATATCCAAATATGGCATATTGTAATATTTATATTATTATACATATTATATGTATTACAAAAGAAAATTCTTACATTTTGTTCTTAACCGATTTATCAACATTACAATTACATTGCAGTGTACATATGAACACATTATTTTTCAGAGAAATAATCTTGTATCAATATGATAATTATATTTGTAATAATTATACTTGAAGGTTTACATGTATGTACTATCACATATTGTATAATGCATATACATATGTTGAAATATGGAATTATTATAAATATTAGAATAGATATATTTGTACATTTGTGTATCGGTGTATTTCATATGGTGAACAACGAAAAATTTTACTGCACTCTTTCGCACTTGAAATCTTACAATTCTTGAAATCTGCTGTGACATACGTGAAATTTTAAATGCAAAAGAATACGGTATAATTCTTCATTGTTCACCATACGAAATACACCTATATACAATACAAATATATAAATATATCTATTCTAATATTTCTAATAATTCCACATTTCAACATATGTCTATGCATTATGTGAGACAGTACATATATGTAAATCTGCAAGTATAACTATCACAATATAATTATCATATTGATACCAGATTATTTATTTGAAAAATAATGTATTCATATGTATACTGCAATGTAATTGTAAAATTGATAAATCGGTTAAAACAAAATGTTATAAGATTTTTCTTTTATGATACAGATAAAATACATATATAATATATACATATATATAATACATATATAATAATATATATATTACAATATGCCACATTTGCATATAATATGCCAAAGCACTGTCTTCGCTGATATATTCACTAACTAAATAGTGATATAAATGTTCAATCTTCAAACTCAATCTTCTAACACATCAACAGTACAAAATCATTATTGCTTCAAGAGACACTGCAAGTTAATGAATGAGCGTTGATCATTCCATTACAGATCACAAGATTCTATTAGCGGAGACTATAATATCGAACTCTCGCTTAAAAGATTCTCGTGGTTTGTAAATGGATTCCTTCCTGACATTCGATGCAAGCTGGATCCTTGATTTGCAAATTAGTATCGATCTATTACTTTCGCCTGCTTAAAATTAAAATAAATGATGTAATATTAGTAGGCAGTGTGACATTAAGATCTGGTTTATACAGCAACCTTACCAGTATAAATGTAATCATAATTCAGTCTTCCTTTAGGTTGAATGAACAGAAATAAAACATGATATTTAAAAACATTACCTTATACTGTAATTGCACAATAATCGTCCCAGCACTGGTATGTATTGTGTACACAAAAATGCATTGTTTCTAGCAAAGATTCCACTGTAAATAACAGAAATTGATTAATGACTAGAAAATCATTAGGATTATGTTGCATATATATATGTATATATTATATGTATACTCTTGTATTAAAAAAAATTATAAACATATAACAAAATACTTGCTTCTAAATATAATATGCAATTTATTATATTCATCTAAGAACTCTCATATTGTTAAAATACCCAAGTTCCTTCATATTAACAAAGAATGCTTATCCAATGTCACTTTGTAAACACTTGAAGAACAAGATCTCGAAAACTTAGAGATATATTTTATTATTAGATTATTTGATACTAAAAACACGGTAATAAGATTATTTGATACTAAAAACACGATAATAAGATATTAAGACAGTAACATACGCGAGGTTAGGATATCTGTCATGTGTGCAGTAGACAATGTAGAAAACGTCCTGTTATCTTATTATTTATAAATAGATTTTGTACATATCTCTGTTTTTCGTATGATATGCTGTCCGTAAACAATTAATAACTAATACCGTAATCTTTCGCATTTAAAATCTCATGTATGACACGGCATCGTGAGATTTTACGTGCGAAAGAATACAATAGAATGATTAATCGTTTACGGACAATATATCATTCATAAAACATATACAAAACCTATATATAAATAATAAACACAAATAATAAGCACACATGACAGATATCCTAACCTCGCGTATGTCACATTCTTAATATTTATCTTATTAGCGTGTTTTTAGTATCAAATATATCTCTAAGTTTTCGAGATCTTGTTCTTCCTACAAAGTGATATTGAATAAGCATTCTTTGTTACCATGAAAAAACTTGGGTATTTTAACAATATGAGAGTTCTTAGATGTATGTAATAAGATGCATATTATATTTAGAAGTAAGTATTTTATGTTATATTTTTATAGTTTTTTTATAATATAAGAGTGTATATATATATATATATATATATATATATATATGCAACATAATCCTAATAATTTTCTAGTCATTAATCTATCTCTTTTATTTACAGTGGAATCTTTGCCAGAAATAATGTATTTTTGTATCTACACAAAATAATCATATCAGAGAAACTATTATGCCATTACAGTATAAGGTAATCTTTTTAAATATTGTGTTTCCTTACTGTTCATTCAACCTAGAAGAAGATTGAATTGTGATAACGACATTTATACTGGTAAGATTGCTGTATGAATGAGATCTTAATGTCAAGTTGCCTACTAATGTTTTATCATATTTATTTTAATTTTAAACAGGTGAAAGTAATTAATCGGTATTAATTTGCAAATCAGAAATTTAGCTTGCATCAAATGTCAGGAGAGAATCCATTTACAAAGCACGAGAATCTTTTAAGCGAGAGTTAAATATTATAGTCTCCGCTAATAGAATCTTGTGATCTGTAATGGAATGATCAATGCTTATTCATTAACTTGCACTGTCTTTTGAAGCAATAATGGTATTGTATTGTTGACGTGTTAGAAGATTAAATAAACATTTGTATTGTTATTCACCCAGCAAGCAAAATGATGCAAAGTTTGCAGCAAACCCGAGCATGCCTTTACAGCAAAATTGTAACAAGGTGTGTCCGGAAAAAGCTTAGCTTTTGCTGGCAAGGCTTGTTGCAATAGTGTGATGCACATTTTACGCAAATAATAGAGCACACCTTGCCGTGCACGGCATGACAGCAAATTTGTGGCAAGAACAGGACAAACCTTGCTGTGCACGGGATGACATCAAATTTGTGACAAGAATAGAGCAAACCTTGCCGTGCACGGGATGACAGCAAATTTATGACAAGAATAGGGCAAACCTTGCCGTGTACGGCATGATAGCAAATTTGTGATAATTCTCTGTATAGGATGATTCAGAAACTCTGCGACAAACTCTGAGGAACGATAAATCTCGCAGAGAGGAATATTTTTTGTGAATCAATCTGTTGGTGTAAGATTGCGCTCGGATAATCTGCTTTTCTGAAGGAATTGGAAAGCTGGTGTTTCGAAAGAAGAGACGTAGATTTCTGGTCTTCGATGCGAATTCTTCCTTTTATTATTAACCTTATACAGTATATGTCAACACTCGCGTGCGACAGGCTGGCGACTAGAAGCGTTTCGTTGTTCGTGGGACTTCGCTAAGCGCTGGTTTACGCATGCGCGTTAATCAAATGCGACGGACTGCCTCGACACTTCCGCCGTTCAAGCGTTTGATAACAATCCCGAGATCTGTGCGTAGTTTAACAAATCTATTTCTCGGGAGCGCTTTCGTAAAGATATCTGCTAACTGTGCCTCCGTAGGCACGTAAACAACCTCTATCTCGTTGCTCTCTGATTTTTCTCTGACGTAGTGATATCTTATATCAATATGTTTCGTTCTTTTGTGAAACTCGGTATTTCGGACTAGACGAATCGCGCTCTGGTTATCTACGTACAAAGTCGTCGGTTTTTCACATCGAAATCCTATACCGTTTAACAATGTACGAAGCCATACAGCTTCTCGCGTCGCGGTCGCCGCTGCGACATATTCTGACTCTGTCGTACTCTGTGTGACTAACTTCTGCCTTTGAGACGACCACGTAACAATGCCGTTTGCGAGACAAAATGCGTACCCTGTTGTCGATCTGCGTGTTTCAACGTCACTCGCGAAATCTGCGTCTGAGTATCCCACTAAACCTACCAGTCCGATTTTCGATTCGCTCGCTCGATATTCTATTCCTACGTCTATCGTTTTGACTAGATACGACATGATTCGTTTGACTGCTTGCCAATGACTTTGATCATGCTTGTTTAGAAATTTACTAACCGCGTTTACCGAGTATGCGATATCCGGGCGTGTAACTACGGATAGGAACATCAATGATCCTACGGCCTCGCGATACGGAACGTTTTCTCTCCCGTTTTCTTCTGACTCGACCGGATGTAGAATCGTATGGGGATCTGCCGGTACTGACACCCCTTTTGCTTGACTCATCCTGAATCGTTCGATTATTTTTCTCGCGTATGCCGTTTGATGGACGAACATCGTTTTAGACTTTCGATCTCGACAAATCTGCATCCCGACGAAACTACTGCAGTCACCCAACGTTATCTCGAATGCTTCGCTTGACGCTGCGATTATACTATCGATTACTTCGATTGACCTTGATGCTAAAATTCCGTCGTCAACAAAAAGCGCGAGATAAACTTCGTGTCCTTCATACATTCCGTAGAAAATACACCTATCCGCGTCCGTTTCTTTTAGATTAAACCGTTTCAAAAAACTTGTGAACTTAAGGTTCCAACAACGCGGTGCTTGCTTTAATCCGTAAAGCGACTTCTTTAGCAAGCAAACTACGCTCTTTCGATCGCCGGCTTCTGTGTTGATCTCGAGTCCCGTAGGTGGCTCCATCCGGATGTCCTCGTCAAGCACGCCGTACAAGAATGCCGTTCGAACGTCGAACTGAATGGCCTCCAGGTCGTTCTGTGTGATGATTGCAAGGAGAACTCGTAATGAGTCGTACCTTACGACTGGTGAAAACGTCTCCGAGTAATCGATCCCTTCTCGTTGTTGGAAACCCCTAGCGCATAGATGCGCTTTGAATTTTGACACATTTCCATCTGTGTCTCGTAGTATTTTAAAGACCCATTTGGAGTCTATAGTTTTCTCGCCAAGAATACGTGGGACTATCTCCCATGTCCCGTTCGTTCGGTGAGCTTCCAGCTCGTCGTCGATTGCTTCCGCCCATTCGGCAGCTTGCGGACCAGAGATGGCTTCTTGATACGTTTCTGGCACGTTGTACTCCGCGAGACACAACGCGTATCTCGCCGGAGGACGAATTGATTCTCGATTTCGTAGCGTTCTCGGCGTGCCTGCTGCTTGCTGCTGCTGCTCTCGTCGTCGCTCGTTCTCGTCTTCTTCCTCGCCAACGTCTCCTGGCTCGTTCTCTGCATCCTCTCGACCGGCTGGTACTGCTCTCGTGTTTACGGCAGCCGCATCGCCGGCGCCTGCGTTAACGGCGACAGCTCCGTTGCCGTTAATGTTCTCTGGCTCATCATCTTCTCCGTCGTTATCGCTCCACGACGGTAGGATGAGCTCGACTTCTGAGCCGGTTGCTTATGAGATCGTTGTGTGCGTTTTCTCGTTAAAAACAACATGTCTCGAGATAGATACGCACCTGGTGACCGGATCGTACAGACGATAGTTTGATGTGACGCTGTCGTAGCCGACTAGAATAAGCTTCTTCGCTCGTGCGTCAAACTTCGTGGTCTTCTGTTTCGGCACGTGCGCGTAGGCATCCGAGCCAAAGACTCGCATGTGTCGAAGATCCGGTTTTCTCCCGGTCCATTGTTCGTACGGAGTGCGGCTTCCGCCGACTCGCGATTGTCCCGTTCTGTTGATTGCGTAAACGGCTGCTGCCGTTGCTTCTGCCCACAACTGAGCAGGAAGATCCTTTGCCTTCAGCATCGTCCTTGCTGCCTCGACAATCGTTCTATTGTCGCGCTCCGACCTTCCATTCTGCTCGGGCGTGTACGGTGCTGTTGTTTCCAGTGTGATGCCTCGTTCTCTCACGTACGTCCTCATCCTCGCGTTGCAATACTCCGTCCCGTTATCGGTGCGTAAAGTCTTCATTGTACGCCCAAACTTGTTGAATATTGCTCGCTCGAATTCTATAAATCGTTCATAAACGTCTGATCTATGTCTCATGAAGTAAACGTATCGAAAGCTCGTAGCGTCGTCCTTGAAGAGCACGTAATATCTTGCTCCGCCTATCGACTCCGTCGGCACTGGCCCACACACGTCGCTGTGTATGTATTCGCCCGGGACATCCGATGCTCGATCACAATTTTTCTTGAATGGCAACTTGTGAAGTTTGCCGTACTGGCACGCCTCACAGAAAAACTCGCTTGAATTTTGCACGAGTACTCCGTCGACTAGATCTCGATTCACCAACTCGGTGATCGCACGCTTGTGCAGATGACCCAGCCTCTCGTGCCAGATTCTCATATCCAGCGACGACACGTTTATTTCTCGCTTCTTTTCCGGTCTACGAAAGAGCATCCGATATAATCCGTTTTCTTGTCTCGCTCCTGTTGCCTCGACGACGCCGCTTCGTGATACCTCGACGATTCCATTTTCAAAGTTGACTCGAAAACCTTTTTTCGTATATACTCCGACTGAAAATAGATTTCTGGCGACTCGAGGAACGAGTAAGACATTTTCGATTACACCGCTCTCCCATTTACCATTGGCGAATTTTTCGATGCGAATTTTTCCGATGCCCGTGATCTCGCACTTACCGTCGTCTCCGAGTAAAACAGTTTCTCTGGTTACCGGCTGCAGATCTTCCATCCAGTCTCGACGGAAGGTAATGTGCTCCGACGCCCCGCTGTCGGTAATCCAGATTTCTTGTTTGTCTGCCTCACTCAATTTCTGAAGCTGTCTTACCGACGGTTGTTCCTGTCGACTCTTTTCTCTCGACGGTCTGCCTTCTCTCTCGTGTGAATCTATGATGAACGCACAATTTCCGCTCGAATTGTTTTTCACACCTTTTTTGTTCGCTTTTTGCTTCATCATTTTATCACATTGGCTGGCGTAATGTCCCTTTTCTTGGCAACGAAAACACTCGATGTGATCTTTTGACTTTTTCTGTCTTTTGCCTCTGTCCTTCGAGCTCGAACCACTCTTCGAAGCACCTTTCTTTGTCACCGCTAAAGCACTTGCCGTGCTGCCATCTTCACCGAGATTTGAGTCTTCGCGAATTAGTCTTTCTAATAAATTTTCTATTGTCTGTCTCGCCGGATCTACACTGTCCCACGCCTTTTTAAACACGCTGAATCTCGTTGTTAAACTCGACAGAATTTTTGCGATTACCGCTGCATCGGAAACTGTCTCGCCGAGATCTTGTAACTGACGCGCCATGTTCTGTATCGTACTCACATGTTGAATTACAGTGTCCGACGGACTTATTTTGTACGAATAGAAACGTTGTGTCAACGCTCCGACGTTCGACGCAGATTTCTGTTCGTGCATTGTGGCTAACTTGTCCCACATTTCTTTTGCAGACGCGCACACTAATACACTAACAACCTGCTCGTCTTCCATCGCCGAGGCGATGATTGCCGTTGCTTTGGCGTTATCCTTTATCCATGTCTTCATGCGTCCTGCGTTGATTCCCTCTACATCCGGAGGCCTAATTCTCGATCAACTACGTCGAAAATCTCATTTGCCATTAAGACCGCTGTGATCTGAAATTTCCACGACTGGTAGTTCTTGCCGTCGAAGCGCTTCACTGACCGAATTAACCCGTCGTCCGGCATATTCAACTTCGACCTTCTGTCCACGCGTTCTACGTAATACGAAAACTACACCCTCGCTGATACTCGCGACGCGACTAGAAAACTGAGTATAGTGTCTCTTGTGAACTTGCTTTCACTGCTCCCGCGATGCGCTCGGATAATCTCACGACCACCTGTTGGATTGTCCTCGTGTATCTCTCGCACACCACAATGGCCGCCGCGACCACGTATCTACTGCTTCGCGAACTCGCGACACTCTTTCACGCCTTTCTCTTTCCTTTCCAGCAAATTATCCGACCTCGTTACGGTGACTGGGCCCATAACCTGTTGGTGTAAGATTGCGCTCGGATAATCTGCTTTTCTGAAGGAATTGGAAAGCTGGTATTTCGAAAGAAGAGACGTAGATTTCTGGTCTTCGATGCGAATTCTTCCTTTTATTATTAACCTTATACAGTATATGTCAACACTCGCGTGCGACAGGCTGGCGACTAGAAGCGTTTCGTTGTTCGTGGGACTTCGCTAAGCGCTGGTTTACGCATGCGCGTTAATCAAATGCGACGGACTGCCTCGACACAATCCATCATGTTTTCTGACGCGTCGTTTAAGAATATGCGACCGAGCAGACAAGAGTTTAGGTGGCATTTATTATAATTATGAGATGATGATAATATATGAATAATTGAAAATGAATTTATAATATAATGAATATATGAATTATATATATATATATATATACATATTTACATTTTAAGTAAACAATAAACGGATGATTTAAACTTTTTTAGACATTTATCTGCCCGATCTAAGAGAGACAATCAGTCCAATATCTTAATTCCCTATGTTTGGGATTGTATCAGTAATTGAACTGATAGAAATAATTATATTTTTAATCTTCTGTCACAGTTGCTTTTTGCAAGCTTTATATACTTCTCATGACTAAAAATCAAATACGAGATGGATGTATATAGCGCGTCGCATAACGATGAACAAACGAACTATCGGCTGAATACTATATTTTTGTTAAGTTTGTAATAAAGTAAAGTTGTAAATTTGCTGTCATGCCATGCATGGCAAGGTTTGCTCTGTTATTTGCGTGAATTTTGCATCTCGTTGTGCCAGAGTATACTTTGTTCTGTTCTTTTCGTAAATATGTTATCATATTGTGTACAATAAGGTTTGCTCTGTTCTTGTCGTAAATTTGCTATTATAGCGTGTATAATAAAATTTGCTACTAATTGATGTAAAGTTTGTGTTACACCGTGAATAGCATCATACATGTTCTTCTTTGCGTAAAATTTACGAGCAAACCTTTTTCTATTATTTATAGCATCGTGAGACAAAACATTTTGCCGTCAATTTGCTTCAAACTTTTTGACAAACCAAAACAAGACAAATGTTTGCTAGACAATTATTGTCAAAATTAAAGCACACCTTGTCGCAAAGCTTTGGCAAAACGTGATTTTAACATTCTTGGCTATCTGGGCAGTTAGTGAATATATCAGTGAAGACAGTGCTTTAACATGTCATATCTAAATGTAGCATATTGTATATTATCTGTTTTACAATAAAAAATGTAATATATTGTTGTTAAGAGATTTATCAACTTTACAGTTATGTTGGAATACATTAATAAGCAATTTTTCAAAGAAATAATTCTGTATTAATATAATAATTATATTTGTAATAATTATACTTGAAGATTTACATTTATGTATCGTCTCGCATAATGTATATACATATATTGGAACATGGTATTAGAATAGCTATATTTATAAATTTGTATATTTGTTTTTTTATGTTGTATGGTGTGCTGTCCGTAAACAATTAATAATTATACTTTTTTATGTTATACTTTTTTGCACTTAAATTCTCATGTATGACACGGCATTGTGAGATTTTACGTGCGAAAGAATACAATATAATTATTGATTGGTTACGATCAATATACCATACGAAAAACATATATACAAATATATAAATATATCTATTCTAATACCATATTCCAATGTGTATATACATTACCAATATATGTATATACAAGTTGTTAGAAATGCTTCGAAACATTTAATTGACCAATCAGGACAAAAAGAGTAAAGATTTCTTTATTCTGATTGGTTAATGCAATGCTTCGAAGCATTTCTAGCGTTTTCCCAACCGCAGCCATAGGCGATAGATGAATAGAGTCATTTTCCGTTTTACGCATGATGTGCATAATGCATTATTTATCCTTGTTCACCGAACGTTAAACAAGAATAAATGGCCGCAGTGAGGAGAATACTCGATTGTGATTAGTGCATTTCTTAAGGCTTAAAATGTTATTGTAGACACCGCTTTCGACAGAGGCTACGTTTAGGGAGAGCTTTTAGCGCTATGAGCGTGCTCTGTCTTGTTATTTATTGAAAGTTAAAGAACAGAGCATGCTATAACATTAAAAGCGTGCTCCCCGAACGCAACCAGAGAAAGTGCTCAGTTATCGTCTTGTCAATACTCGACGTTGATTTGTTGATTCTAAAGCGGGGAGCACACACTTTTGCATAAGCGCATAATCACAAGCATAAGGAAATTGATTGGTCCATTTCCTTATACATAAGGAAATTGACCAATCAAATTTCTTATGCTTCGACTCGATGCTAGCGTCAAGAAAAAAAGCTGGATTTCCTCAGCTTCAGCGTCATGCTGTTGGTCATATGAATGAGATTTTTTTTTCCTGGATCGTGCTTCTTCCAAAATAATGACAGGAAAAATTGCGTGGTAAAATCCATGATTGTATCGTTCTATGAATATTGGATTTACCGAATAACGTTTCCTATAATAATTTTTTCTTTCCTGTTTTTGTAATTCATCATTTATCAGAACTACTGCTAAAAATTTCTTACATTGCCGATTATTCATATTATGGAGATATTTTAATCCATCCAGTCGAATATTTCAAAAACCAAGCCCGGAAGAGAAAAATGTTTCAAACAAAAGTTGTGTGGCTTCAAGGGGGTCATAAGATGGTGACAATGATTTGACCTTGGAAAATTATTTGAAGGTCATGTGAAGGTCAACTTTAAAATCTTAAATGGAAACCCCATTGTTTATTTAGTATTCCTGTAGCTGACATCAAGAGCTTTCTAAAATACTATAATAAAATATTTTTTTATTTAGTACTTTTTGAGTTATTTTATATTTTAATCTGCATATATTTTGATATAAAAAATAAAATATTTCGTAAAATATTCAGTTTTCGATAATTTTACCGTAATACTTCTATGTACAGAATAATAAGACAAATTAATTAGTGCCAAAAAAAACAAATAATTGTTTTAAAAAATACATTGTAAATAATTTTCTTAAAAACAATTTTTTTTTATACTAATTGATTTTGTACATAGAAGTATTACGATAAGATTATCAAAAACTAAATATTTTACGAGATATTTAATTTTTTATATCAAAATATGTCAGATTAAAATATAAAATAACTCAAAAAGTACTTAATAAAAAAATACTTTATTATAGTGTTTTGGAAGCTCTCGATGTCAGCTACAAAAATACTAAATAAAAAAATGTAGGTTTCCATTTAAGATTTTCCAGTTGACCTTCACATGACCTTCAAATTATTTTCCAAGGTCAAATCATTGTCACCATCTTATGGCCCCCTTGAAGCCACACAACTTTTGTTTGAAACATTTTTCTCTTCCTTGGCTTGGTTTTTGAGATATTCGACTGGATGGATTAAAATGGACCACCCAGTATATTTAGCTTGCTGATGTGGGTTGATATTTCTCCTTCTGAAACCGCCGGTCAAGTAACATTGCTCTAAGGTGTTAGAAAAGATAGTTTTGTGTTTTGTTATACATACGCGTATAGGTATATGCTATATTAGTAAAAAAAAAAAAAATATATATTTCTCTCGTTTTTATATATATATATATATATTTTTTTTTATTATTATTATTATTATTATGGGCCTTCTTCCCCCTTTTTTTTCTTCTTTTTCCTTTTTCTTTGTTAAAATTATAAAAGTAAAGTATAAAAATAAGAAAAGGAATGTTTTGTGTTAGTACTATAATAAGGGTTATTATTATTATTATTATTATATAGAGTATTATTATGTGTATATTGTGTAATTAATCTAATGTAAATCTTAAATGCTACGGTATTGCTTATTAGATAAAATTTTTTTTTTTTTTTTTTGACTTATACAGTGGGGTATACGTCTGTTGTAATGTTTTCAGTGAGTCGGGCGTGGCCCAGTTGTATCAGAGAGTCTCTCAGGTTGTAGGTCCCCTCAATATATTCATTGTATATCATTAATTTTACCATTGCAGTTCTATCACCAAGGGGATGGACTATTTGCATCCATCCTTCTTGGCGCTCTGTGAAGATCTTACATAATTGTCGTGTCTTTTCGGGCCATTCCGTAGCTGTTGTAACCGCTGGGCCTGTGTGTGGCAAACCGCATCTGATGCTTTGCCACGGCAGGTCTCGGAATCGGTCTTCCAGAAAATAAACATGTTCCATAGGCCTCCAGATTACCATGCCCCAATCCCTGAGAGAGATTTTGACCATATGCGTCATTGTATTAACTCTTATAATGACGCCGCGTTGCCAGATGGTTTTGATTTTGACAGCGCAAGGCACATCTTCTTTCAAATTTTCAGGCCAACAATGAAGATATTGAGATCGTCGATTCATTCGGAAGTTAAGCTCTTCGATAAGCTCCACCAGATCTCTTTCGCCGTTCTTCAGCTGAACCCAGAAAAGTGATGGAGATTCCGCGCGTGTTATCCGTATTTCCAAACGGGGGCGTATGCTAACGGTAGATCTTTATTTATCTCTTCTTGTGATAATATTCCTCCAACGGCTATTCCTGATGCATCGGTCGTTAGAATAAATGGTTTAGAAAAATCTGGATATTGTAGTACTGGTTCTTCGCATAGTTTTTGTTTTAAAATTTCGAAAGATTTTTCCTGCACGGATGTCCACTCGAAGCGGGTGTCGTTTTTTAATAAATTCGTTAATAGTTTGGCAAATTTGGAAAAATTCGGTATAAAGCGTCTATAATATCCTGCAAGTCCTAAAAATTGTTTAATATTTTTAGGTGTTTTAGGTCTTGGAAATCGTTGTACTGCTTCTAATTTTTTCGGATCTGGTTTTACTCCGTCTTTACTGATTACGTGTCCCAGATAAGTTACTTCTGTTTTTAAAAATTCACATTTGTCTGGTTGTAGTTTTAAGTTAGCTTCTCGGAGACGTTCTATTAAAGCGTTGTATTTTCTGTCGTGTTCTTCTAACGAGGTTGCGTAGATAACGATATCGTCCATATAAACAAATAATTCCTTGCCTTGTAACCCAGTTAACACTAAGTCCATTAGGCGTTGGAAAGTAGCCGGAGCATTTTTTAGACCGAACGGCATTCGGTCAAATTCGTAGTGTCCAAAAGGAGTAATAAAAGCTGCTTTATGACTGTCTTCGCGGTTCATTTTTATTTGATGAAATCCAGATGCTAAATCGCATACCGAAAAATATCTAACTCCTCCTAATTGATCTAATATATCGACGATATTCGGTAAAAGATATGCATCTCCGATGGTTTTATCATTTAAAGCGCGGAAATCTAATACCATTCTCCATCGTTTGTTTCCTTTGGAATCTTCTTTCTTCGGCACGATCCATATAGGCGTGTTATATGGCGATTGTGAGTGTTTTACGATTCCTCCTTCTAACAGTTCTTCTCTCTCTACCTGCTTGTTTATTTCTTCTTTATGAATTTGCGGAAATCGATACTGACGAGTCTTTATTAGTTGGTCATCTGTAGTAGGTATTCGATGTTGTAATACGTGAGTTGCGGTTAATTTTTCTCCAGGAATATGAAATCTATCTTGACTGTCCGTTATTAATTTTATAATGCTTTTTTTCTCTGTTTCATTTAAATGTTCTAATCGCAATGATTCTATGATTTCGGCGGGTCGATACTTTCCCTTTTCCTCGGAGATTGTTAGACAATTATGCAAATTATAATTTTCAACTTTTTGTTTTGTTTTATATCTTGTTTTGCGTTTTCGCATGAATTTCTCTAAAATTTCTTGAGATTTATTTAACAAGAATGTACGGATTTTTGAAAACGGCTTATTTTTATTTTTAATATTTCGTAGATTCAAGTTTTTAATTTTTAAATTATATTTTTGAGCCTCTTCAAGGAGGTCTTTTATTGTAACATGAGAGGTTTTTAATTCATTATCATTTTCTTCTTTAAATAATCCAACCTTAAGAAATTTGATATCTAGGGAGTGTTGTGCCTCTAGCCGCTAAGGAAGAGGTCTTTTGGGATTTGTACGCCCAAAGGATTAGGATCCACGCTCGAAATAAGACACTCCCGGACGTTAGGTATAATTTAATATATTTTGCAAGATTTAATACACTTTCACTTATTCGCGATTATAATAGGCGGGCGCGATACGTACGGTACTTCGGTAATATTGAGCGAGCGAGTAGCCAGCGAGTCGTCTCGCGAGGTGCATCTCGCGCTTATTATATCTCTTAATTAATTAGGTCGTTGATTGGGGAGGAGTGTGGTGTCTCTGACCGGAGCATGTTTCGTGCTCCGCTTGTCAGTCTGTCTCGTCAGCTGCTTACTTAGCTTCCAAGAACTTGACCGTGACTTCCTTCTCTTTAGTCACGTATCTTACTTTTATTTTATTAATATTCTTTTATTACTTTACTCTTTCCTAATTTTCCTTGATCTCTTTTCTAATTTTAATGCTTTGCTTTACTCAGCTCTTTCTTATACTTTTCTGTCACTTTATTGTTTTATTCTTTAATATATTAAGAAACTAGTCGGGTTACGACATCCCTTCCCCTTTGGAAAAAGAAAATTAACTATACGTGAATTTTCGTCTACATATTTTTTCGGTATACATTTTTCGTATTTTACAATTGTTTCTTATATTTACTTTATTTTAATATAACATCGCAGTGTTAGTTATCGCGGTGTCGGTTTCTATCTCAGCTGTTCTATTCGATCCGTTTGCGGTGCCGTAGATGTGCTCTTGAATTATTTTCGGTTTGCACATCGGATTTATGTTAGTTTCTGATAATTTTTTCTTTTCCGTCTTACATTTTTTCTTAGCGTATATAATTGCTATTATGGTAATTATTATTATTATTGTTATTCCTGTGCAACTTGAAGCTACGGGATATATAATGTGTCCGTTAGTAGGGAAATAATTGTTATTTAAGTCTTCGTTTGTGTCGTCAAGTCTTTCGCTTAGGTCCCTTAATTCTGTCGGGTTTCTAATGACTTTTCGCAATTTTATCGGTCTAATTTTGTCCAATGTTTTTTCGTTTCGTTCGTTGTGTATTATCGTAAGATTGTAGTCTGGTAGCTTTGTCTGTACGATCGTTATTATCGCGGGCTTTTTCGTCCGTATTATGACGTCTTGTGTTGTTAGTTTACATTTTTCTTTTAATTCTTGCGCGTAATCATCGTATGTATACGTAGGCTTAGGCGGTTGCGACAACGTCGTCGGTAATGTTGCTCGGTGCCCGTAAATTAATTCGAAGGGTGTGAACCCTGTCGCCGTGTGCGGTGTTGTATTGTACGTAAACATCGCGTACGGAATCCATTCGTCCCAATCCGTTTGATCGGTATTTATATAATGTCGGAGGTATTCGGCTAGCGTTCGGTGAGATCGTTCTAGCACTCCGTTGCTTTCCGGATGATACGCGGTTGTTTGAATCTTTTCGATTTTTAGTAGTTTACATGTGTTTTTAAATATTTCACTTAAAAAATTTGTTCCTTGATCCGTTAATATTTTTTCTGGGATACCATGTTCAAAGATTATTTTTGTCGCGAATTCTTTTGCGATTGTCGCGGCTTCCTGGTTCGGTATCGGAATTGCTTTACTAAATTTTGTTAGATTATCTTGGAACGTTAAAATATATTTATTTTCATTATTACTAATCGTTAGTGGACCTACGATATCTAAAGTACATTTTTCAAAAGATTTGTCGGCAGTGTCCGTTATTATTAGCGGTGCCTTAATTTTTCGCGATAATTTGTTTTTTTGACAAAATTCGCATTTTGTTATATAGTCTTCGACATCTTTTGTCAATCCTCGCCAATTGTGCACTAGGCGAATTCGATTAATCGTGCGTTCTTTTCCTTGATGCCCTCCCACAGGTGCATCGTGATATTCGTATAGAATGCGTCGCTTCTCGTCTTCCGTGTATTCTCGCGTTATCTTTATGTCGGGGCTCTCATCCTCCTCGACGCTGTTGATATCCGCCACGTGTCGACTTAGTGCGTCAGCGTTTCTGTTCGCTGTCCCGGCCTTGTGGATGATCTCGTAATCGTATTCTTCTAATTTTAGCCTCCATCTAATTAATCGAGATCCAGGGTCGGTTACATTAAATAACCATACGAGCGATTTATGGTCTGTGACTATCGTAAATTTTGTCCCGTATAAGTACGGTCGAAAATGTTTAACGGTCCATACTATTGCTAATAGTTCCTTTTCGGTCGTATTGTAGTTTTGTTCGGCTTTTGCTAGTATTCGACTGGCATAGGCTATTGGTTCATCCTGGCCTATTTTTCCTTGCGGTAATCTCGCTCCGATTGCATAGTCTGATGCGTCGGTTGTTACTATGAATTCCTTTTCAAAATCTGGATATTTTAATAAGGGTGCCGTCATTAATTTTTCTTTGAGCATTTCGAATGCTTGTTGTTGTTCCTGAGTCCACTCGAATTTATTTTCAATAAATTTTCTATAATATCCGGCTAATCCTATAAAAGCTTGAATATCTTTCACTTTTCTAGGCGTCGGGAAATTTCTTCCAGTTTAGACGGATCCGGCGATATTCCGTTTTCCGTAATTATATGACCTAGATATGTCACTTCTTTTCGTAGAATTCGCATTTGTCAGGCTGTAGCTTAAGATTATTTTCTCGCAATCTTCGTAGGACTTCGATGAGTCTCTTGTTATGATCTTGTAAGCTCGCTCCGTAGATTACGATGTCATCTAAGTATACCAAGCATTTTATTCCTTGTATGCATATTAGTATTGAATTCATTAGCCTTTGAAATGTGGCTGGCGCATTTTTTAATCCAAAAGGCATTCTATTGTATTCGTAATGCCCGTGAGGTGTGGAAAAAGCAGTTTTGCCTTTGTCGCCTTCTTCCATCGGAATTTGGTGGTATCCGGATGCTAAATCCAGTGTTGTAAAGTACTTGGCGTTTCCCAGCTGATCTAATATATCTGTTATATTCGGTAGGGTAAATGAATCTCCTATAGTTAGATCATTTAATTTTCTGAAATCTACGACTACTCGTAATTTCGGTTTTCCTGACGCATCGGCTTTCTTAAGGACTACCAATAACGATGCGTTCCATTGACTCGTGCTTGGTCGGATTATTTTATTTCTTAACATTTCTCGGACTTGTCGATTTACTTCCTCTTTATGCTTCTCCGGCAGGCGATAAGGCCGTACATTGACCGGTGAGCTATCTGCTTGCGTTGCAATCTTATGCGCGACGGTATCTGTGCATGTCAGTGGTTCTCCTTCGATATGCATCACGTCGCTAAAATCCTGGCAGATTTCCATTATTGTTTTCTTTTTTTCTTTATTTAAATGTTGTGTACGTAATAATCGTAATACCTTTTCACTACGCGGAATTACTTCCTCTTTCTCTGGCGTTCGTATTACGTTAATTTCTTCTGTTTCACTTCGTTTGATTTCCTCTATACTTACTTGCGGCATTAGCATTTCGATTGTGTTATCCGTTGTATTTATAATGCTGGCTGCACATAGGTAATTCGTAGGTTCTACTAGACAATTACCTATGAATATTCCTGGTATCGTTTCTTCTGCCTTTATCACGCCTATCGTATTCTTGTCAGTAGCGACCTGTATTATAGTTTCGCTACGTGGTTTCAGCGTCATTTTTAGGTAGGAGTAGAGCTTTAAGATATGCTGTCCTACCTTTAATTGTTTTGTTTTATAATTGCAAGTGGCTTGATGTTTTTCGTAGGAAATCGACTCCTAGTATTCACTCATATTCTATCGGAAAATCATCCTTAACAACGTACATAGTGTGCTTGATTCGGCGCTCTCTCAGAGTTATTATCGCCTTAAATTTTCCAAGTGTACATATCTTATGTCTCGTTACGCCGGTGAGCGTTATTTTTTCTTCTTCTATTGACGTTTCGCCTTTTAAATGTTTCACTTTAATTAATGAGATTGCGGCTCCTGTATCGAATAGTAAGTTTATTTTTTCGCGTTTCGCTTCTCGCATTGGTAATGTGACGATGTTCAATCCTGTCTGTATATGCGGCGTATTTTTGAAGTGTGATACTTGATATTCCATTGTAGGTCCATTGATATTCCATTGCGACTTTCTTTCGTTCCTTTCCTCCTCATCGCTACTTTGCGCGGAGTTAAATTTCTTTTTTCCTTGTTCGCTATTCTTGCGGTTTTTATTTTCCGGTCGCGAATTATATTGTTTGATTCGGCTCGATTGATCTCTATTGGGTCGTCCGTGTAGTAACCAACATTCTTCGCGACCACGTCCGGATTTTTTGCAATAGTGGCAATATTTATTTACCGTATTTACGCGCGGTTGTCTATCGGGTTTCGGCAATGAGAATCGATTTGCGTATCGGGTAGTTCGACAATCTCGGCCGTAATGCCCAATTTTTCCGCATTTTTGACATTGCACGTTTATTTTATTTTCTTGTTTATAGGTCGGTGTGAAATTTATTTTGCTTCGCGTACCGGTCGCGGGTGGTCCTTTAACCTTTTCTTCCGCGCTGGCCGCTGCTATTGCTTCTTGCAACGTAGCATATCCTCGCGATCGAACAATTGTTTTAATTTCGTCCTGCAATCCTATCTGGAAATTCTCTAAGGCTTGTTGTTGTATTATTTCCATTATTGCGCGTTTATTATCTACTGTATGATGTCGTCCTTCCATCATTGATTCGTATAGCTCCATGGCTAATTTGTCTGCTCTAAGTCCGTAAGTTCGTGCGCTTTCTCCGTTTTTCTGTTTTAGCGTATTGAATTCAATTTGTAGATGCGTCGTACTCTTTTTACTCGCATAGCAGACCTCTAATTCATTTTTTAATTGTGCGAAGTCTCGAATTTTTCGCGTTTGGAAATCTAGCATCGCTCTGCCTTTTAATTTCGTGCATAATACGACTCCTAATAGCGTTACTTCATCTAACGGGTCGATGTGTTCTACTGCATAGTCGCGCTCAAAAATTCTTGTAATTTTTGGGTGATCCGTCGAATTCCGGAATCATTCCACGAGTCTCTTTTAATGGTAAAAATCCGCGTCCTCTTCGATGTCGTACATCTTCGGGTGTGAACTCGTATATGGTCTCGGTTCTTTCTCCCGGAGGAGTTTTATGCCCGTTGTTTTGTCGGGATTGCGGTCCTCTAATTTTCAAATCGTATATCTCGGCATGCATACTTCTAATTTCTCGTCTAATTTCCTCTCATTTCCCGCAATATTTCTCTAAAGTCGTCGGCTGCTTCGTCCGTTTTTTTCTGCGGTTTGTGTTGAGCTCGCGCGTTTGATTGTGTCGCGTTTCTAATTGCTTCTTCTTGTAATCGCTTAATTCCCTCATCGATATCTTCCGATGTGATGGGTTGCGATGCGGAAGCGTTTGAGTTATACATGTCTCGAATGCGATAGATTTCGTCGGGGTCAAAGATACTTGAATCGTATGATGTTAGTGAGAATTCGCGGCGATGTGTTAGTCTACTAGACGCGCTTATTGATGATTCGACCTCAACATCTAGTTCTATATTGTTCGCTATTAAACTGTTATTTAATTCGCCAAATGGAAATTCGCGTTCGATTACAACGTTTGCTCCGAGTTCTGGTTCGGACAAATTCTCGCTTGAATTTAATGCGCTTAGATTTCTTCGTACGTTATCGCGTATATCCCGGAGTGCTTCTACTGCTACTCTTATAGGGCTTACTGCGCTATTTATAATGGCTCTATTCGCTGGTTTGCTAAATAGCCACGATTTATTCGCTACGCTTTTCTGTGGTGCGTTTCGGTTTTCCAACATTCACGCGTTTACAAATTTTGATTTCTCAACTTACAATAATACGATGAGCAGCATTCTCTCGTTCGATGTCGACCGTCGGGCATTGATCGTCGCGTGCCGTTGAGATAGGTCGGTGTGCCTTCTCAGGTTGCGCTTTTCGTCGTCGCCTCGATATACCGGGTGTCTCGAAGTTCCTGCTAGACTTCCTTTTCCCTCGGTTGTAGGTGTCGACTGTCTGACGGAGTTATCCTTGCTGTCGCTCGTTCTGTCGATTCCACGGAATTTTCTGCTTCGTGATTATGGACCTTTGCCGGTGTTGATCTTGTTAGAGCTGGCGTATCCCACCGCTGCCACCAATTAATGTTGTGCCTCTAGCCGCTAAGGAAGAGGTCTTTTGAGATTTGTACGCCCAAAGGATTAGGATCCACGCTCGAAATAAGACACTCCCGGACGTTAGGTATAATTTAATATATTTTGCAAGATTTAATACACTTTCACTTATTCGCGATTATAATAGGCGGGCGCGATACGTACGGTACTTCGATAATATTGAGCGATCGAGTTAGCCAGTGAGTCGTCTCGCGAGGTGCATCTCGCGCTTATTATATCTCTTAATTAATTAGGTCGTTGATTGGGGAGGAGTGTGGTGTCCCTGACCGGAGCATGTCTCGTGCTCCGCTTGTCAGTCTGTCTCGTCAGCTGCTTACTCAGCTTCCAAGAACTTGACCGTGATTTCCTTCTCTTTAGTCACGTATCTTACTTTTATTTTATTAATATTCTTTTATTACTTTACTCTTTTCTAATTTTCCTTGATCTCTTTTCTAATTTTCCTTGATCTCTTTTCTAATTTTAATGCTTTGCTTTACTCAGCTCTTTCTTATACTCTTCTGTGTCACTTTATTGTTTTATTCTTTAATATATTAAGAAACTGGTCGGGTTACGACAGGAGGATAAAGGACTTCTTCCCTTTTTGGAATAAGGTTTTGCCAAAATACGTAGTGAGGTTTGATAAATTTCCTCCTCGCAATCGACGGAGCTAGGATTTTCTCAACAAGGTTTGGAAATTTCCCTCCGAAATCCTAGGATTATTCCCTTCTTGAGAGGATTGGTAATTTCTCTTTTCGAGGGTTTTTAAATTAATTAAATTTTTAGGAGAGGGTTGGTAACTTCTCCCTCCAGGAATGGTTGGATTCATTGGATTTTCAGGAGAGGTTTGGTAGTTTCCCTCTCCAAGGATTTTTGAATTGTTTATTTTTTTCATTTTTCCTCTCAATTTTAATTTTTATCTCGTTTTCGTTTTTAATTTTATTCTTATTTTTATTTTCTTCTTTATTTAAAGTTGTTTCTTCGTCTTCATAATTGATTTCTTGGATAATAGTTTTTTCTTCATCTTCATTTTCACTCTTATTTTCAATATTCATATAATTTTCATAATTGCGTTCATTATGTATAAATGTTCCGTTAGTGGTTTCTTCTTTTTCCTTATTCAGAACTTCGGTCTTTGAATCATGGTTATCTAATAATTCGCTCAATGGTTTTAAGCGCAAGGTCGGAACATGTATTTCTGCCTCTTCATCTAAAGTACTGATAACATTTAAATATGCTTTTCCAGAAACATTTTCTACGATGGTATCTCCCAAATAAATTCCATGTGCTATTTTTAATCGTGGTATGTAGCCTTTTCGTATTTCTGGATTTTCTATTCTTACATAAAATAATGATTCGGATTGCGGAGCTATGATAATGGCTTCAGGCGATAAGAAAGGTATGTTGATTCCGGAGACATCCAAGTGTCCTTGTGCGTAATCTATTTTCGATGAAGTTTGTTTAAGAAATCGTTTCTTAATATGCCGGATTGTGAAATTGGAAAATCGTTAGATACAATATGGAATATAACCGGTATTTCAAAAAGAGTTAATGTAATTTCACCTAAGGTGTACATAGGATAATTATTTATACCGTTCAACTTAAGGATATTAGTGTAATTAATATTTATTTCTTCGGGAACCAGATTTTCCTTAATTATATTTGGTTCAGAACCCGAGTCTAGCATAAAAGTTATACTAATAGTTAAATTATCGATGTTGATTGAACGATAGGCACGCGACTATGTTTGTCGAGGTTTCCTTATGGTAAGTTCTGTCCTTGTCTATTTGGCTACCTGAGTTTTGGGCGGGTGCGGCTCTCGTTCGGACCCCTGTTGTGCATCCGACGTCGAGGGGCCATTGTAGCTTCCCTGATTATTTTCTTTTTTCCGAAAGTTACTGACATGGCGTAGTTGACAATTTTCGAGAAGATGACCTTGTTTTTTTGCAATAGCGGCAGAATAAGGAATTCCTGGATCCCGTATGCTGGTTTAGTTTCGATCGGCAATCTTTAGCAATGTGTCCGAAATTGTTGCAGATTTGACAAGTTACACGAATCTTATTTTCTGTATAACGTTGCTCATTTTGTTTCTTTCAGCAATTGTTTGCAGAATGACCGGGTCTTTCGCACCATTGGCAAATTACTGAGATTTTGTTGTTATTTGTTGTATTATTCTATCGGCAGGATTTTGCATCATAACCAGATTTTAAGCATAATTGACAAGTTATTATTCTTCCTTGAACTACGTTTATTGGTCAGCGAAGTTGTGGATCACGGAAGCGGCATTTTTCTGCTCCATGCCCACGTTTTTTTACAAATTTGACAAACTAGAATCGCGGTTCCTAAATCAATCTGGTTGTTAACTTGTTGAGACGTTTGTAAATATTTCCTACAGTTATTACCCACGTGCCCTTCCTTATAACAGATTTGACAGATTTCCTTTAGGCTGTTAGGTTTCTGTCTACCTGAAACGCTATCTGTTCCCTGTCGTAAATCCGTCATTTTTCGGAGCTCTCTCTCTATCCTTAAAGCATCGGCTGCAGTTTCTTGTACATCTAATAAGTTTCTCGCAACTCGTTGCTCAATTTCTGGTTTTAGCTCTAATGAAACACTTGCACATGTCTTTTTCCAATGACGCTTTAATATTTTGGTCAGATAATACGTTTCCTGAACTTCTATATGCTTCTAAAATTTGTTTTCCGAGAATTTTTACTCTATTTGCATATGTAATTACATCTTCATCCCCCTTTTGATATATACACCCCAATTCCCCTTGTAATTGATAAACATTTTTTGGTGGTCCATAAATTTGCTTTAAGAATTTAGTTAATTTGGAGACGCTATTAAAATCTTGGTCTTGTATAGTTCGGCGAGCTTCACCTATTATCCTAGTTTTTATTATTTTATTAAACTGTGATTCGGTCTCACTAGGCAATATAGATTTCGCTTCTTCACATCCTTCAATAAAATAATTTAAAGGAATGTTTTGACCGTCAAAATAAGGGACGGCTTCGACCGCGTATTTCAAAGTAGCGAAAGGATTATTTTGAGTCATGTTGCCGCCGGTACCGCTCGAGCCTTCCTTTCTTTCAGATTTATCGAATTCAGGTATAATAGTCTTATCGCAAGAAACGGCGAAGTTAGTTTCGCTAAACCTTTTTTCGAAATCTTTTTCAATTATCGTTCCGTCTAACGAAAAATTAATACCAGTAGTAGTAGATTTTTTAGGAGTAGAAATATTGTGTTTCTGATGTATTAGATTTTGTTCGATTGTATGTTTCCTGAGCAAGTTGAAAATTTCGTTCTACTTCGTCTTTATCAGCTGTACCTCTTGTCCCTTTACTCATTCCAGTTTAAAAGACCGCACATTACAATCCCGGACGAGCCCCCAAAATTTTAAGAACAGTATGTTACGTCCAGACTCGAGAAAGGATGAGTCAGTGGAAGGGCGCAACCACTATTTTTATGATCCCGAAGTTAAACGTCTCGAAGCGTTAGAATCGGGTCGAACGAACTTGACAGTCCGAAAATCAAGTAAACGACCGTTAGGGTCGCTTTTACTCTGTTTTTCAGAAGTTCGCTCGGCGGTCCCTTTTTGGTAAAAGAATTTAATCTCTATTACATGGGATGGGACCAGATGCGATCTTTTGACTGGAGAATGAGAGGGGTTAATAAAGATTGGCGCACGGTTATCTTCAGATACCTCTTAGTAAAACTGCGCGTGAGAAAACCGCGATTATAACATCAGAAGAGACGGCCGAATTCACACGTATGATTTTCGGGCTTATGAATGGCCCTGCATATTTTTCGAAAGCCATGCATCAAGCATTAGGACCCCTGCGAGATAGCGTAGTTTTATTTTATCTAGATGATATCCTAATTCCGGGAACAAGTTGGGAGGATCTTAAGCCAAAGTTAAAATCCGTATTTGAGGCATTACGAAAAACCGGTCTAACGATAAAACTCGCGAAATGTAAATTTTTGTATCAAACGGTGGCGTATTTAGGGCATGAGATCTCGGCAAATGGCATCGCTCCGGGACTTAACAAGGTAGGCGCGATAAAAGATTTTCCTTCACCACAAAGCGTCCACGAGGTACGCCGATATCTGGGACTCACGAGTTATTTTAGAAAATTTATACCGAGATTCGCACAAATTGCCGAGCCGCTACATTACCTTTTGAAAGCAAATGTAGAGTTCGAATGGAAGGAGCCGCAACGTATCGCATTCGAATTATTGAAGTCAAAACTTATCGAGGGGCCCGTACTTCAACTATTTAACCCTCATGCCGAAACGGAGTTGCATACTGATGCAAGCTCATCAGGGTTGGCAGCTATGTTGATGCAGAAAGATGAGGCGGGAAAATTACGATTAATTTACGCGATAAGTCGACGCACAAGTATCCCCGAGAGTAATTACCATAGTAGCAAATTGGAGTTATTGGCAATAGTCTGGGCGGTTTCGCGATTACGTACCATGCTTGCGAATATTCCGTTTACGATCGTCACCGATTGTCAGGCATTGTGCTATATGAGCACGCAAAAGACGTTGAATCCACAAATGGTTCGGTGGAATGACCTACTCAGCGAGTATGATTATAAAATTGTACACCGACCGGGCGTACGACTCGCTCACGTAGACGCGTTAAGTAGAGCGCCCGTCGAGAATCATGATAGTCTCGAAAATCTATCTGTAATGTCAATCAATAACGAGAAAGATACCGTGAGAATGTATCAATATATCGATAGCGAGATACTCAACAAGAAAAAGATTTTAGAGAAGCCTAAAAACCAACGTACTAAACACGAGCAAAGTGCCGTAACCGATTTTTCGCTGGTAGAGGGAATCGTGTATAAAATAAGAAATGATCGTTTACTGTATGTAGTTCCGAGAGCAATGAGAAAAAGTCTCGTTGTCCAATTTCACGATTTAAAAAGTCATCAAGGCATAGACCGTACCGTATCCCGAATAATGGAACATTATTATTTCCCTCGAATGAAGTCGTATGTGAAACGTCACATCCGCGCCTGTTTACAATGTATCGCGAGTAAGGCGGTACCGGGTAGGCAAGCTGGGGAATTGCATCCTATTACCCCAGGACATAGGCCCTCCGCTGTCATACATATAGACCACCTAGGTCCTTTTGTAACGAGCTCCCGTGGAAACAAATATGTATTTGCGATAATAGACAATCTTACGAAATTCGTGATAATTCGTGCGGTAAAAGATACGAAAACTGCAAGTGTCGTGCGTATCCTTGACGAGGTTGTTCAGGAGTACGGTGCTCCAACGAGAATAGTTTCCGATCGAGGAACGAGCTTTACGTCGAGCGTATTCGAAGCGTTTTGCAAAAAGCATGGGATCCGGCACACTTTAAATTCGCCGCGTCATCCCCAAGCGAATGGGCAGGTCGAAAGATTAAACGCGACCTTAATACCTGCCATTCAAAATAATCTTGTCCAGAATGATGGAAGAGATTGGGACAAAAATATATGTAAAATACGCAACGATTTAAACGAGATGAAAAATGCAAGTACGAGTAAGAGTCCGTTTGAACTCGTATACGGTTATGTGCCTAGACGCGATGAGGGCGAAGTAAGGAAACTAACGTGTGATAATGAGAGTACGTATAGTAATCCGAGTAAATTACAACAAGAAGCGAAACGTAAAATCGCAATAGAACAGGCTAAAATGAAAATTCGATATGACGCGAATCGAATACGTAATGTAGAGTTTGATGTAGGTTGCCTTGTTTATATGAAGACTGCACCGATTGCAACGGGTGAGTCAACAAAACTACAGTTAAGATATCGAGGTCCTCTAGTCATTGTGCGTAAATTATCGAGCGATACGTATCTCGTTAGCGACTTAAGCGATAACGTGCCAGGCCGGCGCTATGCGACAACAGCCCATGCAAGCCAACTAAAACTATGGGAAGCCGAAAGAATCGAGTCGGACGACGATGGCAACAACGACGAGAATAGAATGTCTTAAAAATAATTGTCAGAACGCTAATGTAAGTATGAATGCAATAGAAGAGAGTGAATTACGAAGGTCGACACGAATTAAGAAAGCACCTCAGAAACTCAAGGATAATGAGCTTAATAGTTAGACGCTCGAGGACGAGCTTGTACAAGCATGGCCGAGTGTTAAAGCATGTAGAATAGGATTTCAAATTGTCGCGTAAGATGGCGGACGAAGGCAATTGTAAATGCCATGCGCAGTTATCGAAAGAGGTGTTCGAGAGTCGCGTCGTGGCAAGTGCGTAGAATCGTTACTTTTGAGCGGAACCGGTAATAAAAAAGTGTGTGTCGTACCACGCGGTTGAGAGAGTGTGTATGTGTGGAGAACCCTGTCTCGACGGTCGAGGGCTTATCCAAGACATTGTGTGATTGAGTCAGGAGAATTTTGTATATTCGTTATTCGTATATGTAAAAGGTGTGCTCTGGTTCCTCAAACCCCACACTTATTTAAATAAAAGTATTTAATTGCTTCTCTCGCACGAAAGTATCGGCCATTACTAAGGTCATTACCACGTTTATTAAACCGTATCCACCATCCTACGAACGACGAGAACAATTGCTAGAGTCGAGCACATGCAACGGAGAAGAGACTTTAACAAAATTTAAATTAGAATATAAATTTATTCATAATAAATTAAACTACTGTGGTGTACATTGTATCAAATGATGAGAATAATTTATTTTAATATGGGTGTGTGTGTGTGTGTGTGTGTGTGTGTGTGTGTGTTTGGTTGTTTGCGGTTCTTACAATCGTACGGAGGACATCAGTCAGAATAATGAGGCAAGATTCTATTATTAATATTGAATTTCTGACTGGTTATTACAAAATATCTGTTAGGAAAAGAAAATAAAACAATTTGTGTGAGTGAGAGTGAGTAGGAATATTAGGAGGTTGATTTCATAATTCTAGGATTGGTATGAGGATTCGTCATCGAGATCTGGACAAAGAGTTCATGACAGAACTCTTCCAGTGCTCTCTCGAATTCGTCGTATTCAGGAGGGAAAGAAAGGAGAGGGAGTGGAGATTGATAGCAGGATTCGTCCTTCAAATTAGGGAGTTCGTTGCAGAAATCCTGCACTGCCTTCTCGAACTCGTCTAATTCTGAAGGAGGAGAAGGAGGGGGGGGGGGTGAATTTTCAAGGATGATCGTTGACAACGAGGAGAACGATCGGGGGGAAAGCGGCAGTTCAGGAGAAGATGGTTTTGAAGGATATATTGGGGAGTAGCTAGGGGGGAAGTCAATGACTGTTTCTGTGTGTGTGGTGATTGTGTAATTACTACTACTACTGTTGGCTAAGGTTGATTTAAAATTTACGGAAGTTCGCGTCTTCTGACTCGCGGAACGGACCCTTGCGGTAGCGGTTTGGAATTTGTAAGTTTTTCCCGATCTGGTTCTCACTATGGGCGATGACAACGTTATTCATTGCGGGAATAAAAATATAATTAAATTGAATTATTAGAGACCTACTTTCGTCGCTAGCCCTTAATTGGTAGGTTGAGTAAACTTGTCGTCCTTCGCTAAGATGTAATGCTGTGCGGGTGCCGAGTTGCCCTGGAGACGACGCCAAGATGAGGACACTGATGTTGAACTGGCCACTCTTTGAATTTTTTCTCTTAATGCGCGCACACGAGACTAATTGCCCGGCACTGATTGAGGTCGACAGAAATGACTGAATGAACGAATGAATCTATTGTATCAATGAATCTCTGAATCTAAGAATGCCGAATTTATGAACGCTCGAATCTATGAATGCTTCAGTCTTACGAGTTCTTTCTTTTATATAACCCTTTTTTTGAGGGCGTCTTCTAATTTTTAGAGTGGGATCTTTCAAAACTTTAACGAATTAAAATTATGCAAAAGTAGGGATTCTTCAAGATTTTAACGAATTAGAATCGTGCCAGTTGTTATAGCCCGAACAGGCTATACACGAATTATTAAATATATTATTCTAAATACATATTATTTTATATGATTGCTCAACGTGTAACGCGAATACAGATCACGTTACGAGCGTTGACCGAACAAAGCGCTGACAACGCGAGCCACGCGCTAAGCCCGAGCGACCGTGCAATCATTTCATTGCGAAAACGCGGAAATCAGGGCAAGCGGAAGAAGGACATTGCGAAAATGCAACATAGAAGTCCTACTTAAAGGCGAAATAAAAAGGAATAAAGAAATTGCGAAAGTGCAAGCAAAGAAGTCCTACTTAGAACTTCTTAGCTTGCATCCGGATATTGCCAAAATCAAGCGACACGACGCACAGCCTTGTCGCTAAACGACCCCCTCCCGGGTAGCCAAAGGGAGTTAATAAAAAGGCCCACCGCTAACGAATGGCGGGCAGTCTTGATCATTAATTAATATTACGCGGGTAGTCACAATAACTACCAAACGGGCAGTCTTCACCATTAATATTACGCGGGCAATCTTTATTCCTTTACGCGAGCTATATCTCTAACAACCGCGAGTGTCAAAACGAGTATCAATAATTATTATAATATTAAATAGCCACGCAGTCGGCAGAAATATATACGAAGAAGCGAGAGGCGAGTCTCGAGACCGAAACTCGACTCTAGACACGCGCACGTTAAGATATCCGTTATCGTGATACGCGACGCGAGCGAAAGTGCGGGAACATTGTAATCAAGTCACAAATAAAATAGATATTAATATATTTATTTAACTGAAAAGGTGTCATTTTAAACAAATAACAAAAGTGAAGTTCTCATGCGGAGCCCGAATTCCCAAATTCCTTCCGGCAAACGATCCCAACTACCGTGCCTCTCCGGAGGCACAACACAGTGTCCTCATTCGGCAGGGGGTGTCTCCTATTTTCGTATTTTTACCCGTGCTGATCGTCGCTTGGTGATTTCGATATTAGTTCAAAAGTTCTTTAAACATTAGCCTTTCCGGGGAAACCTCGCGCACATGATCTGATTAGAAAAGGGTCTTACTTCCTTATAATTATTTTTGTCAACGTTGATGCAACTGTGTTTATTACTTGTCCGTTAGAAAATTATTATCAGTATTAATGCAGCTGAGTTTATTAAACATTTTGTTAAAAGTTCTTGTTATCTCGTTGTTCTTCCGCCGGAAATTCTATTGCAAGGGGTAGCTGTTATTTTTTATTTATCTCGAGACCGGCATGGTTTCCATCACCGATTTCCTTGCGTCTTTCCCACGGATACTCGTGGATATAGTTACTGACAAATGACGGTGTTTAAAAGAAACGTATGGCACAAGATGCTTTGTTTAATGAACGGTTCGTTCTTATCACCAACTGACGATCGTTACCGCAACGTTGCGGAAGAAAGGAATCGTGGAGTTGCCAGGATGTAACAAAAGTTAGCCGGACATTTTGTAATTTTTAGTCTAATCGATTAAATAAGGGCTTATTCAATGCAGAATCGTTAGGTGGTCACAAATGCTTTATTTACAACGTTTGATGGTCCATAATTTATCCAAGTAAAAAAAAACCATGTGCGGTTAGGTAGTGTGGATGGCTAACTGGAAGCTGTAAAGCTAGTCGAACCAATATATTATTTATCAACCAATTTTGTTCAAATTGGTCTTAACTGAAAGACAATCGTTTGGTGGTGATTGGTAGTCTAATTACAACGTTTGGTAGTTAATTATTAGGCTACCACGATTACAAAACCATGTGCGCTGACCTTGTGCCTGCGCGTGCCTTCGCCGTGTAATGCTGATATTACATTCATACGACAAAATGTTTGTCGATTGGCAATCAAATGGAGAATTTCTAGAGTCTCTATCGAAATTTTAAGAATTCTCCATCTGATTGCCAATCGACAAACATTTTGTTGTATGAATGTAATATCAGCATTACACAACGAAGGCATGCGCAGGCGCAAGGTCAGCGCACATGGTTTCGTAATGGTAGCCTAATAATTAACTACCAAACTTTGTAATTTATTATAATTAAATTATTTACATTATATATTAAATATTACATATTTTAATAATAATTTGATATGCAAAATTACCATCTTTTACGATATGTATATCTTCTGTTCTTGCGAGATTGAAGGAACATTCGCGTTAGTAAGATATACGGTACTTCTGCCATTAAACACAATACGTAAGCGCAAACGTAATTAATCATCAAGTATCCTATAAACATAGGAATCTAAAAATTTGTTATGCCTCCGGAGAGGCACGGTAGTTGGGATCGTTTGCCGGAAGGAATTTAGGAATTCGGGCTCCGTCCGAGAACTTCACTAACTTTATTTAAATAATTCAGACACTTTCCACATTAAATGAATAGATAAATATCAGCTTTATTTGTGGTTTGGCTTATTTACAATGTTGCCGCACTCGCGTCGCGTATCGCGATAGCGGATATCTTGTCGTGCGTGTGTCTAGAGTCGAGTTTCGGTCTCGACCCAGTGAGCAATAAGTAATCAAAAAGAATTCTTAAAGTACTCAGGTTTAAGAATTGGACATCCAACAATACCATCTAAATGATAAGATAATGATGTCAATAAGTCCTCTAATGCATCGATTGTAGAAGAAAAAAAGACATCATATAAATGACATCTTAGAGAATACTACAATCTGACTTCTTATAAATGTCATGAAAATGTTACCATTAAGATGTGTTATTTATATTATTATTTTTACATACTTTATTATATAGAAGAAAAGTACCCAATAATATATATATATATATATATATATAACTTTTTTATTATAAATATATAGAACCTATATATCATACATATTTTAGAAATGTTGTACATTTGAATAACACAAAATTTTTTTGTGTTTACATATAAAAATAAAAAAATTAATACTGGTGTATGTAATACACAGGACTGTATGTATATCAGCACCTCAGAGGTAAATTGTCTTCTTCTTCTTCTTCTTCAGCCTGTAGACGTCCACTCCTGAACATAGGCCTCTTCCTTCTCTTTCCAAGTCGTCCTATCCTGGGCGGTCTGGATCCAGTTTTTGCCCGCATGGCGCTGGATGTCATCTCGCCATCTTAGTTGTGGTCGGCCAACGCTTCTTCTGGATTCTCTAGGTCTCCACTGCATCAGTGTTTTCGTCCATTTGATGTTATCTTTTGCGACGTGGCCTGCCCATTGCCACTTCAGCCTCGCCCCTCGCTCCACCACATCTGTGATTCTTGTTCTCCTTCTGACCTCTTCGTTTGGTATATGGTCCCTCAAGCTGATTGCCAACATGGCTCGCTCGATGACTCTTTGGCAGACTCGGAGACGATTTGCGCTGCTCACTGTAAGGGTAGCAGTTTCAAGGCCGTATGTCGTCACCGGTAGGATGCAGGTGTCGTGAACCTTTCTCTTGAGGTTTGTGGGGACTCTAGGGTTCCTCAGAATGTAGCTGAGTTTCCCGAACGCTGCCCAAGTTAAGCCTATTCGCCTGGTGATCTCGGCTGTTTGGTTTTCTTTTCCAAGCTTGATGTTGTGTCCCAGATATACGTATTCTTCGACTATTTCTAGAGTGTGATTGTCAATAGTGACAACCATGTTCTTCGGACTCATGATCTTGGTCTTCTAGAGATTTATTTTTAGACCAACAGCTTGTGAGGCCTCCTTTAATTCCTGGAGCATGCTCTCGAGTTCCCCGGCGCCGCTACTTATGAGGATGATGTCATCTGCAAATCGCAGGTGGTTCAAGCGCTTCCTATCTATGTTGATGCCATTCTGTTCCCATTTCAGGTTCTTGAAGATGTTCTCTAAGGCCAGGGTAAACAGCTTAGGCGAGATGGTGTCCCCCTGTCTAACACCCCTCCCGACCGGTACCTATCCCGTGACCCAATCTTGACATGTAGCGTGGCGTGTTCGTAGATATGCCTGATTAAGTTGGAATATCTGGAGTCAATGCGTGCGTTATCCATCGCTCTCAGCACTGCCCAGGTCTCTATGGAATCGAAGGCTTTCTGGTAGTCCACGAAAGCTAGGTGCAGTGGCACGTTGTATTCCGTGCACTTTTCAATTAGTGTGCGTACCGCTTGAGTATGGTCGATCGTGCTGTAACCTTTTCTAAAGCCTGCTTGCTCGACGGTTGGTAGAAGTCGAGTCTCTGGCTAAGGCGATTTGTAATGATCTTGGTCAACAGCTTATAAAATATTGAGAGTAGACTGATCGGCCTATAATTTTCCATATTTGTGCAGTCGCCTTTCTTGAAGAGCAGAATGACCTCTGCGTTCTGCCATGAATCCGGAATTCTCCCTTCGTCGAGACATTTGTTGAGCAAAATCAGAAGTGCCTTCTCCAGAATCTCTCCTCCCGCTTTCAACATTTCGCTCGTAACGAGGTCCTCTCCTGGCGCCTTGCCGTTCTTCGTTTGTCTCAGGGCTTCTCTTAATTCCGGTCCGTCAATTTGCTGCAGCTCCTCTGACCCTACGTTTTGGACACTTCGTCTTGGTTCAGCCCGTTGATATTGTTGGACTGAGCTGTATAGCCCACGATAGAAGTTTTCAATAACTGCTGCGACTTGGCCCCTATCGGTGACCACTTCGCCGCCCTCATTCCTCATCCTGTGGATTACCAGCCTTCCCCTTGACATATTGGAGCGCAAGACTTTCATGTTAACGTTGTCCGCAATGGCTTCGTTGATTTGTTGCGTATTGTAGGCTCTGTGATCCCTTCTAATTGCCTTTTGCACAGCCTTGTTGAGATCTCTGTATCTTGGTGAGTCTCTGTCAGTGTTGCTCCGCTCTTCAATAAGTCTCTCAGTGTCCGGGCTGATTTTTGGGTTTCTTCGTGGGCGAAGTGAGCATACTTGTTTCACAGCAGTTCGGATGCTGCGCGTGATCTTACTTGTCAGCTCCCTGAGCGGCAATTCTTTCAGATCCTCGACTGGACAAAGCTTTCTCTTGATGTAGGTGTTATACTCTTCTTTCTTCCCCTTTAGCTCAGCCATAGTTGGTCGTATTTTCTTCTCCATTAACCTTTTTCGCTCTAGGCGAGTGTCTACTTGTATCTTGGCCCGCACCAGTCTGTGGTCGCTGCCAGTGTCAAAACGGTTCAAGACTGCCACATCAACACAAATGCGTTTATCAGTGACCAGAACGTAATCAATTTCATTTTTGGTGCTGTTGTCTGGGCTTGTTCATTTTCTCTTAGGATGCTTTTTGAAGAAGGTATTCATGCAGTAGATTTTTTCTTTGCTGAAGAAGTTCATCATTTCTTGCCCACGCTGGTTTCGTTCCCCCAACCCGAAGGTGCCGATGTACGGAGGGTCCGTTTGGGTCTTTTGTCCAATTTTTGAGTTGAAGTCGCCCGTCATTATAGTGAACCTCGTTTTTTCGGCGCTCTTTGCTGTTGTCAGGTCTTCTAAGAATTTTTCATGTTCTTCGTCCATAGAGGCTGACGTGGGTGCATATGCCTGTATTACCTGAATATTGCACTTGCTGTTCAGTTTCATCACAAGGTAGAGTACCCTCGCCGATATCGCTCTGGTCTTGGTCACGAGGTGTTTGATCTTTTTATTTACCAGTAGGGCCACGCCGCCAACGTGTGCATTCACATCTGAGTTTTTCTGGAAGAGAACATGTCCAGATTTCAGGGTGGTGACCATTTCGCCCTTCAGTCTGGTCTCACTCAAACCGATGACGTCCCATTTGATCTTGTTCAGTTCCTCCTCCAGCATGGAGAGATGTTCTTCAAGTCTCATTGTGCGGATATTGTATCCAGCAATGTATAGTGTCTTGTTATTTGTTTTCTTTTTCCCTATTAGTCGAGCCTTTGCCTTCCCCAGAATCCTCGAGGCAGACTGTCGTGACAGTGCGAGATTTTGAGATTGCAACTCTACTCGCCTGGGGTAATTTGTTTCAGAGTTCGACATTTTCATGAGTTAAGAAGGTGTTGGCAATTAAAACGCCGCGCTTGCCGAGCGTGGTGGCGAGTACCTGTTGGTCCACGGGAGCTGTTTTATTTCACTCCTACCCTTCAAGCAAGCTTGACGAGCATTCCCCTATCCGCAACCCAGGAGACGCGCCCTTAGGGGGTTACAGGTTCCCCCCAGGGGAGGTAAATTGTATTAAGTAACAAATTTGTAATTTTCAGTAGAGACTGTTTAAAATTTTTATTAGCTTTAGATCAACGCTAATTTGCAACACTTACGAAGATATGTCAATAATAAAGGTGATATCATTATAGATTATGAATAAATTTTAGCTACATTTGAATTGAAAATTGTTATTTATTATAGTGACTAGTACAATTTACCTATGAGATGCTAATATGATCCTTACATATAAAAATAGTATATAATAAAAGTAATATTAAAATTTGATTTTTAATACTTTTTTTATATTTATTTTTCTTATTTTATATTATATTTACTCAGGTAATTGCCATATCGCACACAAGTAAAAAATATTTTTTCTAAATGTTTCATTTCTTCTTTTCATGTCGCTTTGAATGTTAATTTATTCGATCTCCAGCATGCTATAGCCAACTTTTTATTACAGTTTGGATCGAATGAAAAGAAACATTTTTCCCGCTAATACTGGTGATCACTTCTGAAAAAAATTTTAATAATTAATTTGGTAATAAAAAATTAAAATTATAAAGTTATTATAAAATTATTAAAAATGTAAATTCTTTAACATATATTTACTATTTTCTAAAATAATATCAGAATATATTATATTTAGAAATTATTAATTAAAAAGTGTAAAAATATAAATATTTCCAAAAGAAATTAATTCTTGGAAGCAAGTCTTGAACGTAAAAAATATGGAATGAACAATTAATGAAAAAAATTTAATTAAAAGTAATAATCTCCATAATAACACATTAATTAAAATATTATGGAAAAAATGCAACAAAAATGTTATAACTATTTTTTTTTTACATTTTGTAAGATTACAGACAACATTTTATTAGATTACATAATATTTATATATAATTATAATATTTTTATTTATTTAATAATAGTATATATATAATTTTTATTGATTTAATAATATTTAAACATCTTTTTCAACAACATTTAAACATAACGATAACATATAACAATATTTAAACAACATTTTTCTTTTTTTAGTTATATTTTATTATTATTTTATCATTTTGTTTTTTGTCAATATATTTTTATAATAATGAAAATTGCACTGAGCACAAATAACAAGAACCCAGTAAACACTAGCGAACAGTAATAACATCATGCAATATAATATGCTTTTGTACGTTTTAAAAATTGGAAAGAAAATTATATATTCAAAGTAAAAATAAAATTAATTTATTAAATTATGTTAATAATTAATTAAATTATTTTATTGTAATTATTTAAATATTAATTATATATTTTCAATCTTAGAATATTAATGAAAAAATGCATAAGATTTCAAAAATGACGCAATCGGCGTATAAATATTAAGTACAATGTAATCAATCTACACCATTCTTTAAGCAAACGTTTTACGTCCATGAGCCATGCATTGTAATGTGCCTAATGTTTTGCTTATGTATATATATATATATACACATATAATTAGCATTTTCAACAGAAACACGATCAGTGCAGAACCAGTAGCATTAGCGATAAATTTACATATATTGTGACGCTATATGCGTTACACCAATGCAAAACATCAACAGTTAGAATAAATAGTAATTATTTTATGAATAACAATGATTAGAGTCTACCAGGAACGATTAATGTACATAATTACACTATTAGTTGATTTACAAAATAGACAAATTCCACGCTAATGCTCCACACTGGTTCTATATTGAGTGTTTCTGTCGAAAATGTTAAATGTATGGCGAATTTATCTTACTAGATATCATCAGTAACTTCTAGGGCGTTATTGAAAAATCAAGTGTCAGTCACTATATCAGTGATGTCGTTCTATATATGTATATATATTTATACATATATATATATATATATATATATATATATATATATATATATATATACAGGGTTGGGAAGTAACGCGTTACTTGTAACGCCGTTACCGTTACAGTTACTTTTTTTCGGTAACTGTAACGGTAATGGCGTTACAAATTTTATTTGTAACGGAAAAAGTAACTTCGTTACATTTTTCGGTAACGAGTAACGAATTTAACAGTTACTTTTATCGTTACTTTTTTCAAATTTTTTGATTTATTTAAGATATTATTCTTGCTATTGTGCGTGATAAAATTTTTATCTTAACCGTAAAGCCGTAAGCAAATCGACCAATTAGCATTCTTATTATGTTGTAAAAATGCTTGAATGTGATTGATCAACTTATGGCTCTTGCAGACCAGTGCGATGACGCGACGCGCGATATCCAATGAGAGCTTTATCTTTTCGGAAAAGCAGAGCTCTCATTTACTACCAGTTCTAAGTACCTTGCAACGAAAATTATAGATTGCCATTCATTAGTTGAAGCTATTCAGTAAGGTTTAAATAAAAGGTAACTTATTAATTTGATTAATACATATGTTATTTATAATTTTAAATAAGGATTTAATTGAAAAATATTATTTTATTTTAAACTATTGATTCAAAAATATTAATTTCAATAAAACAAACAATGTCGCTTAATTTACTATATTTGATTTTAGATTTCTTACAATATTTGAAACAAAAGAATTAATAATAGCAGCATGTTTACATCCAAAATTTAAGTTAAACTGGTTAACCGGAGAAAAAAGAAAACGTGCTGAAAATTACTTGGAGGATTTATTGGGAATCCGATCAACTGAAAATTCTTCAAAAGCTGGAAAATCTGATGATCACGATGATTTTTTCATTTTTGAGCAAAAAACGGTGCAAAATGAATCTGAATAAGAAGAATTGCAACGGTTTTTAAAATCAAATAATTGTAATATAGAAATGTTAAACGACTATCCAAAACTTAAAAAACTTTTTATTAAATATAATACAGCTCTACCAAGCAGTGCATCTGTAGAAAGAATGTTTAGCATCGGTGGCTCTGTATTAACACCACAAAGAGGGCATTTAAATGATGATACTATGGAGCAACAAATTTTATTAAAAATTAATAAAGAATTTCGATAAAATTTAATCATTTATTTTGTAATAAACCTTGAATGAAATCTTGCTTACAATTTTTTAAAAGTTTTTCTTATGCAAAATAATTTATTAGTTTGTATTGTAAAAAAGTAACGGAAATTGTAACGACTCGTTACTTTTTAGTAACTGTAACGGTAACGAGTTACTTTTTAAAATTGGTAACGAGTAACGGTAACGAGTTACTTTTTAGAAAAAATAACGGTAACGGTAACGAGTTACTTTTATAAAGTAACTTTCCCAACCCTGTATATATATATATATATAATTCTAACATATTTAAAAATAATAAATAAGATATAAGAAAACAAACATACCGATTAATGACGTCGACAAATTTCATACATTTCGTTTCAATAGTTTCTTTCTGTCCTGTCCATGAAAGTACGCCAAATGATCACAGTTAAAGCAAGTTTCAGTGCGTTTCTTACATGTTGTTTTGCATCCTTTCCTCCTGCAGTTTCAATTAATTGTTTCTGTAAAAAGATGTAATTTTATTATTATATATATTTAAAAATACTTTTTCTTTAGAAATGTACATTGATAAAAACTTTTTTAATATCTTTTTAGATTTACATACACATTTCATGTATTGTTTTTTCTCTGCTAATAATAAATCAACTTCTTTATTATTTTCAGTATATTATATACTGTACAAAAAATTAATAGAAAATTACAATCATATAATATAGCACCCATATAGCAAATAATTATAGGATTATAGCTATAAATATAAATTTTTACAAATATGTAATTACAATTGTATTGAATTTTTCTAAAGCTGAGTACTCACTATGACCTGCAACATGCAATGCAACAGTAGTTGCAGCCTAATGAGTACGTCTTGATCTGGATATTTAAACGTACTCATTAGATAGCTATACTGTTGCGTTGCATGTTGCAGGTCATAGTGAGTACCCAGCTTAAGAGTAACTTACTTTGAAATTTTAAGCGCTTATACTTTTGTGATACATATCGCAAATGTATAAAACACTCATAATGTACGTACCAAGGATGAAGTGATACAATGTGTATTTCAATAAGAAAAGTAAAATAATTTTGGCATTTTATTATATTTATTCTATGTTGCAGCTCCTATATTGCTCTGCTTACCAGAGAAGTTGGGTTATATCTGCAAGAAACACATATTGCAATCATAAAAATTCTTTTTTATTGTAGTCTATATATATATTAGACATCCTAAATCCTATCCAATTCTGATGTTAAAACAGGTTTTAAAATGCCCAGACTATGAATAAAAAAAAATTTATAATTTTGCAACATATGCTTTTTGAAGACATAACCCAACTTCTTAGGTTGGATATAGAAATAACAAAAATATATATGAAAATATTGATCTATTTTATGCTCAAATACATATTTAATAATATTTATAATTTAAGAAAGAAAGATTACCTTAAAAACGTTAATATTGAAGATGTTATCTCTTCGAAATCTAGAGGACGTAATGACACGCAGTTCACACTTCACACTAGAACACAAGGCACAAGGTCTCTAGTTCACACGTACGTTTCTTGCGCATGTGTGCGGCGTTCGTAAAATATCTAAAATGGCACTAAAATGGCTCTTGCTAGAGATTTTAGAAATATCTATGAAGAGATACCATAAAGTGCTCTTCTGAAAGATATCTTAAAAAAGATAACTTACTGATATCATTTCTAAGAAAATTTAATTAAGTCTTTAAAAAGTCCTCTTAAAGAGCTCATCCTCTCAATAATGCTCACTGGGGAGACTCACTTCTCGCTTCTTTGTATGTATTTTTGCCGACTGTTAATGATTTCACACGCGTGGAGGTAATTAAGAATAAAGATTGCTCGTTTGGTAGTTATTGTGACTACCCGCGTAATATTAATTAATGATGGAGACTGCCCGCGTAATATTAATGGCAAAGACTGCCCGCCGTTCGTTAGCGGTGGGCCTTTTTATTAACTCCCTTTGGCTACCCAGGAGGGGGTCGTTTAGCGACAAGGCTGTGTCGTGTCGCTTGATTTTGGCAATATCCGGATGCAAGCTAAGAAGTTCTAAGTAGGACTTCTTTGCTTGCACTTTCGCAATTTCTTTATTCCTTTTTATTTCGCCTTTAAGTAGGACTTCTATGTTGCATTTTCGCAATGTCCTTCTTCCGCTTGCCCTGATTTCCGCGTTTTCGCAATGAAATGATTGCACGGTCGCTCGAGCTTCGCGCGTGGCTCGCGTTGTCAGCGCTTTGTTCGGTCAACGCTCGTAACGTGATCTGTATTCGCGTTACACGTTGAGCAATCATATAAAATAATATGTATTTAGAATAATATATTTAATAATTCGTGTATAGCCTGTTCGGGCTACATCCCTCCCCCGTAAGAAAAAGAAAAACGGAGGTGTAAAAGTGACCTTTTTCGCAAAATAAAATTTCTTCTTATTCTAATGTACAATATTTTCCCCGTATATAATATGAATATAATCGTTTCTTATTTTTAATTGATTTTTATTATAATCGCAGGACACCGAATGTTGTCGAAGGAAATCAATTCCTAGTATTCCTTCATATTCGATCGGAATGTCGTCCTTTACCACGTAAAATGCATGTTTACCTTATGGTTTTCTATCTTGATTGAGGCGTACATTTTTCCAGTGGTGTGTATTTTATATCCGGTTATACCTGTGAGCGCGATTTTATCTTCGTGTATTAATATGTCGTCTTTTAAATGATTTAATTTTATCAATGAGATAGTCGATCCTGAGTCGTACAACATCTGTATTTTTCCGTCTTTTGCTTGTCGCATTGGTAATGTTATTCGCAATAAGTCCGTCTTTTTCTGTGCGCGTGGCATATCTTTAATATGCGTAACGGGATACTCAGATGCAGGTTGCGGTTGTCTCTTTCTCGCTTCTTCCTGCTCGTCTTCGCTGTTGCTACTTGCGCTATCGGCGTTCTTTCTTAGTTGTCGCGATTTCCTTCGGTCGCGTATATTTTCGTTGCGCGTTTTTTGCTGATTTCCGACTTATAGTTTATTTGTACTATTTTTCGGTTTTCCTTTTAGACTCCAGCATTCGTCGCGGCTGTGTCCTGTCCTTTTGCAATGTGCGCAGTATTTATTTATCGCGTTTATCCGCGAGGATTTTTCCGGTTTCGGGAGCGCGTATCGGCTACTTCGACAATCGCGTCCGTAATGTCCGTTTTTCCGCATTTAAAGCATTGCGGGCTCAAACCTCGATTATTTCGCGAGTAACTTGGTTCAGTTTTATTTTTATTAACGAAACTACTTGTTCTCATCGTTCCCGGTCTGAGTTTTTCTTCGGCGCTCGCCCCCGTTATCGCTTCTTGGAGCGTTGTGTATCGTTGCGCGCGTACGAGTATTTGTAATTCGTTGCGTAGTCCGATTTGAAAGTTTATTAACGCTTGTTTTTTAATCATGTGTTGAATCGTGCGTTTTGATAGTGAAGGGTCTTCTTCTCCTTCAATCATAGAATCGTACAATTTCATCGCTAGTAAGTCAATATGTTGTCCGAAAGCGTGCGCAGTTTCATTCGGCTTTTGTTTTAAGGAATTGAACTCGATTTGTAAGTGCGTAGTACTTTGTTTAGACTGGTAACAAGTCTCGAGTTGTTGTTTTAATTCGGCGAATATTTCGTGTCTCGAAATCCTGCTTTTCCTCTTGATTTTGTATATAAAATGGCTCGGATTAAAGATTCTTCATCCGCGGGATGTATGTCTTGAACGGCATACGTGCATGAATTTAGAAATTCTAATAGCTTATGTCGCGAGGTTCCGTCGAACTCAGGGATCATTTTTCTTGCTTCCGCTAACGGCAGGTAATTTGGAGCGACGCTTCGTCGGTTCCTGATATCGCAATCGTTTCGCCCGTACATTATGGCATTACACGCATTGTTATCGTTTTCTCTGCGAGTATCCGTATGGCGGGGTAGTTGTGCGTCCAAATTATGTTGTGCGTCTGCGTGTTCTAGTCGTGTCATTTGTTGGTTTAACGAATTAATGTCCGCGCGTATTTCATTTAAAATATGGATGATCTGTGTATAATCTCCTCTTTCTTCGCGGTTTCTCTCGTAGTGCGGTGTGTGATCAGCCTCCACTATATTTCGGTCCATTTGATGAATGGATCGTCGCATTCTTTCTATTTCCTCGTCTACCGCGCTTTGTGGTGGATTCGCGGGAGTGTTTTCTTGCGGATTTCACAATTCGGCCATATTATTTTCTTGTTGGCTATAAATTTCTTCCGGATCGAATAGATCGCTCTCGTAGGAAGTTAATGAAAATTCGCGCCGTAGACATACTCTACTTGGAGTTCTGCTAATATACGGTCGCGTACGTCTAGTCTCGCGTTGAGTGTTGTCAGTGGGGTCAGTCGTATTACGCGGGAGTAGGCGTTACGCGTTCGTCAAAATTGTTAAACGGAAATTCGCGTTCTGTGACGACGTTATCCGATAACTCGGTTTCGCTTTCGCTCAAGTATTGTTTTTCTAAGTTTCTTCGCGTTTTATCAAAATTTTCTCGCGGTGTTAAACTTACGCTTATCGCTCGTCGGGCTGGTTCGCTTAGTAACCACCATCGGTTCGCAAATTTTAGAGATAATCTTTACTTACCAGAGGCAGTAATTCCAAATGAACGGATGTTTTACTAGAAAAATGAATCGATTGTATAACGAAGGAATTTACGAGATAAGCACAATAAAAAAGTTTGTTAAAAGGGATAAAGAATTTCGATGATAATAACTGATTAACAATACTTGTAACACAATATAATAATTTGTATATATATATATATATATATATATATATATATATATATATATATTAGAGAGCATTCAAATTAGATATAAAATTGCTACTTTTGTAAATATATATAACTATTACTTTTTTTAAACATAAATCATGTCTTTAAAAGCGATAAACTAATATTATATATGATATTGCATTTAATTAGAAAAGTTTTCTAATCCTCAAAAAGTTTGGAAAAAAGATACTTTATGAAAATTATTGCGTTTCTCGTATTTCTCTCTGCTTCTTTGCCTAATTTTTTTAACTTAATATATAACAATTCTATCCGCTCTACTGCTTCCTCCATATTTGCCGATTGTCGTGTAATAGCATAAACAGTGAAATAGCAAGATAAAAACACGTGCTTGCGATGCCGTTAAGTTTTATGGTTTTCCGTCGTTACCGTCGTCACGCCGTTTTACGTTCATCTTTTACAGAGCTACTCCTGTTTTAGAAAACGCGGTTTAACGGCTCGACTACAAATCGGCCACAAACGATCAGTTCTCTTACAAAACAATTAGAGCTACTCAACATTATTGCGTAAAATTATCTTTCTCTCATAATTATATCGAAAGAATCGAGAGATTAAAACATAATACAATAAAATTAAAAAAAAAATTAAGATATATATAATGACAAGCAAATAAATTACGGATATGTAGCGATGGTATAAACATTTTTATCTACAAAAAAATAAATCAGAGAACTCTCTTTATCCATAAAAAAACCGTCTTAGAAAATAGGTCGCGTTTCTAAAGACGCGACTTGTAAATGGCATTCATCTCGAAAGCCGTTCTGCTCGGAATCCGCGTGATTCGCAAAATTGCACTTCGCAACGGAATTCCATTCCGATCCTGTGATTTTTATCCTATATATCCGGTTACTTTTACATCCGGTTCATCGGCTCGTGCATCACCGAGAGGTATTTTTCAGTAGTGTTCGTAAAGCGAGCGTGCAAAACGAGATTGCCGGTATTTGTCTTCTCTGTGGAAGACAGATGGATCATTGCTCGCGTTCGAGAATCTCGCTTTTCATAGAACGGAACGATAAGGAAGCGATAACGCGTGTAAAAAGACGCAACCGAGGCAGGGTCGAATCGCTTTTCACCCTGAGAAAATACCAACAAGCTTTGTCCTGCGATCGACAAAATGGCTTTTTGCAAAAGAAGGATTTACCTTCAATAACTATATCCGATGACTCAATTAGTTTTTCCTTCCCGCAAAAAATAAGAGTATACTGAGACAAGAGAACGATAATGACGGACAAGCTTTTTATGGATACGATGTGAACAGAATTTTCGCTCAACGAAAATTAAAACTCTAAATAGTTTTCGGGCAAACAAATAAAGATTAAAAATACTAAATAATTTTTCTTATCGAAAGATTTTCGAAATATATACAATACAATATACAATACATACATATTTAATTTATTTTAAACATCAGTTGTTATATAAAGCTGACAAATTACAACATGAGCTAAAAGTATGCGAGATATTACTACATACAAATTATATATAAATATGTCAGATTAATCAATTAATCGAATATATTAAGAAAAAAAGTTTCTTATATATGAAAGCAATCTAAAAGATTTTTCTGTATCAACGGTTGAACTACGGCTGCAATTAATAGCATCAGCTTTCTGCCTACGTGCAAGATGATTATACAACAATAATTGCCTACGCATGGCGGCTCCACAAACCGCCGTGCAGAGCTGAATAACGCGCGCCATTGTTAATTATCTCGCAGCGCACTCCATCAGCAGCTAATCAATCAGGTTCAGTGACTAATCGACACGAATACGACAGTCGAGGCGACGGAATTTGAGCTTGCTAGAGATTAAAATTTAAGCTTGTTATCAAAAACATTTCAACAATTTTGTTGGAAAATCTTCTGGGAAATCTTAAAAAAACTTTTTCCTATATTTTTCTTAATGTGATCTCTTACATATTTTTCTCATTATGATCATAATTATCAGTAAAATCTTATCTATTTGGTATGAGAGGGAGAAACTATATTTAATATAATTCGAATCACGAATATATATAACTTTTGACATAGATGTAATAAGAAATTGTCAATAAGATAGCAACAATATTAATATTATAAAGAAAGATAAATAAATATATTATATATAGGGATATATATACAATATATATAATCATATGGATTGATTTAATATGAGTGAAAAGCCTGAATGAGTTTGGACAAAGAAAGTATATAGCTTTGACGTTATCATGTCTTTTTTTCATGACTTTGTCACATGACTAATCTTCTTGACAAAATCCGGTTAAAAATACATCGCGCTGCGATTTGTTATACATTACATTGGCCGGATCGATTCTGTCTATTTCATTTTTGCTCTGCCAAGGAAATAAAGGACTACAAATCCAAAGCGAAGAGTTCCCGAACCACAAATATTTCCAAGTTTCTAAATCGCTTCGGAAGAGTCATGAAAACTTGCAAGGAAGGTTTGGAAAATGTTCTTGAAAAGTACGGGAAAGTATTAGCGGGCACGTAGCACCGTAATACTCAGTGTCCAACTAAATGCACTATCTCTGCTATGATAGTCTTTTGCATAAAATTTCAAAAGTATACTTTGATAGACTAATATTGTATGTAGTATTAAACTGCTAAAATTCTAACTAAAATTTATGTCGCGAAAAATTATTGGCGGATATTAGACTTTACTATCATAAAAGGTAATGATAAAAGATTGCGTTAGAAGCTTTCAACGTTAATTTTACTAATTTATTCTTTTTCTCTTTTGTAACAAAAGCCGACACAACTTTATTAAAAATATGCAAAATTACGGACTCAAAGAAATCAAATAAATGGCGAAAGATACTCGAAGTAATTTATTGAATTTGTTTGCACACGAACTACGGACTCGTAATATGGCTTCCCAAAGGTGCGCTTTGTTTATTACAGAAGCAAAAGGACAAGACTTTCCTCGCAAAATTGCACGTTCGTAAATTCCCCGAATGAGAATTAAATTGAAATGCTGTAGTGTTTACTTGACGATGTAGTTTAAAATATTTGCGAAAAAGCAAAGGTCAGCACTTGCCGCTTGAAAAATCGATAATGTCAACATCACTTTGAAAAGAACGCTGTGACTGAATTGAACGTGATTTCGATATATTAAATCCGTGTTCCCCATTGATTATGTGAAACATTAATTTTGTTCAAAAATGCTTTAATCAAATTGTTAACCTAATCAATAAAAGGATATTTCTTATAGACAGCTGTTAACTATAACATTTATACACATACAATATATCTTATGAAATATATTTCTCGTTGTCATTTTCTAAAATTTTTGCATCTTTTTTTGTAAAACCGAATCTAAACCAAGCAAACAAACGAGCGTTCACAAACTATGTTAGTAAATTAGAATTATTGAATTGATAATTTTACAAAAAATTATTTTATATAAAAGTTTATAAAAAAATTATTTTAAAAATATATAAGAGATTAATAATTAATGGATTTTTATGCTTGTTCGTATTTATTCGCTTGATTTGAATATTAAGATGCTTGTCGTTTTTTTTTTTTTTTTGGTATTTATTTTTCGCTAACCATTGTAATTTCCTATTTGCGTATAGTTGTGCATAATTTTCGTTCAATTACAGGAATGGAACGACGTGAATATGAGATGGAATGTCTCGGACTACGGAGGTGTACGAGACCTTAGAATCCCGCCGCATCGGCTATGGAAACCCGATGTTCTCATGTATAACAGGTAATGTAAAAAACTATATTTTCCTATTCATACACGCGTGCATCTTTTTTATATTGCTCTGCATTTCAAATAATGTATTTTTGAAATAACAACTGACATATTTTTAAAATAAAAATTGGTATTATTTGAATGTAATATCTACAAGTTCATTTTACATTCTGAAAAATTCTTATGACAAAATATTACTTTAAAATATAAAAAGTGACAGTTTATATATATTTGCAAATATCAAAAATCGGAAATCAAAGACTCAGAAATATTGCGCAATTATATCCAATTATCATATGTTTCTAATTCTCAATTAAATATTACATGAAACTGTATCAATAGTGTTCTCTACAGAATTATAATAATTTATGGTGACATTCTTATGTGTATATCATCATATTTATATTCATGATATCTTGCGTTTACATCATGTGAAATATAAAATATTGTATAAAGAAAGGTTATATACAAGAATCAACTTTGCTGTTATTCAAGTTTTCGAAGTGCTTCCGCGACAGCAAAAAAATTCCTTCGATCACCTAGTAAATGTCACCCATAAAAATTGAAAAATATCATTTTATATCTACGAGTCGTTTGCTTTCCAACTGTGCATTATAGTATCTAAAATGGTCTCGCTTACTCATGAAAATATTGAGTTTGATTATTGCTGAGTTAGATTCCATTTAACATCGTAATATTTTAAAATTGCCTGGAAAAAATATACTTGCTACACGAAAGGCCAAACGATATGTTTCAATAATTTTACATAACACATCACGCATATTGGAATTTTTCTGGATGCAGTTTAATCTCATTCAACTCGCATATTTTTTTGATTGGAAAAATTCTCCTTGGAACTCCTGGACCAGGTCCAACCATAAATTCCATCATACAAATTTTATATACGTAATACTCTGGAAATCGATAATTGAATATTTTGCATTTCCCAGAATTTTTCCAATCAAAAAAATATGCCAGTTGAATGAGATTAAATTGCATCCAGCAAAATTCCAATATGCGTGATGTGTTATGTAAAATTATTGAAACATATCGTTTGACCTATATATATATATATATAAATATTTATTTCGCTACTACTGTAATACATAAGTATGTACAAGTTTTCTGTATAGCAAAAAAATGTTATACAGAAAATCAAGAAACTTGTAAATAAAAATAAAATAAAAGAATTATTAAAACAAATAAATAATTTAAAAAAAACGGAAAATATATACAAATGAAGCATTTATGTGTATAATTAATAAAATTAATAAAATTACACATATGTAAAATAATATAATAACGAGATTTTAATAATCAAAGAAAGATTCCAATAATGAACAGAATATTTTTAAGTTATATAATTCAACTTTATAGTTAAACATATAAAGTATCTTCATGACATTAAACTCACTATGTAATTACAATAATTATCGTGATCTCCTCTCTGCAATAATATTTTATCGATATCATCCGCGAATATTAAAATGCATCCAACTACATAATGGCAATAGTGACGATCTGTTTTATGTATTTTTCGTGGAATTTTTAATGAAATATATAGTGTCGGTGATCATTGACCAGCGAAATTCTCTCTCTCTCTCTCTCTCTCTCTCTCTCTCTCTATATATATATATATATATATATATATATATATATATATATATATTGTATATATATGCTTTACACCGCTAATATGCCGAAATTGCACGTATCGATTATAAGCATGTTTCACATAGTTGTCCTTGCACAGTTGTAACCACATAATATAATGCTAAACTGCAGGCTTGGCGCGGAACAGTAATACACAGCCCCGATTGCACGATGAGTTAATCGATTAATCAGTTTATGGTAATTTATTTAAAAAAGCAGACCTCTTTAAAACACACACCACGATATGAAGTTTAAAATGTAATGCAATTATTGTGAGAAAAAAGACGAAAATAAAGTATCATCATATCCTTCCCGAACATACAACTTGAGCGATTTCATACAAAGTCATAATTTAATTTTTGTTCTGTTAAACTTTCCTTTTATAAAAAAGCATGAAACTTCGAACTCGAATATATCAAAGTGTTGAGGTCTCTTTTCCGCGACGTTGATTAATTGTCTCGCTTGTGCGCTGTGACTTGCTTCATTCGTGTTATTTGCAAATCATGAGAATTTTGACAGTTTGACAATTTGCGAAAGAAAAATTTAAAGTTAGTAAAGAAAAGTTAAAGAAATTGAAAGATATCCATAAATAAAAGCGCGCGTCTGTGTTGTTCTAGTAACATAAAATACATATTAATACTTATCTCGTGTAATAGTATTACAGTATGGGAAAGATGATACATTTATTTTTATGAGAGTTGTAATATTCTGCTAATTTTATGAATATTTATTTGTTTCAGTACACATACTAGTAATTTTATCGTGATTTAAAAAATTTTGTTTACAGAAAATGTAATCTCTAATAAGTTAGAAGTATAGAAAAAACTTATACGTAATCGTAAAATAAAATTAACAATTTTGCATTAATAGAAGTAATATTTTTTAACCAAAAACGTACTTACTTTTTTTTTAACAAATTATCGCGATACAATTATATAAATGTCATTGCATTTTAAAACAAAAAAAAAAAATCTTTTTTTAGTTTATGATAAAGACAAAAAGAGAGAAGAAAGAGAGTATATGTGTGCGCATCACTATTTTATATTTATTTTTCAATAAACGTATCGTCACGGTGTACGTTAATTAGTTAAGCGTGAAGGGTTAGTCACATGATAACGTTATCATCGTTGTACCGTTTTTCATTATTTTGTATGCAATCTATTCGCGAGAGCGGCGTGCATTGTATGCGTGCATGCGTGAGAAAGTTTATAAACGCACCATCGTATACAACGTCTATCACATAGTTGCGTTTATGTGCCATACCAACGTCAACGTGCGGCCATAATATGTACTGCAGGTCGTCGGGTCAGTTACAAAGACGGCTTACGCTCGAAGTGAGATGCAAATTGATCGATAAAACAATGTCGTTGAATTATTTTAGAGCGAGCCTCGGCATGTTTTCTCACAGTGCGAATTTGCTCGCTATGAATTATTTACACGCCGAATGAAATTCACACGCAGAATTTCCACTATTTAATTTTCGCTCTTTGCGTTCACTGACAGAGATAATGAAAACTTCCATTAAAAAACTTGGCTCGACAAAAAATAAATGGAGAAAGTACAAAATATAATCATTTCACTATATCGTACTGTTAGTTTACTATTCTCTATTTTGTTCGTTTAAATTTTAAATTACAAACGGCTCGACACTATCCTTTTTTTTTGTTCGTTGTAAATTCACATTAATCGTCGCATTTTAAAAATGTTATTAACGAAAATATTTTAGCATAACTATACTAAAGAATATTCTATAATTCGTGCACACTTTCTTTCGATTTTAGATTCTGCACAGTTGTTTGATTGTGTAGAAAAAAAAAATGCTGTTTTAATAAAAAATTCTTTTTTAATTGGACACAGTTACTTTTTTATATCTTTTAATTGTCAATATTAGATATTTTGTACACAATTTTAATCACACGATGCAATTTTTGTTAAAATTTAAAATTAAAAACTACAGAGTATATAAAATTTCATTATTTGCAGTGACCTAATTTTTACCGAAACCACATGAGTTTGATATGATATGAGCGCATGATGCATCCTCAGTTGCAATGAATAAAGTCGAGTATGTGAACTCTTTTTATACACACACCGCAGCAGCGTGTGTTTTGTCGGGCATGCACCCGTAGTCATAATCGGTCTCCGTCGCGTCGACGGCGCTTTTATGCGATGCATCCGACGTTATTATGTAGCACGGACATCACGTAATATACATACAACAGCGGCTTGAAAGGGGGGGGCTTCACGGGGGATCAATCGCAAAGATGGTGCACACGCCTAAGGACTGATCGATCACTTAACTGCTTTGTCGCTCCGTCACGGCGCAATTCTCCCGTGTTCCACTTTTCATCCAGATTTCCACGTGCATACCGCCGAGGCAATTTTATCGTGCATATTCCGCATATAAGGTGTTCCATACATAGGCAAATCGCCATTTTTCTTGGTCTCGCTTCTAACATCTATGACTCCGAAGGAAACGTGCGATAAGTTCGGCATACTATATATCATTTCAAATTAGCTGAAAAACGGAGTTTAATTCAACGGAAGAAAGAGACGTGTATAATAATCGTGTATTCTTTTTTTTTTTTTTTCGACAATGTAATATCGATACCGCACATCGCGTTGAGTAATTTAAAAGTAAATTTCACTTCTAAAAGATGTAATAAAATAATTTACCAAGTAAATTATTGAACTATGAAAAAATGTCAATATTAGATCATATGGTCTTTCGCATGATGTGAACTTGCTGCTATATTTCGAACGTCTGAGGTATCGCTAATTAGTAAACAGTCCTTACCAGTAGCATTGTCGCATTTCGAAGGGTAATTTACGCGAAAGCTCTAATTGAATGCTAAGTTTGTTTATATGTATATTGAACGTTCGTTATATATTTTTCGCATTTTCTCTTATTAACTTATAACCACGTCGCTAACTGTAATGCGATAATTTAATACCCGATGTAACGTAATAATGTAAGCAAAACGAGACGCATTCCCTTCGAATGATTCATCCAGGATGATCATCACGAATGCATCGCGTAAATTCGTTTTAAACTATTGGAGGTAGATGCAACGTGCAATGGGTAAAGTGGAGCGCTGGGCCAACTGGGTCACGCGCATTAAAAACAAAGCCACCGCTACCATTTAAAGAGAATCAGGGAAAGTATCTCCGCCCCCGACGGGATAATACATTGTCGGAAAACGCTTGCGGCCACACCATTGTCTTTAAGTAGGTAATGCATCGGGTGTCCGTCGCGATCGTCGTCGTATTTGTCGAATTAAAACTTCGCCTTGCGATGCATTAGTAGAAACGAATGGCTGGCAAACTTGCCGGCGAAGTAAAACGTTTAATGGTACGATCTCTACGCGCTCGTCGAGCAAGAACTTTGTCCGTCAATTTGCGACTTTGATTGCCCGACTTTCGTTTTTGTCGGATTAATCGCACGATGTAAGACCGATCCAATGATAAAGATATCTATCAGCTCTTCATGATAATCGACATATCAATCAATTTAACGCGATTTAAGAATCTATTAACGCGTGTAAGATAAATCACAATTATAGTAAAGCAAATCAAATTTTCGGTTTTTAAATTTTTATCCGACTATATCATCAATTATTGTGTTTTTAATCGATCTTTTTGAAAACTATAGCCTTTATACTCATGACAGACGATATCAAAGAGAAGAGAAAAAAAGAGAGACAATCTAAATTTCTTATTTAAATATTTTAAAGAGTTCGAATATCTCCGCAGCCGGCAGTTAAATTTTAAAACAGAAAATTTCTTGATTTCTTATCTGCGGGACATCGAGTATATTCCACAGATGGTGCATCCAAAACTGTGCACAATCGCATCTTTTCGCATTCAGTTCACGCTATACGCTTCGATTATTCATCCTTTTGACGCTTTTAGACTACTTCGCATTTCCGATCCTATATTCCGTTTAGCTTGTTGACGATGATCCCAATGAATCCCGTGTCACACGTTATCCTTTCATCAAGTATCGTTCATAAAAAGGACCAGCAGTAATTATCGCGAAATGAAATTTTACTTTACTTTAAGCTTACCTCGAGCTTACTTCAAGTTAAACCACGAATTTATTTGCAAAAACTTAACACGTAATAATATCGCTATTAATAGTACGGAAACTTGCAAAATCTAAATTATACAGCAGTGTAACGACATTGTACGAATTTTAATATTATAGCAATATATTGTAAAATATATATTTTAGAAAATTATTATTACAATAATTTACCGTCCAAAAATATGTAAATCAGAAAATTAAACAAATACTTTAAGAATTACTCTTCTTTACATTGATGAAAAAGATATCTCTACACTGTGTAAGAAAACAGCCCTAACTCTTATGTCATTTTAACCGTCAGTTATCTCGATATTGTTTAAAGTAAGAACAATCTGTCTGCAGTGACAGCTTTCGATGCTTTTGCGGTTTCTTTTACAGGCTGTCGCTAAGAAGAAGAGTGGACCGTTGTTTGATATTACCCTTACTTACTCGTCCGTCAATCCATCAAACCGGCAATTTTTCATGAATCACTTGTGCACGATGAAGGATTGCGGCAAAAATTCATTTCGCGGCGAATGGTCTGAGCGAAAACGCGCGCGCGACTGATGGTTTTGTTTTTTTCTTTGGAAAATTGCCATAAACGTGAAAACAACGAACTAGGTGAATTTCCAACAAAACAGGCAAGGTTCTGTGTAGAAAAATATAACGAATCACTCGGTTGCATATCAATTGTGATAAATGCGCGCGTTTATTCTCCGGGAATGTCTATCGGGATGTCAAAAGTATATTCATTCGACGACGCAAAATATGATATTCGTGACGCGTTTATTGCTGTTCAAAATTTATCGCGATAAAATCATAAGGAATGAGATCTTAGCTGTCAATAATAAATATATAAAATATAACACAAATTTTTTATAAATAGTGAGAGTTAAGTTTATATGATGTTCTTTTAATATTTTTTAATTTTATCTTACTTGCAAATCAAAACTGTGTAAATAAAATATTTATAAAAAAATTAATTGTAAAATGATAAGACAATTAATTTTATATATAAAAAAATATATAAATATATGATGTGAATAAAATATTGATATGAATGCTATATCATAATGTCACGTTAATCCACAATCCACAAAATAAAAACAATATGCATGAAACAGTAAATCGTAAAACATTGTACGACAATGAGTTAATCCTGCGGATAACGAAAACATAGATTTTTCAGTGATGCATAAACGCAAATCGAAGCGTATCGGTTTGCACACTGCAAGCTACGCTCGAGCAACGTATGAAAATTAAGTTGTTTTTGCAAACAACATTTTGCAAGACGTTGTTCACGTTTTTAAATAAATGCAACATTCCAAGTGTTGCCCGGCACAAAAGAATCCGATGCTGTTCGCTCTGGAAAAACTGCCATGTCACTTTGAACATTTTACGCATTCAACATTAAAAAAATAAGATTAATTTTTTCCTACTATTTAGATTATAATATTGTTATATATATATATGTATGATGAAAAAAATAAGATTTTTTGAAATTATAGAATTATTTTTACGCGTTATGCCATTAAAAAAAAGCTTATAAAAGTGTAAATTAAAAATAAATTAAATGAGAGATGCAAGAAATAATATTACACAATATTATTATTATATTAATTATAATATTACAACTTATTTGCGTAGATTTATGTGCAAATGTGTATATGTGTGTGATAAGATTTATTATATTTTATGAAATGTACTAACCACCATGCTTAGTAAAACACGCTATTACAATCCATGCTATACCTATGGCCCAAAGTGTTCTACTTAATGCAACATAAACAGCAGCATACAGAATAGATACGTTTCGTTCATAAAAGCCTAATAATACAAAAATAATACATGCGCTACCAAGACACCAATATAAAATTACAATTTTCTGAAAGTAAATTGTACACAAATTGTAAAAATTCACAAATATTTAATTAAAATATAAATATATTAATATATATAAAGTAATATATAAATAATTAAATAAAATCATCTATTCATGTATTTTGTAACTATTTTTATAATTGTTTAATAATTGCTTATTTTTCACATTAAAGTCATATGATAATCAAATTATACTTTACTTTTCTCAAGACCAATTTTTTTATTTAGTCTTCTTACAATGTAACCTGTAATTATGCCAATAATATATGGTCCTATTCTGATCCATGGGGGATAGTACAAAACACTAGAAAGTCTATATTGTTCGTCAAATCTGCAATAAAACAATATTTAAGTAATCTTATAATTAGTAAAATGTTTTTATTACTTACGTTGGAATATATTCGTAAATATATGAAATATAACCAGTAAGTACAATAGAGCCTATTAAAAGTGCGCCCAATACGACAACAGTCATGTAAAAGTACCTAAAATTAGCAATTTATATTTATTTAAATATATACCCAATATATTGTGCTGATTATAATATCCTCGATACATCGACTTACACAGTTGACAAAATCAGTAGCACAGTAGCAATTATAAAATATTGCATGTCATTAGCTAAATACCAACTCCAAATCATGCACTGTAAGAAAATAGAAAATTTAAAATAAAATTTTAATATTTTTTAAGCAAAATTGAACTAATTATAACTATTTAAAATATATTTTGTGACGTTGCCGTCTCGCGCGCGTCCGCCGAGTCCCTCTCCGATCGAAAAGCGCGGATTAAAAGGCCGCGCCAGTCGAATCATTGCGAGAACCGTACCGTTACCTCCAGAGAGGCGTCATTAATTGAGATTTCGAGCTTAATATTAATTTAGTTTATGCTTTTCTTTCGTATGAATAATTCATTTGGGAGCCTCATCGGCGAAGGAGCGGAGAGTCGCTGAAACGTCACGGAAACTACGATCGCCAATCAAGGAAGATCTTAGAGGGGCAAGGAGCCAGCAATTTGGAAATCCAAATTATCTAACGGCCAAGCTAGCTACGTCACGACGGGATCCGGACCCGCACACGTGATGCGCGACGCACGGGACAGCGAGAAAATCCTCGCGCAAGGGCCCAGGCCCGTGCGGATACGGCCCCCGCGGAGGGACTGCAATCCTGCACCCGATGGCGTGACGCGGCCCCGGAAGAGACGGAAAGAAAGGTGGCAGCGATGTTTCCGGCCAAGCCGTTCGCCTTAGACCTCGCGACGGCCCCGCGGAACGGGCCCCAGCGAATTATTATTCGTAATACCGGGGGCGCGCGCATCCCCGTTACGACCGTGAGCGCGCCGCCCGCCGGCTACAACGCGTGATAACGCGTGATTGGTCGCGATAATACGCACCCCGTGTGCGCAGCCCCAGCCGGCCCACAGGTATCGATTCTGGATCGCGACGATCCAGGAAGAGACTGGCGTGAGCTTGCGTGCGAGCAACAGCGTAATCGAGAGGACCGTTTGTGGCGAGAACAATTGCGAGATCGTTGCTGCGTGAACGTGCGGAGAGGATCCCGGCGATCGACGGCGAAGAATTGTGAGCACGAGAGGACTTCGTCGACCCCTGACCGCCCCGACGGGAGGAAGAGTACCGGTGAGGTTACCCTCCGCCATATTCGCCACTCGCGATTGCGCCCGGAATCGTTTCGTTCTGTCGTCGTCGCCGTGAATTCGTACTTTGGTGTACGGGCTAAGCCCGATTCTTTAGTGTAGATTTTCGCGTCACGGCCACGTCGTCAAGCGATTCGGGCCCCGGAGCCTCGAAAGTATCGGTTTCCGCGGATCGAGACATTACCTCGCGTTTTTAAGAAACCGTGTGTCGTCTCTCTGGAGATTCGGATTCCGTAGATTATATTTGCGTTGGGTCTCGCACGTCTAGCGTTTAAGACTCGTTGGTACTGTATGTCGGTCGTCTGAGTGTGAGTGTGTTTCGCGTCAATTTGTTATATTCTCTTTGTCTCTCGTTAGTGAATCTTCGCGTCGAAACTGTGCGTACACGCCCGATGTATCTGTCGTTCGCGATTATTATACGGGTTACGTGAGAGTGTGAATCGCGTAAATTCGACGTAACATGTCGGCTGTAAAGCACCGCGTCTCGAAATTGTGAGCGCGTTTTGGTAAGAATTTCCTCGCGATTCTTGCATGAATTGTGTGCGTGTGTGTGCCGAGCATTCGATTCTGCGTAATATGTCCGTCCGAAATCGAAGCATGTCTGCGTTGTATTAAGTGCACGTTAATCTTAAGTTGCGTCGTAATAATTTCGCGGTAATAGCGGGCGATAATATCGCCGTTGGCGAGGCAATATCGAGAATTGATGCGGTTTTGCACCCGAATTATAGAAGAACGTAATATTCAATCTCTTCGCAGTGCGAGGCGTAATTCAAGCCGAGCGGACATTCCGGCTGATCTGACGGGTTGGTCTCGGCGTACGCCTTACGGGGTTTCGCGCCCCGCGTCTAACACCCAGTCTCGCAGCCGCGTTTCTTTTACTGCAGCCGTATATCCGCGTGGTTTATCATTACTATTCTCGAGGAGCTGCGGCTCCCGCTATTATAATAAATCTGTTAACCTCTTTGTTTAATTGGCGAGTTTCTTTTCAGTTGTGTTTGTCGTTTCCGTAATTGTCGCCTCTTGCATAAATTATCGCGTTCGATCAACACTCGCCCTGCCCCTCTACCGTTAGGCGAGCTAGCCAGCCCGTGGCGAATTCCGACAACTTGCTTTTGCGTTTACCTCGCGTTTATCTCGCGTGTTTCGTGAATTGATACGTGAAAGATCGTATCTGGCGCCCAAGTTCGATTCTCGCGATTATCTCTCGGATCTCGTCACGGTACGCGCGGAACTCCTAACATCCCGTTCCCACCTGGCGCGTGGACCCCTTTTTCTCCGTTTTCCGTTTTTGTCAACGACCATTCCGCTTCTCCCCTTCGGCGAATTAGCTCCTGTTCGTCGACGCAATTTACACCCGCGCAACGGAGAGAACGAGTCGGCGGCCGCGTTTATCGCTCAGCCGCGAGACGGTAGAAAAGTCGTCGCAAAAATTTGGCGCCCAACGTGGGGCCACGTTGACTATTTTGGAGGAGCGCAGGAGGCGCTTGGCTTTGGGGAAATTTCGGTTAAGATTAGGCTTCGCGAGGAACGGTCTGGAAGGAATTTTCTTTTTCCCTGAATAAAAGAAATTCCCGATCGTGAAAGGTATTTCATCGTTCGTATTTTATATGTTTGGTCCACGAAAATAACATAAAATATTTCGGTCTTCGAAAGTACCATGAAATATTTATTGGGGAATGGTTGATAAATTTCGTCGCGAATATAAATTCGAAATTAACCGTTGCGAGAGGTTCGAAAACAAGGCTCTCCTATTTTCGTGTAATATTATCGTTTCTTTGTTCGAGATATCGTTTTTGTTCTTTTGGGGTATTCGCTGTGTTATTTTCGTTGTGTAACGGTCGCGTGTGTTTACGTTTGGACTAGGAAGGTCGAGAAGACCGTATGAGTCGTGTAGATCCCGAGGACGAGTGGGTTTTCGTATTAAATCACGAACAACTTATCGACGAATTAACTAGGCGGAGACTTCCAACCGAAGGAAGTTATTCGATTTTAACCGCTCGATTATTGCGTCGCGTGCGGGGTGACCGTACCGGAATTCGATTATCTTTCGCGGAAGGAGGAGACGAAATGTCGAATCACGACCATCTGGAGCTCCCCCCGGAGGAGCCGGTTCGTCCGGATAGCCCCATGGCGGATCGAGGGTCGCGGGAATCGTCGCAATCTCCTCGTACTCCGCGTTCGGCCGGACACCAATCGTCGCGCGGGACACCGGAAAATTCCGCGATGACTGCGTATAATGTCATGCGGAAATGGAATTTGAAATTTTCGGGAACTCGAGGGGAAGATGCCGAGACGTTTTTAATGCGAATTGAGGAAGGTCGCGATTTAGTGCCGGTCGCGGATGAGGACATTCTCCGCTGTTTGCCATTCTTTTTGTCCGGTATCGCGTTACATTGGTTCCGCGGTAAGCGCAACCGCTTAACTACGTGGGCGACTTTTAAATCCGCGTGGCGTACGCGCTTCGGGGACCCCGATTTCCAATTCGCTCTTCGCGACGAGGTAATAAGGCGAACTCAGGGGGAACAAGAATCCGTGGCGGATTATATCACATGTCTACGGGCAATGTTCGATCGGTTGGCACCACCCTGGAGCGACGCCGAGCAAATTAGCTACGCGTTCCGCAATTTGTTGCCGCGCTTGCAAATCGCCATGCGCCGGGACGAGGTGGAGGATCTCGACGCGTTGGAGGACGTGGCGACTCGCGTGGAAGGCAGCCACCAACTAGCGCACCGCTATCGAGCGCCGCCGACACCCGAAAAATCATTATTTCCCGATTTAGCGTATCGATCTCCGCGAAATGCTGGTCGTCACGCGAATCGGCACGATACAATCGCCGCGCTGAATACCTCCGCTAGCTCCACAGATTCGGGGGCCGGTTCGCGAAAAGAGAAGCGACGAAGGGACCGCGCCGCGAACACTTCGACGTCGGAAACGGGATCAACGGCTTCGAGTTCGTCATCGACACGATCCACGCCAAAGGGAACCCGACCGTCGCGCATCTCTACAGTAAAATGTTGGAATTGTGATGACATTGGTCATCTATCGCGAGATTGTGAGGCCGCGCCGCGAAGGCATTGTTATCGTTGCGGTCGCGCCGAAGTAACCTTACGCACGTGTCCCGACTGTACGGGAAACGGGTAGAGGAGTCGATTCGCGGGGGAAACCCGACTCCTATTTTAAGCAAACCCCCTATTCGTGTCGTGTCAAATAAGTGTGAATTTTCGTATAGTGCATTTGGTTGTCGTGATGAATCGTCGTTATTGTTTTTACGTGTCGGAATATTAGGGAAGGAAGTCCTTGCGTTATTGGATTCAGGATCGAGTCGTACGTTTCTCGGACCATCCACGGTCGAATTGGTGAAAGAATTAGAGTTACGGTTTAGAAATTCGGACGGCAAACGCGTAACAACGGCTACGGGTCAAACCACTCGAATAAAGGGGGAGATCGAAATTCCCATTACGCTCCGTCATCAGGTAAAATCATTAAAAGTCTATGCGTTACCAACCTTGGCGTTACCGTGTATAATCGGAGTAGATTTCCTGTCGGTATTTGGAATTGGCGTAAATTTCGCGACAAAGAGGTGGTATTTTTCGGAAAACCCGATGATGGAATACGAGTTCGATGCGGGACGGGGGGATCCGTCGCTCCGCGTAAATGCCTCGCAAAGTGAGGGCGCGCCGACAAGAAGAGCCGCCGTGAAGACGGAAGGAATCTTGCTGGGGCCGAATCGGCCGCCTACGGCGGATAACCGAACGCATTTGCCGAAAATCGCGAATAAGCGCGGACGGCCGCGAACTCGTAACTCGTGTAGAAATTCGCCTATCTGTTGCGGATTAGTGGAGATATCGGCTACGGAAGAGCGTCGGTTGAAAAGTTTTCTCGAATCGGAAATCGTGGGAGATCCGAACAAGCCCGGCGTGACAGATTTAACGCAACACCGGATAGATGTCGGAAACCACGCGCCTATTAAACAGCGTTACTACCCGGTGTCGCCAAAAATTCAAGAAGCAATTTACGCGGAAGTAGACAAAATGTTAGAAGCGGGAATAATAGAGCCGTCGAAAAGCGAATGGTCTAGCCCGGTCGTGATGGTTAAGAAATCGAATGGCACGTATCGTTTTTGTCTCGATTTTCGAAGGTTGAATAGTGTGTCGAAAAAGGACGCGTATCCACTGCCTTACATGAACGCGATCCTAGATAAATTGCGAGCCGCCCGATACATTTCAACTATCGACCTCAGTCAAGCCTACTTCCAAGTTCCGCTAGAAAATAATAGTCGCGAGCTAACCGCGTTTACGGTACCGGGCAAAGGGTTATTTCATTTCACGAGAATGCCGTTTGGTCTCACAGGAGCACCGGCGACTTTTCAACGTTTGCTTGACCGCTTGATAGGACCCGAAATGGAACCGCATGCCTTTGCTTATTTGGACGATATTGTTATCGTGACTCGGACGTTTGAAGAGCATCTCGTTTGGTTGAAGCGCGTGTTAGATAGAATAAAAGAAGCCGGTCTAACTATTAATCCCGAAAAGAGTAAATTTTGTCGATCTCAGGTTAAGTATCTCGGATTCTTAATACAACAGGAGGGGTTGAAGGTCGATCCCGATAAAACCGAGCCGATTGTTGAGTACCCGCCGCCGAAGAATATTAAGCAATTACGACGTTTTATCGGCATGGCGTCATGGTACCGGAGATTCATACCACAATGTGCAACGAAATTAGAACCGTTAACGCGTCTCCTTCGGAAGAACTACTCTTGGGAGTGGGGGGATGACCAAAAATTGGCATTCGAGGCGGTAAAATCGTGCATTACCTCGCCACCTACGTTATCGTGCCCAAAATTCGAGTTACCGTTCGTCCTTCAAACAGACGCGAGTTCGGTCGGTTTAGGCGCCGTATTAACTCAAGAATCAGAAGGCGTTGAACACGTTATCGCATTTGCAAGCCGCGCATTGTCGGAGGCGGAAAAGAAATATTCTACGACCGAACAGGAATGTTTAGCGGTAGTATGGGCGATTCGAAAATTCAGACTCTATTTAGAAGGCTATAAGTTTCGAGTCATTACCGACCATAGCTGTTTGAGATGGTTGCATAATTTAAAAAATCCGACAGGTCGGTTGGCGAGATGGGCTCTCGAGTTATTGGAATACGATTACGTAATTGAACACCGCAAAGGAGCGCTACACCATGTTCCCGATGCGTTATCGCGAATTTATGAGTCCGCCGAGGAACTGTGTGCCGTCGCGATTACGGGCGACGAATGGTACGATACACGCGTGCGAAATGTCGAAAATGAGCCACGAAAATATCCGGGATGGAGAATCGAGAACGATCAGCTGTATTTCCGGAAACCGAATCCGGTTATATCACAGATAGTAGACGATTTGGAGCAATGGAAGCGTGTGCTTCCGAAAAATTCGCGTCTTGACGTCATTCGAGCGAGCCATGATACCCCTCAGGCGGGTCATTTAGGCACCGAGAAAACGTATCAGCGCGTTGCGAAACAATATTATTGGCCGCGTATGTTTAGGGAAGTCGCGAATTATACCCGTCGTTGCGATACTTGCCAACGAACTAAAGTCGAACAGAACGTGCCCGCTGGCTTAATGGGGCGGAGAAAGGTCGAAACACCGTGGACAGTGGTAGCCGCGGATATTATGGGCCCTTTTCCCGTCTCTCGGAGTGGATTCGCGTACCTTTTGGTTTTGCAGGATCTATTTACGAAATGGGTCGAATGTTGCCCGCTCCGAAAGGCCAATGGTAGAAAGATCCGAGAAGCTATAGACGATTTAATTATTAATCGATGGGGAGCACCTCGCGTAATGTTGACCGATAACGGGACAGAATTTATCAATCGAGAATTAAAAGCTTTCGCGGAAGAGCATGGTATCGCGCACGTAACAGTACCGCCGTATCACCCTCAAGCGAATCCCGTAGAGCGAGTGAACCGCATATTAAAAACAATGATTACGGCGTTTATCGAGCAAGATCATCGAGATTGGGATTTACATTTGTCGGAATTTCGATTCGCGTACAACACTGCGTATCATACGTCCTTGCAGGCTACGCCCGCCTTTTTAAATTTTGGTAGGGAACCGCCGTCAGTAAGCTCCCGCCGGGAGGGGCCGGAGCCCGAGATGGAAATCGAGGAAGCGGCGACCGCGAAATGGAAGGAGCGAATGGAGCGAATCCAAGCGTTGCGAGACTGGGTGGTAGAAAATCTAGAGGCCGCTCATCAAAGACAGGCACGATATTATAATTTGCGTAGGCGCGATAGGCGTTTTGTCGTCGGCGATCAGGTATTGAAGCGACAGCATGTATTGTCATCCGCAGCGCATGCCATCTCAGCGAAACTCGCCACGAAGTTCCATGGACCGTTTAGGATCGCGAAGGTCTTGTCACCTGTTGTGTACGAGATTGCGGACCAGGAGGATAGCGTAATAGGAAAAATTCATGTTAAGGACTTGAAACCCTACATTGTCTAATCTAATCCGTAGGTTGTATATTGAGAGTTAGCGCTGCCACTAAAGAAGAGAGAGGAAAAAAAAAAAAAAAAAAGTTTTTTTTTCTTCGGATAGCAAGGGTAGCCGATATCCCGTTCGACCCGGCACTTGAGGCCGAGATTATCAGTTTCTTTTCATTATAAGTTGGCGACTCAATTACGCTGTGAAAATTTTGTTTGCGTACTCCGTTATGTACGGCGTTTAGGCGAAAGAAATAAAAGGGCCCGGTTTGCTTGTGGCAATGTTATCGTAATATTTCCTACGCACCCCGTTTTTCCCCGTCAGGGCGACCGTTTGCGAACGTTTGCGAACGCTAACCACCGACGACCCGGCGAGTGCAGTCGATGTCCCGGCTGCAGAGAGACGAAAATCGGCGTTCAATGTCGTCAGCGAGTTGTCGCGTTGGTCTTATTGTCTCGAATGGATAGAGTGTGAATTGTCCGCTTTGTGTTTTGGCCTTTACTCTGGAGGTTCCGATTGCTCTCCGACGCCCGGCTTGAGAGTTGGGAAAATCGGAATAGTGGCGGCGGAGGGTGATCGACGCCGGTGCGGTTTCTCTGGGGAGTGGGGGGTGTGACGTTGCCGTCTCGCGCGCGTCCGCCGAGTCCCTCTCCGATCGAAAAGCGCGGATTAAAAGGCCGCGCCAGTCGAATCATTGCGAGAACCGTACCGTTACCTCCAGAGAGGCGTCATTAATTGAGATTTCGAGCTTAATATTAATTTAGTTTATGCTTTTCTTTCGTATGAATAATTCATTTGGGAGCCTCATCGGCGAAGGAGCGGAGAGTCGCTGAAACGTCACGGAAACTACGATCGCCAATCAAGGAAGATCTTAGAGGGGCAAGGAGCCAGCAATTTGGAAATCCAAATTATCTAACGGCCAAGCTAGCTACGTCACGACGGGATCCGGACCCGCACACGTGATGCGCGACGCACGGGACAGCGAGAAAATCCTCGCGCAAGGGCCCAGGCCCGTGCGGATACGGCCCCCGCGGAGGGACTGCAATCCTGCACCCGATGGCGTGACGCGGCCCCGGAAGAGACGGAAAGAAAGGTGGCAGCGATGTTTCCGGCCAAGCCGTTCGCCTTAGACCTCGCGACGGCCCCGCGGAACGGGCCCCAGCGAATTATTATTCGTAATACCGGGGGCGCGCGCATCCCCGTTACGACCGTGAGCGCGCCGCCCGCCGGCTACAACGCGTGATAACGCGTGATTGGTCGCGATAATACGCACCCCGTGTGCGCAGCCCCAGCCGGCCCACAGGTATCGATTCTGGATCGCGACGATCCAGGAAGAGACTGGCGTGAGCTTGCGTGCGAGCAACAGCGTAATCGAGAGGACCGTTTGTGGCGAGAACAATTGCGAGATCGTTGCTGCGTGAACGTGCGGAGAGGATCCCGGCGATCGACGGCGAAGAATTGTGAGCACGAGAGGACTTCGTCGACCCCTGACCGCCCCGACGGGAGGAAGAGTACCGGTGAGGTTACCCTCCGCCATATTCGCCACTCGCGATTGCGCCCGGAATCGTTTCGTTCTGTCGTCGTCGCCGTGAATTCGTACTTTGGTGTACGGGCTAAGCCCGATTCTTTAGTGTAGATTTTCGCGTCACGGCCACGTCGTCAAGCGATTCGGGCCCCGGAGCCTCGAAAGTATCGGTTTCCGCGGATCGAGACATTACCTCGCGTTTTTAAGAAACCGTGTGTCGTCTCTCTGGAGATTCGGATTCCGTAGATTATATTTGCGTTGGGTCTCGCACGTCTAGCGTTTAAGACTCGTTGGTACTGTATGTCGGTCGTCTGAGTGTGAGTGTGTTTCGCGTCAATTTGTTATATTCTCTTTGTCTCTCGTTAGTGAATCTTCGCGTCGAAACTGTGCGTACACGCCCGATGTATCTGTCGTTCGCGATTATTATACGGGTTACGTGAGAGTGTGAATCGCGTAAATTCGACGTAACATGTCGGCTGTAAAGCACCGCGTCTCGAAATTGTGAGCGCGTTTTGGTAAGAATTTCCTCGCGATTCTTGCATGAATTGTGTGCGTGTGTGTGCCGAGCATTCGATTCTGCGTAATATGTCCGTCCGAAATCGAAGCATGTCTGCGTTGTATTAAGTGCACGTTAATCTTAAGTTGCGTCGTAATAATTTCGCGGTAATAGCGGGCGATAATATCGCCGTTGGCGAGGCAATATCGAGAATTGATGCGGTTTTGCACCCGAATTATAGAAGAACGTAATATTCAATCTCTTCGCAGTGCGAGGCGTAATTCAAGCCGAGCGGACATTCCGGCTGATCTGACGGGTTGGTCTCGGCGTACGCCTTACGGGGTTTCGCGCCCCGCGTCTAACACCCAGTCTCGCAGCCGCGTTTCTTTTACTGCAGCCGTATATCCGCGTGGTTTATCATTACTATTCTCGAGGAGCTGCGGCTCCCGCTATTATAATAAATCTGTTAACCTCTTTGTTTAATTGGCGAGTTTCTTTTCAGTTGTGTTTGTCGTTTCCGTAATTGTCGCCTCTTGCATAAATTATCGCGTTCGATCAACACTCGCCCTGCCCCTCTACCGTTAGGCGAGCTAGCCAGCCCGTGGCGAATTCCGACAACTTGCTTTTGCGTTTACCTCGCGTTTATCTCGCGTGTTTCGTGAATTGATACGTGAAAGATCGTATCTGGCGCCCAAGTTCGATTCTCGCGATTATCTCTCGGATCTCGTCACGGTACGCGCGGAACTCCTAACATCCCGTTCCCACCTGGCGCGTGGACCCCTTTTTCTCCGTTTTCCGTTTTTGTCAACGACCATTCCGCTTCTCCCCTTCGGCGAATTAGCTCCTGTTCGTCGACGCAATTTACACCCGCGCAACGGAGAGAACGAGTCGGCGGCCGCGTTTATCGCTCAGCCGCGAGACGGTAGAAAAGTCGTCGCAATTTATATACCATCAAATCGAGATCGAACAGATTATTTATGTATAAAAAATTTCTCCACCAATATTTCGTACAAATTTCGTACAATCTATAATTTGGATAAAATTGTAAATTCTTGTCGTATCAAGCCGAATTTAATTGCAGTATTTCTATCATCATCATGTAGGCAGGTGTCAACCTTAATATAAATTGTTTGGAGATATAAATATATATATACAATACATAAAAAGAGATAATATTATTTGTTAAATTTTATTTCTAAATTGTTTTTATATGCATTGTTCTTATTTATTGCCTGCATAAATAAAGATAATAAGCGAGAAAAACATACCGAACAAATCTTTTTATTATATGAATAAAGAATTCATTTAATTTTGCTTTGTAATTAATCGATGTGGTTTTATCTTTACCCATCTTATCCTTCAAATATAAATAGGCTACTAAAAATCCGCTTGTAAATAAGAAGGTATCTGTCGGTATGATTATGTTACTTAATACTTGAATGAAGAAATCCGAAATGATTCTCCGTAAGAATGTTTTATTGTCTATATACCATATACAAAATAATCTCTGTTATATATAGAAAACAAGATGTATATATGTATTAATTCTATAAGTCTTTTTCGAATTACTCACCGATATAATTCAACATGAAGAATATTGTATGAAGAAGAATTATCCAATTCATAGTCAGAAATTTTAAACCGTGAATAGTAGGTATTGCGATAGCATCCAATTTTGTGCTGAATATTATTTTTGTATTTGTGTATACAGAAAAACATATCAGTATTTTTCCAATTCTATTTTTTCGATGTGAAGATAAAGAAGTTATTTCCATTTCCTCGGATATGTTCTCCACATCTATAGCGCAAGATAGAATTTTCAGTAATATATTTATATAAAAATCAACATATATGCTTTAACTAAAGGAGGAAACTTGAAGAAAGAAGCATTATTTAAACTTAAAAAAATATATGCATATACAAGATGACTATTAATATATAAATCTATATATAAATTTTTGCTGATCTTTATTAAAATATTTCCTTATTAAATTATTCGACTTGAAAATACACTGATTTTAAATAGTCAAATATCATTTTAATGTACAATGCATAAGCGTGATTTTCAAATACAAGTATAATACATAAACAAAATTACGAATAATGTAAATACGATACTTACTAGCTGTAGTATTAGTTTTATCTTTTGCAAGTAAATATTTTTGATGCACGAATTATAAAATAAATACAAAATATATCTCTCTATTATTTCAAAATTTTGGAAGCTATAAAAAAGCAGTGGTATCAACGCAGAGTACTTAATCACACTAAAAATTAGGCTATTTTGGAACCGTTTAAATCCGCGAAAAATCATTGTAAACAAAAAAATTAAAAAAGCATTTTGAAACTTAAAATTTTAACTTTAACGCACTCTTAACAGCTTTCTCAGATTTTTTTATTTTTCTTGTTTTGTGAAACGAATATATTGTTTTATTCTTAAAATTACGTAGTTTTAATGCTCTGCAGCTCGACTTTACAAATGTATTACAAATTCTATTCAAATTCACATTTGAAAAATCACAAATCACAGAATCACATTATTTACATCAACTTTCAATGGGTATAGTTCTCGTAATTTCTTTCCGCATATAGTTGAGTTAATAAGATCGGCTCTCGAAGCAACGATATAAGCAGGCAATGTATTACTAATAACTTTTTAATATTCATTCTTGTCAGATTTGTTAACTTGCGTAAAAACACTAATTAAGGCACCAAAATTTACACAAATACATAAAATAAACACAAATCGATAAAATAACATAATGCAGAATACTTCAATTTCAATTATAAACTGCAACAAACTTCATAATTTTATTTATTCTTTGTTGGTTTTAACAATAATATTAAATGCAACTAGTAACTTTGTTGAAATAAGAAGATTTATTATAAAAGGATTATATTGTATTTGTATTGTTATGACCCCGGAGACTTACTAATTTTGATGTAGTTGATAATGACACTCTTGTAGTTGGAATAAAGATATATATATATATATATATATATATATATATATATATATATATCTATTTTATTCACAAATTGGCTTAATTATAAGGTTTCCGTACGTTAGCTCGCGTCGCGTATCGCAATAGCGGATATCTTGGCGTGTGCGTGTCTGGAGTCGAGTTTCGGTTGCGAGACTCACTCCTCGTTCTGTCGTATTTAATTCTGCCGACTGCGTGGCTTTAACTTAATATTGGCTTCCCGCGTAATGTTAATTAATGATAGAGACTATTCGTCGCTTATTAGTAATCGGCCTTTTTATTATGTCCCCATGGTTTCCTGGAAGGGGATTGTTTGGCGGCCGGGCTACGTGTCGCTCGATTTTGGCGGCAAGATCCGGATGCAAGCTAAGAAGTTCTAAGTAGGACTTCTTTGCTTGCATTTTCGCAATAGATCTGTATCAGAGTTACTTCTTAAATATATTTCCTTTACTACACGTGTGCTTCATACAAAGGTCTAGCCGGAAAGAGAATCGGAGCAATCTCGCTCTTATGCACATCCCGCCGGATATCGCACAAGTCTGTCTCTTTCATTCATCATTCCACGCACGCGTACGCCTTCTCTTATTCTCGAGCGCGCATAGCTCATGCAAATATATAATATATAACACTACAATCCGCAATAAATTTTTTTGCAGAACTCTGCGGAACTTATAATTTTTTCTCTAAATTTTTAAAAGTTTCTCGTGTAATTTTATCAAATTATATTTATAATATACTAATTTGTATATTATTATATAATTATATTATAAGTACATTATTATATAATATTTGAAATACATGTTCATATTCTACTTAGTTTCAATTGAAAGATCCATTTTATAAAATTCAAATCGGTGAAACGTGCGAATTTTGGTATACTTCTAAATACAAGGTTAATTTTTCCTTGCGTGTTACTCGTTCGAATGTCACTTTTGTATTGGCTGTATAAAAGTAGATATACACAATTCTCTCTTCCTGACCCCGGTTCATGACATTTAAACCTTCCCTCTATCTAATCCAACAGTCAAAATCGAAACTAAATTGAAACTTTATTTTTCGACTTTTGGCCAGCTTTTCGGGGTTTGGGACCACTGTGCGATGTATCGACAATGCTTTTTGGCTTTTTGTGATAGAAACATAGACATAGTATATTTAGACCAAATATTAAGGAGTGGGGATCGTCAAGTATTAGACAGAGAAGCATACTTTGTATCACCATTCTATCTTCATCTTTTCCATCCCTTCTACTTTTCTCTTTCCAAGTTAGACAAAGACACTCTTTCTATTTTTTGACGCGTTCTGAATAGAAATGTAGAGGGAAATGTAAAGACGCGCAGTCTATACAGGGTATCTCTAAAGTCTGACCTCACCCCTGAATCTTGGAAACGGCTTTAAATATGGAAAAATGTTTCAGACAAAAGTTGTATGGCTTTAACGGGGATAAGGTGGTGTCATTAATTTGACCTTGAATAGTTGCGTGAAGATCACGTGAAGGTCACAAAAATAATTGTTTTTTAAAAAAAGTATATAATTATTTACAATGTATTTATTAAACAATTATTTTTTTTCTTTACACTAATTGATTTGTCTCATTATTCTGTACATAAAAGTATTACGGTAAGATTATCGAAAACTAAGTATTTTACAAGATATTTTAATTTTTATATCAAAATTTGTCAGATTAAAAAATAAAAGAACTCAAAAAGTACTTAATGAAAAAATACTTTATGGCCCTTAATGTGGTTCCAACGGCCTGATCGCCTTATCCTTAGAAGGACGGGGTGTCGGCACTTTCTGCGTCTTATCCTTAGAAGAACTAGCACGCTAGTGTAGTCTATAAAGGCCACGTATAAAGGTGGAGTTAGAGCGACGCGGGTGGTTATCCTAAGGGAGCTAATTAATTCTACGAGTACGGGGCTCGGCCACAGTATATGTACAAAACGGTCTTACAAGCTATCAGGTCGCGGTATGGGAGCGGTCTTACAATTTAGTCTGGACGCGATATGCGCGGAACGGTCTTATTGTCTAACTGGACGCGATATTTACAACGGTCTTACGGTTTAATCTGGTCGGGTCGCGACATGCGCGGAACGGTCTTACGGTCTAATCTGGACGCGATATTTACAGAACGGTCTTACGGTCTAGTCTGGTCTGGTCGTGATATACGCGGAACGGTCTTACGGTCTAATCTGGATGCGGTGTACGCGAAACGGTCTTACTTTCTAAGGATGCGCCGTCCCAGTTACCGGGTAGCCCGGCATAACTACGGGTAGCCCGGGACCTGGTGTAACACGAGAGGTAGTTTCGCATCTGGACTTAATGAGAGAACTAAGGATCGAGAACTGGTAACGGTACGCTTGTCGGACCGCCTTATATACTGGGGGTCGGCCTGCCACTTACGCGAGTCGGTGCGTAATGGAGTGGCTCCACGGATGAGCCGCGACACGGGTGTGGGAGCTTAGGGGCGTCATAGGCGCCGAGCCTCAGGAAATGCGAGCGGCTGGTCGGCTCGCGAAGCCGCTAGTAACGGTGTCGTTACACCACCCCCCCTTTTTAAATCTAGACGCGGGGGGGGGGGTTATTGGCGAGTCTGGTGGGAGGGCGTGGGGTGGCGTTGTCCTCCGGTGGTGTTGGCTTAACTCTCCGGCTCAGGATGTTCGTCGTCGGTGTCCGGGGCCGATTTCAAATCTTGCATGTGAACGTGCCGGTGCCACTTCCCTCTGGCGTCGCGAAGGTTGACAGGACGACGGTGACAGGATCTTCCGGACTTCCAGGGGTCTGATGTACCTGGGGGCCAACTTGGCGTTAAACGCGTCGCTCTTGCTGGAAAGCGGTCAATCGCGTTTCCAGACTTGCTCGCCTATTTGTGGGCGCCAGTCGCGCCGGCGCAGATTATAATAGCGTTCCTGCCTTTGGAACGCGCGAGCTATGGATTCGGACCACCTCAAAGGCCTCCTCGAGTCGCTTCCGATTTATGTCCGGACCTCGAGCGGGGGCCGGCGATCTCCGATCCTCCGAGTGAAATGGCGCCAATTCGCGCCCATGGTGAATGTACGCTGGGGTGTATCCCGTGGCCTCATATCTTGCTGTATTGATTGCGAATTGTAGCGCGGCGATCTGTTCGTCCCAGTTTTTATGACGTTTCTCCACATATAGGGCGATCATAGTTTTAACCATGCGGTTGGTTCGTTCTACCGGGTTGCACTGGGACGCATATACGGGTGATTTCTGGTGTCCTATACCAAAGGCGGCGAGGAGAGTTTTGAACCGTTGGGACGTGAATTGAGTCCCGTTATCGGATATGAATATTGTCCGACACCCGTAGTGATAGACGAGATGGTGGATCATAGCGCAAGCTAAGGTTTCGATGGTGGCTCGGCGTAATGGAACCATCTCGATCCACTTGCTGAATCGGTCCTGCATCGTTAAGAGCCAGGTGTGGACCTCGGTAGTGGCTCAATCAAATCGACGGCCGCTTGTTGCCAGGGTGTGGTGTAGACGGTTGCGCAAAGATTTCCGGCCAGTCGTTGCTGCGAAGCCTTATGCGCTATACACGTCGGGCATTTCCTAATGTAGCGAGTGATGTCCCTAAACATGCCGGGCCAGTAGTAAAGCGGCGCAACGCGAGCGATGGTCTTCACGGTACCCAGCTGCCCTGCTGCCAGATCGTCGTGCATTCGGTCGAGCAAGGAGGGGCGTTGCTCGGTTAGGACGCATTGCCTCCATTGGTCTTCGGACGGTGTTTCCCCAAAGTCTAGGTCGTGCAGGATATGCCGATAGAGTTGGCCATCTCGGATGTCGTAGTCGGGCAAGTCGGCAGGCCTTGCTTTTATGTCTGCAAGCATGCGGCAGTACCAGCGGCACGTTGGTTACCTCGGGTATACGAGACAGGGCATCGGCTATTCGGTTAAGGGCGCCTCAGCGGTATTGAATATCGAAATCGTGTTGTTGGAATTTGAATATCCATCTCTCTAAAGAGCCGGTAGGTTCTTTGATCCACTGGAGTCAGCGGAGGGCCTGATGGTCGGTCAGGACCGTGAAAAGATACCTCTCCAGGTACTCGCGCATCCGCCGAATGCCCCAGACGACTGCCAGGCACTCTAATTCGGTAGCGCTGTAATTACGCTCCGCGGCGTTGAGGGTTCGGCTGGTGTAAGCGATAACCCACTCTCTCTCGTCAAGGTGCTGAGTTAGTACGGCCCCCAGACCGTGTGCTCGGTTTGGAGGACGAATGACCTCAAGAAGTCCGGACAGGCCAGGACCGACGTGGTGGTCAGGGCTTTCTTCAGCCTTCGAAAACCGGCTTCTTTGTAGTCCGTCCACGTCCATTTGACTTTTTTATGGGTCAACCTGATGAAAAGCGCGGCAAGGGTCGAAAAGTCGGCAATGAAGCGCCTGTATCATGAGGCCACCCCAGAAATTGGCGTACCTTCTTTACGGTGGTCGGTGCTGGCCAATTCGCAACGGCGCTCACTTTTTCGTAGTCTGTGCGGATACCCTGGCGATTTATAACGTGCTCGAGGTAACGGAGGCTCGTCCGACAAAAATGACATTTGTCCGGATTGAGGCGGAGCCGTGCTTGGCGTAGGCGGTGAAACACCTTGGATAGGTGCCGTTGGTGATCCTCGAACGTATGGCTAGAGATAATAATATCGTCGAGGTACACCAAGATGTGCGATTCGAGCTCCGGCCCGAGTATCGCGTCGAACAACCGTTGGAAGGTAGCGGGTACCGAGTGCAGGCCAAAGAGCATCACTCTGAATTGCATTAAGCCTCGGCCAGGCACGGTAAATGCGATTGCAGGCCGGCTGAACGGAGTGAGCGGCACTTGCCAATACCTGCTTTAGAGGTCAAGCGTGAACAGATATTTGGTTCCATGCAGCTTGTCGTGGCCGTAATATGTAGCAGCGGGTATACGTTTTTTTCGGATGCCGCGTTCAGCTTCCGGTAGTCTATGCAGAAGCTGTAGGCACCGTTCTTCTTTTTGACCAGAACGATAAGAGAATTCCAGGCGCTGGTTAGGGTTCGGTAACACCCTCTTGTTCCATTGTTCGGAATGCTATTTTATATATATAATTTCCGATGTTATCAAGCGATGCGGTAGCGTCGCGACGCTAAGTATTAGGGGGACCGGAAAGTAATGTCGTTTTTTTACATTAAATTCAAACAGCTAAATTTTTAACAAGTTTTTATTTTTAATTAATGATGTAATCACCCTCGTTATCAACAAACTTTTGCCATCTAGTGTGCAAATTTTCAATGCCGGATCGATAAAAATCAGTTGGTTTATGAGCAAAATATCTGGAGATGGCATTTTGGACATCATCCAAATTTTCAAATTTTTTGCCACTTAGAAAATGTTGTAGCGATCGGAATAAATGGAAATCCGATGGCGCAATATCGGGCGAGTATGGTGGGTGAGGCAATACCTCCCACCCCAATTCATTAATTTTTTCCAGGGTTCGTCTTGCGCAGTGCGGTCTTGCATTACCGTGTTGTAGAATAACGCCTTTTCTGTTGACAATCGCTAGGCACTTTTCAATTAAAGATTGATTTACTCGATCCAATTGTTCACAGTAAAGGTCTGCATTCACAGTTTGTCCAGGTTTCAGCACTTCAAAATGAACGACCCCGCGAATACTTCACCAAACACACAAAAGCGCCCTTTGGGGTATAAACCTGGCTTAGCTGTACTTCGTGGCGATTCATTCGGAGAGAGCCACTGCCTTTTGCGTTTTGGATTATCATAGAGGACCCATTTTTCATCTCCAGTGATCAAGCGATCAAAAAATGCTTCTGTATTGTGCCGCTGAAGCAATAAATTGCATGTGGTGGACCGGTTAGCTTTGTTTTCTTCGGACAGATTATGCGGGACCCAAACACCTGCTCTACTTACTTTACCGATCTGCTGCAAATGTTCTTGGATGGTCGACCAAGGTTGGTTAAGAGTGTTAGACAGTTCCTCGATTGTCTGATACGGATTTGCTTCCACTTCCGCCCTTAACATGTCATTGTCTAAAGTTGTTGGTCTTCCTGATCGATATGAGCTGATAAATGACAAACAAATATCGACATGCGCAGAAACGACATTACTTTCCGGTCCCCCTAATATATAAAAAAAACGTTTCAGCTTGTCAACGGTTTGCCTATGTTGCCTATATACAGAGGCCGCAACGCTACCAAGTAGCTTATCCAGAGTTTTACGTCTAATACATTTTCGATTAAAATTTCTCAGGAACCAAGCCGTTAATGAAAAATCTAACGGCACTTTCCTTATACAATGTAGATGCAAGCTTTCGATTGCCACCAGTGTGAATAAGATTGTTGCAGTCAATCCTGAGAAATGATAATCGTATATCAGAAATGTGACATTTTTCGTTCTTCATCATTATCATAATAATCATCATAAGTTTCAGACTTTCACGTACATACGCTCGCACGCAAAGCAATTTTGTCCCTCAAGGCGCGTTCGCAGCGCTCATATACGATTATTCACCTGAGTGTGCTAATACGCTTTGAGAGACAATGTGTATGTGCGTGCATACGTATATGATATGTATCAAGCGACGCGGTACGCAGTACGCGGTAGCATCGCGATGTCAAGATATAATAAGGTTAAGGTTATATTTGAATCTGTTGCAGAAAAAATATTTGGTGCTATCGAGTAAGTAGATTGAAATTTCGTATAATATATCTGCTTATATATGTTTATTTATTGTTTTATAAGTATAATTCTTAATTATATCTGAATATTATCTAAATTATAGCACTTATTTGCAGAATAAAGCAAAATCAATCTTTTCGAGAAGACGGTATACTTTTATAACTGCGATTTCTTCAGCTGGGATTGCATACGGTATAAGACCGTATGCAATTCCAGCTGAAGAACTTTGCTAAACAGCGTAACATATTGGATTATTTCGAGCGGGCATTTCGAGCATCTGCTCTAAAATTTTTTTTTTAATTAATCAGAGTATATCCTTTCCTACATGTATTTTTATCCCCATTCCTTAAATAAAGGCAAACGCTCGATTTAGATATACTATGTCTATGGAGGCGACATCGTCACCCTCTCCATGCTTCCCATGATCGCCATGTTAGGCTCGCAGCTGTTCATTTGTAAATCTAAAATGTCTTAAAATTGTCTCAGAGATATTTAAAATGTTTTTTTTTTTAAATAACATTACAAATATACTTTTTTCTCACATACAGTACGCCAGTTGCGATTAGTTCGCACATAAAATTCACTATTCATTACGGGACCAACTGACCAACATGGCCGTCAGTGCAAGCGAAACGCTATTGTTGCTTCTCTGATTATACAGGACTCTACTCATTCCTGTTATTCTTTACTCTGAGCTGCCCCTCTATCTTGGTTGTTCATATCTGTCACACAAAACTTTCAATTTCCTTTCCCCTTTGACTTCAACTTTGCAGCAAAGTCCTACTTAGAACTCCTTAGCTTGTATCCGCCAAAATCGAGCAACACGACACATAGCTCGGCTGCCAAACGATCTCCTCCCGGAAACCAAGGGGACATAATAAAAAGGCCGATCACTAATAAGCGAGAGGCAGTCTCTATCATTAATTAACATTACGCGGGCAGTCAATATTAAGTTAAAACCACGCAGTCAGCAGAATTAAATACGACAGAATGAGGAGAGAGAGAGAGTGAGTCTCGCAACCGAAACTCGACTCCAGACACGCACACGCCAAGATATCCTCTATCACGATACGCGACGCGAGCTAACATACAGAAACCTTGTAATTAAGTCAATTTGTGAATAAAATATATATATATATATATATATCTTTATTTCAACTACAAGAGTGTCATTATCAACTACATTCAAATCAGTAAGTCTCCGGGGTCATAACAATACAAATACAATATATAATCCTTTTATAATAAATCTTCTTATTTCAACAAAGTTACTAGTTGCATTTAATATTATTGTTAAAACCAACAAAGAATAAATAAAATTATGAAGTTTGTTGCAGTTTATAATTGAAATTGAAGTATTCTGCATTATGTTATTTTATCGATTTGTGTTTATTTTATGTATTTGTGTAAATTTTGGCGCCTTAATTAGTATTTTTGCGCAAGTTAACAAATCTGACAAGAATGAATATTAAAAAGTTATTAGTAATACATTGCCTGTTTATATCGTTGCTTCGAGAGCCGATCTTATTAACTCAACTATATGCGGAAAGAAATTACGAGAACTATACCCATTGAAAGTTGATGTAAATAATGTGATTCTGTGATTTGTGATTTTTCAAATGTGAATTTGAATAGAATTTGTAATACATTTGTAAAGTCGAGCTGCAGAGCATTAAAACTACGTAATTTTAAGAATAAAACAATATATTCGTTTCACAAAACAAGAAAAATAAAAAAATCTGAGAAAGCTGTTAAGAGTGCGTTAAAGTTAAAATTTTAAGTTTCAAAATGCTTTTTTAATTTTTTTGTTTACAATGATTTTTCGCGGATTTAAACGGTTCCAAAATAGCCTAATTTTTAGTGTGATTATGAATAATTAATAATTACAAACAAATTTTTATAGCTTCCAAAATTTTGAAATAATAGAGAGATATATTTTGTATTTATTTTATAATTCGTGCATCAAAAATATTTACTTGCAAAAGATAAAACTAATACTACAGCTAGTAAGTATCGTATTTACATTATTCGTAATTTTGTTTATGTATTATACTTGTATTTGAAAATCACGCTTATGCATTGTACATTAAAATGATATTTGACTATTTAAAATCAGTGTATTTTCAAGTCGAATAATTTAATAAGGAAATATTTTAATAAAGATCAGCAAAAATTTATATATAGATTTATATATTAATAGTCATCTTGTATATGCATATATTTTTTTAAGTTTAAATAATGCTTCTTTCTTCAAGTTTCCTCCTTTAGTTAAAGCATATATGTTGATTTTTATATAAATATATTACTGAAAATTCTATCTTGCGCTATAGATGTGGAGAACATATCCGAGGAAATGGAAATAACTTCTTTATCTTCACATCGAAAAAATAGAATTGGAAAAATACTGATATGTTTTTCTGTATACACAAATACAAAAATAATATTCAGCACAAAATTGGATGCTATCGCAATACCTACTATTCACGGTTTAAAATTTCTGACTATGAATTGGATAATTCTTCTTCATACAATATTCTTCATGTTGAATTATATCGGTGAGTAATTCGAAAAAGACTTATAGAATTAATACATATATACATCTTGTTTTCTATATATAACAGAGATTATTTTGTATATGGTATATAGACAATAAAACATTCTTACGGAGAATCATTTCGGATTTCTTCATTCAAGTATTAAGTAACATAATCATACCGACAGATACCTTCTTATTTACAAGCGGATTTTTAGTAGCCTATTTATATTTGAAGGATAAGATGGGTAAAGATAAAACCACATCGATTAATTACAAAGCAAAATTAAATGAATTCTTTATTCATATAATAAAAAGATTTGTTCGGTATGTTTTTCTCGCTTATTATCTTTATTTATGCAGGCAATAAATAAGAACAATGCATATAAAAACAATTTAGAAATAAAATTTAACAAATAATATTATCTCTTTTTATGTATTGTATATATATATTTATATCTCCAAACAATTTATATTAAGGTTGACACCTGCCTACATGATGATGATAGAAATACTGCAATTAAATTCGGCTTGATACGACAAGAATTTACAATTTTATCCAAATTATAGATTGTACGAAATTTGTACGAAATATTGGTGGAGAAATTTTTTATACATAAATAATCTGTTCGATCTCGATTTGATGGTATATAAATATATTTTAAATAGTTATAATTAGTTCAATTTTGCTTAAAAAATATTAAAATTTTATTTTAAATTTTCTATTTTCTTACAGTGCATGATTTGGAGTTGGTATTTAGCTAATGACATGCAATATTTTATAATTGCTACTGTGCTACTGATTTTGTCAACTGTGTAAGTCGATGTATCGAGGATATTATAATCAGCACAATATATTGGGTATATATTTAAATAAATATAAATTGCTAATTTTAGGTACTTTTACATGACTGTTGTCGTATTGGGCGCACTTTTAATAGGCTCTATTGTACTTACTGGTTATATTTCATATATTTACGAATATATTCCAACGTAAGTAATAAAAACATTTTACTAATTATAAGATTACTTAAATATTGTTTTATTGCAGATTTGACGAACAATATAGACTTTCTAGTGTTTTGTACTATCCCCCATGGATCAGAATAGGACCATATATTATTGGCATAATTACAGGTTACATTGTAAGAAGACTAAATAAAAAAATTGGTCTTGAGAAAAGTAAAGTATAATTTGATTATCATATGACTTTAATGTGAAAAATAAGCAATTATTAAACAATTATAAAAATAGTTACAAAATACATGAATAGATGATTTTATTTAATTATTTATATATTACTTTATATATATTAATATATTTATTATATATTTTAATTAACATTGTTTGAAACATTTTTCGATTTAACGCAGTGTTTCTGAGATATTTGAGTGGGTTCTTTAAAATGGGACACCCTGTATATATATATATATATATATATATATAATACATCTATATATAATATATGGTATATATCTATATATGCACATCATGACAAAATCAAAAGAGACAATATGAGCAATATTATATTATTGTGTTCAAAATATGTATGCGACACAGACATCTGTGCTTTAAAATTGCTTGTACGAGATAGAGCAGTAGAAATACAACATTTTTTCTGTCTCCATATATTTAACACAACGCGAAAAAGTTGGGTTTTATTGCTCTGTCTAAAATATGCATATGCCCATAACTCTAATTATTCTACGTAATACTGTCGATAACGTAACTATAAAGCGTTGGCAATATACCGATACTTTTAGTTACATTTAGATGAGGGCGCTAACCCGTCGGAGTTCGCCCGTCGCTCCGGCATCCTCTTAAGAAACGTCAGCTCCGTAAGCCGGACCACTTTAAGTTTTTAATAATTAAAATTATCTAATCGTTTGGTGGTGATTGGTAGTCTAATTAAAACGTTTGGTGGTCAATCGTCTTTTTTTTAAATTAAATAATTGAAATATTGGTGTAAAGTGTTACGTCCAGACTCGAGGAAGAATGAGTCAGTGGAAGGGCGCAACCACTATCTTTATGTCCCGAAGTTAAACGTCTCGAAGCGTTAGAATCGGGTCGAACGAACTTGACGGTCCAAAAATCAGGTAAACAACCGTTAGGGTCGCTATTACTCTGTTTTTCAGAAGTTCGCTCGGCGGTCCCTTTTTGGTAAAAGAATTTAATCTCTATTACGCGGAATGGGACCAGTTGCGATCTTTTGACTGGAGAATGAGAGGGGTTAATAAAGATTGGATTTAAATTAGAATATAAATTTATTCATAATAAATTAAACTACTGTGGTGTACATTGTATCAAATGATGAGAATAATTTATTTTAATATGGGTGTGTGTGTGTGTGTGTGTGTGTGTGTGTGTGTTTGGTTGTTCGCGGTTCTTACAATCGTACGGAGGATATCAGTCAGAATAATGAGGCAAGATTCTATTATTAATATTGAATTTCTGACTGGTTATTACAAAATATCTGTTAGGAAAAGAAAATAAAACAATTTGTGTGAGTGAGAGTAAGTAGGAATATTAGGAGGTTGATTTCATAATTCTAGGCTTGGTATGAGGATTCGTCATCGAGATCTGGACAAAGAGTTCATGACAGAACTCTTCCAGTGCTCTCTCGAATTCGTCGGATTTAGGAGGGAAAGAAAGGAGAGGGAGTGGAGATTGATAGCAGGATTCGTCCTCCAAATTAGGGAGTTTGTTGCAGAAATCCTGCACTGCCTTCTCGAACTCGTCTAATTCTGAAGGAGGAGAAGGAGGGGGTGAATTTTCAAGGATGATCGTTGACAACAAGGAGAACGATCGGGGGGAAAGCGGCAGTACAGGAGAAGATGGTTCTGAAGGATATATTGGGGAGTAGCTAAGGGGGAAGTCAATGACTGTTCCGTGTGTGTGGTGATTGTGTAATTACTACTATTACTGTTGACTAAGGTTGATTTAAAATTTACGGAAGTTCGCGTCTTCTGACTCGCGGAACGGATCCTTGCGGTGGCGGGTTGGAATTTGTAAGTTTTTCCCGATCTGGTTCTCACTATGGGCGATGACAACGTTATTTATTGCGGGAATAAAAATATAATTAAACTGAATTATTAGAGACCTACTTTCGTCGCTGGCCCTTAATTGGTAGGTTGAGTAAACTTGTCGTCCTTCGTTAAGATGTAATGCTGTGCGGGTGCCGGGTTGCCCTAGAGACGACGCCAAAATGAGGACACTGATGTTGAACTGGTCACTCTTTGAATTTTTTCTCTTAATGCGCGCACACGAGACTAATTGCCCGGCACTGATTGAGGTCGACAGAAATGACTGAATGAACGAATGAATCTATTGTATCAATGAATCTCTGAATCTAAGAATGCCGAATCTATGAACGCTCGAATCTATGAATGCTTCAGTCTTACGAGTTCTTTCTTTTATATAACCCTTTTTTTGAGGGCGTCTTCTAATTTTTAGAGTGGGATCTTTCAAAACATTAACGAATTGAAATTATGCAAAAGTAGGGATTCTTCAAGATTTTAACGAATTAGAATCGTGTCGTGTCCTCATTCGGCAGGGGGTGTCTCCTATTTTCGTATTTTTACCCGTGCTGATCGTCGGTTGGTGATTTCGATATTAGTTCAAAAGTTCTTTAAACATTAGCCTTTCGGGGGGAACCTCGTGCACATGATCTAATTAGAAAAGGGTCTTACTTCCTTATAATTATTTTTGTTAACGTCGATGCAGCTGAGTTTATTAAACATTTTGTAAAAAGTTCTTGTTATCTCGTTGTTCTTCTGCCGGAAATTCTATTGCAAGAGGTAGCTGTTATTTTTTATTTATCTTGAGACCGGCATGGTTTCCATCACCGATTTCCTTGCGTTTTTCCCATACTTGTGGATATAGTTACTGACAAATGACGGATGGATCGAGACAAAATCTGTCATTGTAACATTTGCCTTCTGTACAACGTAAATAACTCACTCTTATTCTACATATTATTATTGTCACATTTTTGATGTAATATATTCCATATACTTTGTAATTATGTTGAGGATAGTCCACAAAAAGGAACCGAAACGTACGCTTTTTGTGAATTTGTCTATCACGTAGTCAAAATATCAATGTAATTTGATTGTAATAAAACATATGCGCACAAATTATCGTGCTGACTCTTGATGCCTTTTATCTCCTTTTGTATGAATTTTTTATCAATTAATTTTTTAATTTTCGAGTTTCTTTGATATAATCATAATTAAATAAATAGAATTGTATTTACTTTTCAAGCTTCACAATATTCGTTGATCCACGGCGTCTCGGAAGTCTCGTAATTCCTTTCCGCATATAGTTGAGTTAATAATATCGGCTCTCGAAGCAACGATATAAACAGGCAATGTATTATTAATAACTTTTTTATATTCATTCTTGTCAGATTTGTTAACTTGCGCAAAAACACTAATTAAGACGTCAAAATTTACATAAATACATAAAATAAACACAAACCGATAAAATAACATAATGCAGAATACTTCAATATCAATTATAAACTGCAACAAACTTCAGAATTTTATTTATTCTTTGTTGGTTTTAATAATAATATTAAATGCAACTAGTAACTTTGTTGAAATAAGAAGATTTATCACAGATAAGCAGATATATCGGCGTGCGCGTGTCTGGACTCGAGTTTCGGTTGTGAGACTCACTTCTCGTTCTGTCGTATTTAATTCTGCGTGACTTTAACTTAATATTGACTGCCCGCGTAATGTTAATGATAGAGATTGCCCATCGCTTATTAGTAATCGGCCTTTTTATTATGTCCTTGGTTTCCCGGGAGGGGATATTTGGCGGCCGGGCTGTGTGTCGTGTCGTTCGATTTTGACGGCAAGATTCGGATACAAGCTTGGGAGTTCTAAGTAGGACTTCTTTTTGCTTGCAGTTTCGCAATTTTCTTATTCAGCTTACCCTGATTCCCGCGTTTTCGCAATAAAGTAATTGCGCGGTCGCTCGGGTTTCGCGCGTGGCCCGCTTTGTCGGCTACGTCTCCGTCAGCAAATCCCGTGGTAATTGGGGGGGGCTCCCATTTCCCACGAACTAGCAGCTCTGCTTGTCAGCGCTTCGCTCGGTCAATGCATAGTATAAGAAACATAGGTAGTTAGGTAGTGGGGATGGCTAACAAAATTAAAAAAATATAAGATATTTGAAATCAATGAAGATAATGATATATCTTTTAAACGAAAGCGTCTATCTATTTTGATATATTTCTGTTGGGAAAAATAACATTTATACAAATAGATCAAATTAATTTGTCCTGCGCGTGCTGGTAATTCATTGCGCAATTGTTTTAACCGATTGTTATTTGTTTTAAAACGTGTGTCAGCAGAACGTCTTACTTCAAAAGAGTGCTCGGTTCAAGTTAGTATAGTTAGTTCATTGATTTGTTCATATTTAATTCTTCATCGAAAATTTGAAGGATGGCTGATTCAAGTAAGCAGAGATACGAGCAACGGTACTTTAAGGTTTGGGAGGATATTTTCTTCGCATTTGTTCGCAATCGGACAATTTGTCTTTTATGTGGTTATGAGCCTTCTGTTGTAAAAAAGTACATTCTCGAAAGGCATTATAGAATTAAACATTCCGGAGAATATTCAAATTATGCATGTCAGCAAAAATTAAAAATACTTGAAGGATTAAAATTAATTTATCAGGAAGGTGATAGCATTTGTCAGGATACATTAATTTCTAACGCCGGTCATGATAATGAAAAAGCTGTAGCTGCATCGTACGCTATTTCTTTTCTTATTGCGTAACATTCCAAGCCATTCGCTGATGGCGAATTCGTAAAAAAATGCCTCGTTGAGGCAGTAAAATCCTATGACAAGATAGACAATAGATTAACCGTTGACGAAGCTGCGAGCATTTCGCTTAGTATTCAAATAGTTAATAATATTGCGTCTTCTATCAAAAATAAGTTAAAATTTTCGTTAGCGACTTGTTCGTATTTTTCATTGTGTCTTGATGAAAGCACCGATAATCGACACGTAAGCCAATTGAGTATTTTTATTCAAATTATCCAAAACGATTTCTCATGTGTCGAGGAGCTTTTAGATTTAGTTGCATTGCATGGCACAACTACGGGTTTTGATATGTTCAGAGCAGTAAAAAACGCTCTCAAAGAATTCAATGTAGACTTTACAAAATGTTCGGCTATAATAACTGATGGTGTCAAAGCAATGACTGGCTCACAAAATGGATTCCTCGGTCTAATCAGGCAGCAAAATTGAAAATTTCTCACATTATTCATTGTTTCATTCACCAAGAAGCGTTATGCGGGAAAACTGTTAAACTTTGTAAATGCAGACAGTCATAAAAATTATTAATTTTATTAAAAATAGTAATAAAATTCTTTCTCATCGAAAGTTTTAGCACTTTTTCAAAGAGCATAACGCAGTTTATACCGATGTTCTTTTATACTGCGTAGTTCGCTGGCTTATGTTAGTGCCGGAAAATGTTTGAAAAAGTTCTTTGCAATGAGAAAAGAAATCTTCCTTTTCTTGCAAGAACTATCTACTGCAAAATGCGACAAAAATAAATTTTTTGGGGAAGATTTAGAATTTCTTTGTGAACTCGCTTTTATTACTGATTTGAGACTAACCATTTAAATATCTTAAATTCAAAGCTCCAAAGAGGTAATCAAATTGATTCTCAATTTTTTAGTGCCATTGATTCTTTCCGCAGACAATTATTATTATTTAAAAATCATATAGAGGCAGGTACTTCATATTTCTTCGCATCCTGTCAGATTCTTTTCGAAGAGCATGGCACAAATTGCAATTTTCAGAAGCATCTTTACTTAATCGATTCACTAATAAATCAATTTAATACGTGGTTCAGTGATTTTGGGATATTTAAAAATGATCTAATTCTTCTCGAGTATCCTTTTACCCTGCAAATCAAAGAACAAAATATAGAACTACAACAGGAACTTTGCGATTTACAATGTGATCTTTCCCTTAAAACGCGATCGAAAAAGGGAATAGAACTCTTCAAAATTTTAGATGTATTAGCGACTTAATCGAAACTTAGAAATTTCGGTCTTCGATTTTTTTCCATGTTTGAATCTACCTATTTATGTAAATGTTCTTTTTCCAAAATGAAATATATTAAAACAGACAAACGCTCTTGTTTGAAAGATGCATCATTATCTTCGTTGATATGCAAATAAGTTCTTCAAATATCCAGATAGATATTCTATCCATCATCGAATCATGCGAACGACGTAATCGTACAAAATTTTAATTTAATAAATTTTAAGATTATTACTTATATTTTTTAAATTTTGTTATTTCCTCCTTTAGTTGGTGGTTATTTTTCGTTATTCTTTTTCTTTAGTGGATTAGGCCTACAAGAGAAACCACTGAAAAAAAACGCGTCAACAATAGTACCTCATGGGTGACGTGGAAATCTATTGCTAAAAATATAATAATTATAATTACGTTATTCTAATTTATATAATGACATCATATACTGGGGATATCCAACAGTCCATAACTTAAATAATATCGTTCATAAGTATCTTTTAATAAATGCGTCTTTTATAAATCTCGTCTCTTTAAATTTATAATTATTTATTAATTTATATACCGGGAAGAGTTTCCGCACGCGAGACATTTAACAAATTTAATCTGTCGAATATAATTTAATAATTCTATGAAACTAAATATGTGCACAGGGCACGAAATTTACTTGGTGCTATACCAAGATTTTTTTAAAAATAATCTCAATTCGAGATTTATAATAACCCCTCTTTACCCCGCTGGATAAACAAAGGCGAGAAAAATATCGGGGCAAAGTCGCTGAATCGGGAATCGAACCTGAGTCTTTCGCTTGCCGGGCGACTGCTCTTACCTCTGAGCTATTCAGACCTCACACCACCGATACTTCTCATTCGCCTTATAATAAGAGGGGTTAATATAAGAGGGGATAATATAAGAGGGGTTATTATAAATCTCGAATTGAGATTATTTAAAAAAAAATCTTGGTATAGCACTAAGTAAATTTCGTGCCTTGTGCACATATTCAGTTTCATAGAAAACTTATTTTTCTATGAAACTAACGCACTACTATCCGCGTTCTGGCTCTTATTAGCCCGCGATTATTTAAAATTTGTGATGTCACACGAGAGCCTAATTTCTTAAATTTGATAATTTAATAATATTTTAGGATTATTATATCGTAAATGTAATTAATAATCGAGTATTGAAACTTTGTTCTTGAATTAATTATTTGAAAAAATTCTAAAGAGATCGCGTTTAAAACATGGATATTTGGCAGTAAGGGAGTACGGAAACGCACCGTACCTAAGATAGAGCGCCGCGTGCTTGGTTATGGTTGCTAGGCGTGGATCTTAAGACGCAAGGGGGGCGCGATAGGCGTTGACTCTCGGAAATCGGCTAAAATGTGCAGATCGTTTCATGCACTGATCTAGACCGAGCGTTTGCTTTTATTTAAATTTAAGGAGTGGAGATAAAAATACATGTAGAAAAAGACATACTCTGTTTTGTGTCCCTTGCGTTCTCTCTCGTTCGCACGTAGCGTAGCGAAAGTACGCTATGCTACGTGCGAGCGAGAGAGAACGCAAGGGACACGGAACAGAGTATGACTTTTTCTACGTGCACCTTGGCCTCCACTCTTCACTCGGTATAGATATACTATGTCTATGATCGCCTCTCTGATTATATAGGACTCTAGGAATGAGCATATCGGGGTGTTCATGACAAATAATCGAATCTCTGATCGGAGCAGTGGTACTCAATTGATAGACTTCAAAATTTCTCTGGATTAATCCGATTCAATGATCCGTGTCTCTGGAGGACGCGCATTACACGGAGAAAATTTTATATTAAATATTACTATAATGTCGTAGTAGTTGCGGACCATCAAGGAACTATAAGTTTAAATGTTATGGTCATTATTTTAAAAACAATAAAGCAATTTTTACACTGTCTCATAGTAAAAAGATTTATGTTACAAAACAAAAACTTGCTGGATAAAAATTAGTATTGCGAGAAAAGTAAAAAATATATATCGAATGAATTTTTACTGCACACCATAGTAAAAATAAACTATTTCCACTTTAGAATATGGCTTGAGCGCCGGTTTCACAAAAATTACTTTATTTATATGACAAAAAGTAGTGTTGCCATAGTAAAAGTTACGTCGAAATCATGTAAACGTTTCAAATTCAATAACTCGTTAAAGACTCGAAAGGAAGGGGAAAACGATAAGCATTGCTTGCAAGATCTTGTCGAGCGCACGAATTTTTATCGAACAGTTACGCAGTAACAGAAGCCAGAAGCGTATACGCAGTAGGCTCAGTCATAAACGCCGCAGGCTCAGTCATAAATGCAAAACGATTTGCGCATCTCGGTAACTTTTCGGTCCAAAGCTTTCTTAATTGTTTCGCTATAAGTAGTGTCGTTATAAAAGTACTATGAATAAAAGAAAGTGCTGTGAAGAAAGTGACAGAAAAAAAAACGTAAGTATTCGATTTACAATCATTATCATTATATTTATTTGTACTTTTCTATCTAACCTATTATTTTTCGAATGATGTATCTCATCTATTCATAATTAATATCTTTGAGTTGCTGTCAAATTAATTGATAAATTATATCGGAAAAAATATAAAACAGTTTGACAACAATATATACTTTTCTCATTTTGTCTGAATTGTAAAAATTGAGATTTAGCATTACAACATTTTACAATGATATACAATAAAGATTATAACTTTGCACCTACGAATTTTTACTATGGCAAATGATAAAACATGTTAGGTAAGTGTTAGTTTTAAATTTTACAATGTTGTATTATAATTTATTCTATTATATCATGATGGTCCATCGATAATACAAAAAAATAGTAAAATGTAATTTAAAATTGTATCATGAATTAATATAAAATTTTCTCCGTGTTGTGTGTAATTCTTTCAGTTGTCATAGCGAAGAGCGCTCGCAAAACGCTCCTCCCACTGCTTCGCCGCGGGCCTAGTATCAAGTGACAGTGGGAGGTATCTTCGCGCCGCGAGCTTCTCACGGCACTTCGTAGTTTGATTTATTACAATTAATATTTTCTTAAATATTGAGAAAATCGCAAAATGGTACAGGACTTTTCTGTTCAGAATAACACTCTCTACCTTCCCTTAAAGGGTGTTGCGCGAATTTTCGGACACCCTGTATATTAATAAATAAATTTTTATCAGTATTTTGCTGACATAATAAAATTTGTTTTCTGTAAAACAGAAAATAAATAAATCTTAACCTCACTTTATTTTATTATTAATTTTTATACCAACTAAATAAGTAATATCGAGCAAAATATTAATTTACAAAAAAATCTTAAACTAAAAAAATTGTATATAATACATATAGCAATTAACAATAACGATTAAATTTTACCATAAATTTCTGATTTATCTTGTAATTATCAATTTTTGAAAGGATTTTATCAATTGAATATATAATATACAAGGTTTTTATTTGTTAAAATATAACTTTGATTTTTTTTATTGAAATTAATAATATGAAAATAGATTCTTTCTTTTGATGATAATTTCTAATTGTATGCATAAAATGCATTTTACATAATTTCTATATAAATTAAGGATATGTAAATATAAGTATGTAATCTATAATTATTTTATAATATGTTACTGTATGAAAATAATTAATCTATATCTTATTTGCAGAGAATACAAAATGGATATATTTGTATTATGGGATATTTTTTTAAATAATGATGAAGAAAATGAAGATTTAGAAATAGCACATTTAAGAGAATCACATCTCAAAATCAATAATTATTTTGAGAATGTTATTCTTTATTATTCTTTAACATGTGTGTAATGTTAAAGCTGTATCTATGTATTATTTATTTTTTTCATAACATTGATATTGATATTTACAACACAGCTGACTTTATTTTATCGTTTTCTATATATTACACATGGTATGTATTATGCTTACATCGTATATTATAGTTAATATTAACAAATTATAAATCTTATACGGAAAACATTTAATTCTTGATTAATTTAATTAAATATTCGAATAATTAAATAATAATTATTTATTAATATTATATATATATATAAAATTATAAAATATAAATAAATAATAAAATAAATTACAAAATTCAAGTAATACAATTACAATACAATTTAATATATACACATACATATATTTACTCAAATAGTAAATGCATGAACATACTATGAATATCTCTTTTTGAATATCAAGTATTGATTAAATTGTATTACTTGAATTTTGTAAGTTAAACATAAGAAAAATTAAATAATAAATTTCTTTTATTTTGCATTAATATTGAATGAGACGGAAAAGATAAAGCAGTATAGACGAAACAATTTCAATTAAGAGATTATTTAGTACAAAATCAAGCGAAAAAAGCTTAGAGAAAGAAGATTAGAGAAAGAGGTAAACTATATATATGTATATTTATTAATCAGTTCATTAATGCACTTAAACATATATATATATATATATATATATATATTTCACATATATTACAATATGAAGTCAATAAGAAAAAATATTAAAATATTTTTTAAACTATTTTGTAATGTATATATTTCATATTTTTAAAATAATCATATTATATAACAACTTTATAATGTATATAAAAAATATTATATATCATAAAAGTAACAATGTTACTTTGCAGTTATTTGCGGTATAGTAACAAAATGTAATATATTATTTGTTATACTCATAATATGTTACAGTTATATAACAAACAAATAACTTATGTTATATTACTTGTTATTTCCATGTTATATTGCTGCAACAAATGGTGTTTACTGGGCACATATGTTCTTTACATCACGCGTTGATCGAGCGAAGCGCTATCAAGGCGAACCACGCACGACCCGAGCGACCCATTGCGTTTTCGCAATGAATCACTTCATTGTGAAAACGCAAAATAAGCAAATTGCGAAAATGCAAGCAAAGAAGTCCTACTTAGAACTCTTTAGCTTGCATCTTACCGCCACAATCGAGCGACACGACACGTAGCCCAGCCGACAAATCCCCTCCCGGGAAATCAAGGGGACATGATAAAAAGGCTGATCACTAATAAGCGACAGGCAGTCAACTATATGCGGAAAGGAATTACGAGACTTCTGAGACGACATGGATCAACGAATATTGTGGAGCTTGAAAAGTAAGTAAAATTCTATTTATTTAATCATGATTATATCAAAGAATCTCGAAAATTAAAGAAAACTAATTGATAAAAAATTCATACGAAGGAGATAAAAGGCAACCAAGAATCAGCACGGTAACTTGTGCGTATATGTTTTATTACAATCAAATTACATTGATATTTTGACTACGTGATAGACAAATTCACAAGAACCGTACGTTTCGGTCCCTTTTTTTGGGCTATCCTTAACAGAATTAAAAAGTATATGGAATATATTATATCAAAAATGTGACAATAATAATATAAAGAATAAGAGTGAGTTACTCATGTTGTACAGAAGGCAAATGTTACAATGACAAATTTTGTCTCGAAAATCCATGTGTTATTATTATTTATTTTTGTATAGTGTGTGTCGTATGTTTCTCGGATGTTCTTGATCTCAGCTCTCTGTTTTGTGTTTAATTTGGTGGATCATCCCGCTACTCTTTATTTATTTTAAAAGATTTTTATTATTTTATACCTCGGAAAGGTTTTTTTTTTTATTGTTGGTCTTTAATTATTTCCCTCCAGTTTTATAATGTCCTATCCTGTGAACATTATGTCATCTCTTAACGGCTAGAACCGATGGGGAACTCACTACGGACTACGGGATCAAAAGTCAGGACATACGAGTTTTTATCTGTTAATTTGCTGAAGATGGTCCGGAAAAAGGACCAAAACGTTTATTAAAGAAGATTTCTATTCGAATTTTTTATGCCGACTTACTGCACCCGGCTCTTATTAGCCTATTTTTTAGTCTTGTATTGATATAATTTTACGAAATATTTGGAATTTCTACATGAGGCGTATGCTTTATTCCAAGAGATGTTCAAACTTTCTATCCCCGGGAAAAAATGTTTAGATCTAATTATATATAATTTTGTAGATATAATTATGTATTGATTTTGATCTGATCTAATCATATATAAATAGATAAAATTGTTTCTAATTATATGTAATTAGATCGTATTATGCATACTTCATATATACATGATTAGATACAATTATATATGTATTTTTAAATACAATTAGATCAAATCAAGATCCAATCCTGTCTGTATATGCGGCATATTTTTGAAGTGTGATACTTGATATTCCATTGCAGGTCGGTGCGACTTTCTTTCGTTCCTTTCCTCCTCATCGCTATTTTGCGCGGAGTTAAATTTCTTTTTTCCTTACTCGCTATTCTTGCGGTTTTTATTTTCCGGTCGCGAATTATATTGTTTGATTCGGCTCGATTGATCTCTATTGGGTCGTCCGTGTAGTAACCAACATTCTTCGCGATCATGTCCGGATTTTTTGCAATAGTGGCAATATTTATTTACCGTATTTACGCGGGGTTGTCTATCGGGTGTCGGCAATGGGAATCGATTTGCGTATTGGCTAGTTCGACAATCTCGGCCGTAATGTCCAATTTTTCCGCATTTTTGACATTGCACGTTTATTTTATTTTCTTGTTTATAGATCGGTGTGAAATTTATTTTGCTTCGCGTACCGGTCGCGGGTGGTCCTTTAACCTTTTCTTCCGCGCTGGCCGCTGCTATTGCTTCTTGCAACGTAGCATATCCTCGCGATCGAACAATTGTTTTAATTTCGTCCTGCAATCCTATCTGGAAATTCTCTAAGGCTTGTTGTTGTATTATTTCCATTATTGCGCGTTTATTATCTACTGTATGATGTCGTCTTTCCATCATTGATTCGTATACCTCCATGGCTAATTTGTCTGCTCTAAGTCCGTACGTTCGCTTTCTCCGTTTTTCTGTTTTAGCGTATTGAATTCAATTTGTAGATGCGTCGTACTCTTTTTACTCGCATAGCAGACCTCTAATTCATTTTTAAATTGTGCGAAGTCTCGAATTTTTCGCGTTTGGAAATCTAGCATCGCTCTGCCTTTTAATTTTGTGCATAATACTGCTCCTAATAGCGTTACTTCATCTAACGGGTCGATGTGTTCTACTGCATATGTGGTCGCGCTCAAAAATTCTTGTAATTTATTGGGTGATCCGTCGAATTCCGGAATCATTCCACGAGCCTCTTTTAATGGTAAAAATCCGCGTCCTCTTCGATGTCGTATATCCTCGGGTGTGAACTCGTATACGGTCTCGGTTCTTTCTCCCGGCGGAGTTCTATGCCCGTTGTTTTGTCGGGGTTGCGGTCCTCTAATTTTCAAATCGTATATCTCGGCATGTATACTTCTAATTTCTTCTCTCATTTCCCGCAATATTTCCCTAAAGTCGTCGGCTGCTTCGTCCATTTTTTTCTGCGGTTTGTGTTGAGCTTGCGCGTTTGATTGTGTCGCGTTTCTAATTGCTTCTTCTTGTAATCGCTTAATTCCCTCATCGATATCTTCTGTGATGGGTCGCGATGCGAAAGCCTTTGAGTTATACATGTCTCGAATGCGATAGATTTCGTCGGGGTCAAAGATACTTGAATCGTATAACGTTAGTGAGAATTCGCGGCGGTGTGTTAGTCTCCTAGACGCGCTTATTGATGATTCGACCTCAACATCTAGTTCTATATTGTTCGCTATTAAACTGTTATCTAATTCGCTAAATGGAAATTCGCATTCGATTACAACGTTTGCTCCGAGTTCTGGTTCGGACAAATTCTCGCTTGAATTTAACGCCGCGTCGTTTCGCCCAGGGAAAGCGACGTGTTTACCGTAATTAACCGCCGAAAACAACGCGTCGTTATCCCTATCCGGGAGCGAACGACGCAATTACCGATAGACGCTCGGGTATAAAAAGACAGCGTTTCGGTATCTCATTACCAGAACGATTCCTGAATCCGCTCGAGCAGTACGCTCCGAGATACGATACCAGAACCGATCCCGAAATTCGCAGCAACGACGGAACGTGAGGTTGACGTGTTCGCAGCCTCCACCGAGCATTCTCGGTTTCCGTGCAGTCTCCGAAATCCTCACACAAATCCAACCAACTCAACGAGAGCGGAGTGTTCGCCGCTCTCCTAGATTACGGTCTATTATCCGACCGCTCCAGCCAGCCGGACCGTAGGTTTGCGAGTTCGCTGCCCGGTCGAGTTTTCTCGACTCCGCCGCGCTATCCTCGATTCCGCGGACGGAAGCAGGGACGGAGAGTTCTCCGCCCGGTCGAGGGTACTCGATCCTCGATCTCCGATTGCATTCCCCCTACCACTGGGAATACGCGCATAATCCCGCAACAACGATCAACGTTTTACGATACTTGCGAATTATAATCACCGCGCCGAAATACCTGTCGCCTAATATTCCATTGTATTCCGCGCGCCGTCAAAATAAACACGGCCTTGCCGTACACGCGCCGACCGACCGTGCCCTGTTTCTTGCGCGTCTCGCGCGCCGTCAAAATAAACACGCGCCGAACGACCGCGCCCGGTTTCTTGCGCGTTTCGCGTGCCGTCAAAATAAACACGGCTTTGCCGTACGAATATCGTAAGCGGTTCGATATATCGAACATCGCGCACCGAATAACGAACGCGCATTACATATAGCGCGTTGTATCATCCGCCGCGCGCTAACATCACACAACCTATTGTAAATCGACCATTGCCGAAAGAGACAAATAAAGACGATACCTTTTAACTCAATCTTTTCGTGTGTCTCACCTTTTCACGAGCCCTGATCTCGACCGAGCTCATCCGCGCGCTCGCGGAAAGTAACCCCATTACAATCTTTAAACATGATTTCTAAATGTATTTTGCTACGCATGCATACAATGAACAAAAAATAGACATACATTTGTTTTCTTCTAAAAGAATAAATGTCTCTTTTTCAGAAACAATAAAAAACTTCTTTAAAATTCGAAAGATCTCTCGCAAAAGTCTCTCTCGGATTACCTGAGAGAGACCCATTTTCAGTTTCAAAGAGATATTTCTTTTGTGCGTATAATCACGTGACAACTGTAGTGTATAGTGGGAAAAATTTCAGATTTACAGTAATTCAGAATAAGAATGGACGCAGTGTGAGAACTTCTGTAGCGCGCATAAGACAAGCATATGTGCTTTCTGTAATTAGCAGACATAAAAACAACAATGCAAATTTCGTGTGGCTTAAGAAGAGAATTTATTATACGCAAACTGTTTGTTGTGATCCTCTTAAATTACATTATCTTGTTTTGTTTTATACAATTTTTTCATAATGGCTATATGACAATGTGGTTACCTGAAGAAGTGATAGTCATAATTCTTGGCTACAATGATACCAGCATTAAAGATATCATTAACTTCAGATGCGTGTGCAAGCAATTTCGGTGGGCAGTTCAATATGATAAATTTTGGGGAAAAAAGATTTTTCAGAGGTTATTTTTTGTAATTTTATTTCATTAATTTATCGCGCAATGTGTCACTTATGCAAACAATATATTTAATAAAAATAAAATAAATATAAAGTATAAAAAAATATAAATGTAATAAATAATATAAAAACAAGCTAATAAAAGCCAACGTGCACAAAACAAGGCGCGAGAAAATAATCATACCCAAATTTTTTTTTTTTGAGTAATTAAATTTATTTCTTTTAATTATTAAAAATAAATTTATTTTCTTTAAAAGCAAAAAAACATTGAAAATAACAGCTTGCAATAGTATAATAATTCTAAACGAAAGCTCAGACGACTCTCTCTTCTCCTATCAGACAGCACAATCGACTGCGCAACAGTCCAGACCCTCTATCACTTTCTCATCTAACGATGATAAATCATCATCGTTTGCTAACCCGCACCAACGAGTAACAATCAGAGACTTAACAGAAGACGCATTACAATCCCCCCCTGTAAATAACCAACCACGATTTCAATTCCCCGACGAGATAAATGCAGAAGAAGAAACGAATCTGAATAATTAAACAATAAGGTCCGACGAAAACAAACCCGTTACGACCGACGAAGATATTGACAGTGGGACGGAATGAGATAAAAACCAAACAGCCCATGCTAATAACAGATACTCCTGGAGCCGCATTTAACAAAGTCTCCATGGACTAGCAGAAATAACTCTTATATACTCACCATCCAAGATCTCCTAACCAAATACTCTGTTGCCACTCCTATGCAAACCGCTGACTCTCTTTCTATAGCGGAAGCTTTTGTTAAAGATTTCGTTTGCATATACGGAGCCCCTAAAGCCTTACTAACTGACCAAGTTCCCACTTTCTTTACGTCTCTGATGAAGACAATTGCAAGCTATTTCAAAATCAAGCAATATCGTACCACTGCATATCATCCGCAATCCAATGGTTCAATAGAACGCTCCCATCATGTCCTCACCGAATATTTAAAAATGTATACCAACCAGAATAATGAATGCGACGAACATATTCGACCCGCTGTGTTTGCTTACAACACATCCGTGCATGAAGGTACTAACTATACCCCTTATGCTCTAGTCTTCGGACATCTCCCCAGAGCACCCTCATCCTTCATGATTCCTGTGCTGGTGAAAAGACCTGTGCCACCCCAAGGTTGAAACAAGTTATATATACGACTTTTCTCTGTACGCTTGGTATTGCTTAATATCGTCTGACATTATCAAAAATATGTTAAGAAAAAAATATTAATTTATTATATCACCCAATCTTACAAATGATTTATTAATTGTACCACAAAGGACGATGGGTAAAATGAGTAGATTTTTGCCTAAAAAGTGTAATGTAAGTTATACATGTTATTTTATGTTTTTGGCATCGTTGAATATGATGGTTAGCAGTTTTATCCGTCTAAACCAGCGAAAAAGTGTTCAAAATTTGCCGTACAAAAACGAATTTGTAACTAGCAACTACATAATTTTTCTTAAAGACAACTATGTGTTTTTTTATACTAATTGATTCTTCTCATTATTTTGTGTATATAAATATTGAGGTAACGGCGGCTGACAATTCGATAGATAAAAGAAATATGTTGAAGGGCCCCAAGGGACAAAACGAGGGGCCTTCTCATATTTTTTAAAATGGAATCTAATTTTTCTTATATTAATAGATTTTTTAAAAAGTTATAAGGGCAGGATGGCTAAAAAGTGAATAATTTACGAGATAGTTTATACTTTAATTCGATATAATTTTACATAAACTTGGAAGTATGTCGTAGAATATTAATTTTCCGATGAATTTATCTCAATATTTTTATGCACAAAATAATGAGAGGAATCAATGATGTAAAAAAAAAAAAACATATAGTTGTTTTAAAAAAAATTATGTAGCTACTAGTTACAAACTCGTTTCTTTAAGTCAAATTTTGACCTTTTTCCCATGAGTTTAGACGGATAAAACTATTACCATTGTACTCAGCGACCCAAAAAGCGTAAGATTGCATGTATAACTTACACTCTTTAGGCAAAAATCAATTCATTTTACCCATCGTCTTTTCTATGTACATAGTTTCGATAGAGTATATATCGATATTTTTTCTATTCATCTTTTTAAGAAATCTTTTTACAAGCAAAAATCTTTTTGTGAAACACAAAATTCCTAAATCTGACTAAATTGTAATATCTACAGATAATTGAATTTCTTTTATTACCTTTAAATCATTTGGATGACGGATAGCCACACCATACATGAAAAAAATCCGGAATTTGAAAATGAGATAATACTTATTTGATAGATGACACATCAATTTCCATTGTTCCTCTGAAAAATATATTATAAATATCGATACAAAAGTTTTAGTGGGATTAATTTTATTGTTATTTCATCACATCTTTACTCAAATACGTTGAAAATAGACAAATAATAATTGTGATAATGATTTGCAAATGGATATTGCCAAGAGAAAAGTCTTAGCTTTGTAAGATATGTAATTTGCATACTTTTAATAGGTATACTACGTTCTAGATCATAAGTTTTTATGAATTTAATTTTTACTTGTATGTATGCATGAATAACGAGTCATCTATCAATTAATGTAAATAGATTAGAAATTTTGTACTTGCCTGCTGAAATATATGCCTGTGATGCATTTCCAGCAATCGAATGGCCCGGTGGTCCTGGTAAAAGATTAACCAGTCGTCCGTTTCTTCCATAATGTACGTAATAATAATATACCAATAAAATAAACATTGATGCCAACAGTATAGTGATAAACATCGTTTCTTGATGTTCTGGACCGTTTTATTGATCTTGATCTTCTTCAGCTTACTATTTTACTGATACTTGAATACACGTTACAAAAATATTTTTTATTTTTATTGTTCATTTAATTGTTAAAAGTTTCCGTAAAAATAATATAATATATATTTAATAATATTATAATAATTGGATCAAGCTAACAACTTGCGATATATGAGAAAACTTGTATGTAAGAATGACGCGTTTATACTTATTTTGATATTATTAAATATTGTTTGGATTTTACAATAAAATGTTATAAAATTTTTATTTTACACAAATACTGTCGATTATCTAAGAGATTCACTTGATGCGATAATTAGTTGAAACTCTACTCACTATATGTTTAAAATAAAATTGCAAATATTTTTAAGCATAAGCAGATACATGGATCAGTAAAACAAATATTTGCGAGCTATAAAGATCTGAAGCCTGTAATTATAGCCAGACTATACTGTACTTCGTCCAGCTAAAAATAAGAACATATTAATAATAAAAGTTTCATATCTTGAAAGGTAAACTAGTTAAACCGGTTAACACTCACGGAAAAGAAATTAGATAAAAACTGCGTATGGTAATTAGATTTCAGTCGCGTAATAAATGGGCAACAAACATCCTAGCGCTGACACCTATTTATTAGGTCCAACTGCAAACCGTTTTGCTGCAGTTTAGAGTTTTATTTTGGAAATCATGATTAGCTATTGTAGCGAAAATTTTTTTTTCGTGCTTGAGCCATTTTCTGTACCAAAATTGGTAAGATCGATTACGTTTCAAAAATCGGTATAATCGTTTTTGTGGTTGTTGATTTCGAATCCGGAGTCGTAATTTTGATATCGCGCATCTCTAAAACCATACGTCCAAAAAGAACCTAACTTTACTTAGGATACAAGATTTTATTCAGATCCATCGAAATTTATCAGAGTTATTCAATGTGCGCATATATCCGTCTGTTACGTATCAACTTTAATTAATGCGCGTTTTCTTATATAAAGTATAGATCGTGCATTCCAGAATACTCGTGGCCGAGTGGCAAGCGATGATTTATGTAAATTGGACATCGCCTTTAGGAGAGCCGATATATACAGAGTGTCCCAGACCATCCGTACACCACTTCTAAAATGAAAATAAATAAATGGCTTTTATCAAAAATCGCAAACATTTTTTAAGTAATTCGGATATGCTCTATCGAATGATGACCTTGAACTTGACCTTGACCTTGAGGGTCAATTCAAGGTCAACTTTGATTTTTCAAATGAAAACCCCTTTTTTTATCGCATGTTCTTGTAGCTTATCTCACAGCTTTTTTGCATTAGTTTATTTGTCTCATTATTCTGTACATAAAAGTATTACGGTAAGATTATCGAAAACTAAATATTTTATGAGATATTTAATTTTTTATATCAAAATATGTCAGATTATAAAATATAAAATAACTCAAAAAGTACTTAATGACTCTTTTTAAGAAATCTTTTTACAAACAAAAATCTTTTTGTGAAACACAAAATTCCTAAATCTGACTAAATTGTAATATCTACAGATAATTAAATTTCTTTTATTACCTTTAAATCATTTGGATGACGGATAGCCACACTATACATGAAAAAAATCCGGAATTAAAAAATGGGATAATACTTATTTGATAGATTACACATCAATTTCCATTGTTCCTCTGAAAAATATATTATAAATATCCATACAAAAGTTTTAGTGGGATTAATTTTATTGTTATTTCATCACATCTTTACTCAAATACGTTGAAAATAGACAAATAATAATTGTGATAATGATTTGCAAATGGATATTGCCAAGAGAAAAGTCTTAGCTTTGTAAGATATGTAATTTGCATACATTTAATAGGTATACTACGTTCTAGATCATAAGTTTTTATGAATTTAATTTTTACTTGTATGTATGCATGAATAACGAGTCATCTATCAATTAATGTAAATAGATTAGAAATTTTATATTGGCCTGCTGAAATATATGCCTGTGATGCATTTCCAGCAATCGAATGGCCCGGTGGTCCTGGTAAAAGATTAACCAGTCGTCCGTTTCTTCCATAATGTACGTAATAATAATATACCAATAAAATAAACATTGATGCCAACAATATAGTGATAAACATCGTTTCTTAATGTTCTGGACCGTTTTATTGATCTGGATCTTCTTCAGCTTACTATTATGTTACTGATACTAGAGTACATGTTACAAAAATCAAGAGACACGATAGTGTCTTGCGCTAAGTCATGCGAAGCAAAGATCACGCACAGCAATAGCGAGACATACCGCGTATTTATACGCGAGTCGAAATCAAGAATATCTAAGATTATCAGTTCTCAATAACCCCTGAACGGATCGAGTTTTTACTAGTTCTTATTAGTTCTTATATATATATAATCAATAGCTTGAGTTTGATTTATATAAAGAAAATATGTTTATTTTTGCTCTACATGTTTTATAATGCAGAGATATTACGAAGCGAAATCGAAATGTAAAAATTTTCATTTAAGAAACGTCCCACTTTCCGTCAAAAAAATGTACTTTGTCAATAAAATCAAGAATGTCGAATGAAATGACAAAACGAGCCAAGCACGATATTAAGAGCGCATAAATGTTTATAATAAAAGAATTACATTTAAATTTAAACTTACGAAAGGCGGATGTTTCGGGCCTCTTTTTGGCCATCTTCTGCGTACATAAATTAATAAAATTAAAATATAAGCATATAAGTGATTCTTAGGCGGTTAAGAAGCTAGTAGATAACGCAGGTTTTTCACATTATCAAAGTAAAGGCAAAAAAATATTTTCAAGGATATCCATGTCGTTACGAGGAAGAAATTCTCGATACTGTGGTCATAAATTGAATTCAAAAACATGGCGGTACATTAATTATGTCCGTAAATTAAGCGGAATGGATTATGTCAAAATGACGAGAGAGAAAGTCTTCGGAAATTACATTTGTAAAACTTACAGATAAGCGAAATAACAGGTCGACAATAAATAATCGGGATGTAAATTCGCAGAGAACTAAACTCACTGATTATCAACGTAACAATGAGCATAAATTATCGTTAGACGAAAAGATAAAATAATAAAAAACGTTACCGCTACAGACAAACAACGGTGCAATTAAATTTAAAAAGGTTATCGATAATTTCCCGAACTACTCGATCCCGAAAAGTGATTTTAACACACGCATTAAACAATTAACTGTTAATACCAAAAAAATTTTTAAACATGATGATAATGTAATTGCCTCTAGCGCATACAAGGCGAACATTACAGTTGCTCTCGATAAAGATAAATACTTTAATAAGATCGAAGAATTGTTGAAGGATAATTACACTTATAATATCGTCAAAGAAGATTCTATAAAAAGACTTACATAACATCTATGGGACTTGCTAATGAGTTGGTGATACGAAACGATTGGGTATACATTTAATAAAATTATAACAATCAAACCAAACTAACAACTTGCGGTATTTGAGAAAACTTATATGAAAATAATTACGTGTTCAAAATGTTTATTAAAATTTTTATTTTATACAAATACTGTCGACTATTTAGGAAACTCAATTTATGCGACGAATAGTTGAAACACTACTCAAATGTTTAAAATGGAATTGCAAATATCTTCAATTAGATGATGCCAGTAAAACAAATTTTTGCTAACTGATAATACAAATCGAAGACGCCTATACGTATAGCTACGGATCATGGATTAATTTCGAAAGTCACAATCACTTCTGAAGAGCGGCTTTCAAAATTAATTTATGATTTTCTCTGCACTGAGAAAAAAAAGTTGTTAATTTGACTAAATTCGTCCAACTAATTATTTCTTTGTATTTCTTTAATTGAAATATTTAACTATTTAAATCAAATATACCTCATGTTAGATTTAATTATTTAATATGTCGTATTTGACTTAAAATATTAAAATATTTCAATTAAAGAAATAGTAATTAGTTGGACGAATTTAGTCAAGTTAACAATTCTTTTTTCTCGGTGTGAAGAAATTATACATATCTATAAGTTTATACATCCTATCATTCGCATTATGCAATATCTGACTGTCAATTTTATGTCATTGATTATTTTAATGAAATGTGCAATAAAAAGAAACGAGATATAGGATATTATAAAGATCAATGTGTTTATTCTTCTTTAAATATATAAATTTTAATTATTATATTAATTTTTAACTGCATGTTTATTTTTATTTTTAATTGCGTAGAATTTTATGAAAATTATATGTATTTCCCCATCAGTGATTTCCTTTTGCAAGCGCAAATAATTTGTAATAAATGTCAGTTAATTGGTTCACATCTTTTTCAAACTGATATTAAGAGATACGATAGTGTCTCGCGCTAAGTCACGCGCAATAACAAGGTACTCCGCGTATTTATACGCGAGTCGGCCAATTAAGAGTATCTGAGATTTTCAAATTTGAATAACGGCTGAAGCGATCGAGTCCTTATTAGACTTAACTTATAATCTTATAACTTTAATTAATCTTTAATTAATCTTAATCTTATAATTTTCAAAGTATGCGAAATATATATTATATAAGACAAACAAAAAATATCTATACTTTTATCTATTATCTCTAACATCTATTACTTCTATTTACTTAAGAATATACGGCGAGATCATCTCTCAATACGATATTACTTGCAAATTTCTTTCAAATTTATTACTTTTTACAGTACCAAAAAGAAGTTATGTAAGAGTTTATCGTTAAAAATAATATTCAAGTATAGTTCTGTAACTAATTCTGTATTTTATTTGATTTTCTGTGATGAAAACAAATTGAAAACAAATTGTAATAATAAAGTATGTACGGTTATATATTAATGCCATTATGTTACCTGTGCTGGTGAAAAGACCTGTGCCGAGCCAAGGATAAAACAAATTATACAAATAACTTTTTTCAAAGCGCTTGGTGCTGCTTAGTATCGTCTGAAATCATCAAAAACATGTCAAGAGAGAAACATTAATTTATATTATATTACTCGATCTTTTAGATGCGCAAATAATTTATTTATTGTAGCGCTCATTTCTATCTAATCTCGGTCGAATATGTCGACATTTCCTCTATTTATCTTTTTAAGCTTTTAACCTTTTAATCTTTTTGTTTACGAGCAGAAATATTCTTGTGAAATGCAAGATTCCTAAATCTCACTAAATTGTAAGACAATTAAATTTCTTTTTTATTACCTTTAGATCATCTGGATGACGGATAGACACACAATACGTGAAGAAAATCCACAATTTAAAAATAGGGTAATATTTATCAGATAGGCAACGCTTCAATTTCCATTGTTTTTCTGACAAATAAATTATAAGTATCAATACAAAAATTTTGGTGGGATTAATTTTATCGTTATTTTATTACATTTTGACTCAGATATGTTGAAGATAAATAATTAATAATTATGATAATGATTTGCAAATGAATATTGCCGAAAAAAGACGCCTATATATGGCATATAGCTACGGATCATGGATTAATTTCGAAAGTCAGTCACTTTTAAAGAGCGGTTTTCGAAATTAATTTATGATTTTCTCTGAAAAAAGTATATATATCTATAAGTATATACATTCTTTCATTGGCATTATGCAATATCTGACCGTTAATTTTATGTGTCATTGATTATTTCAATAAAATGTGTAATGAAAAGAAACGAGATATAGGATATTACGAAGATCAATGTGTTTATTTATTTTTTAAATATATAAATTTTAATTATTATATTAAATTAATATTATATATTCATATGTCAAAGTCATAGTGATATTTTCCTATATTTTGGAACATTGTTTAATATTATCGTAAATGCATAAAGGTGAAAAAAAAATCAATCGCGTGGAAGAAGACTTAATTTTTATGATTGTGTTATAGCCCGAACAGGCTATACACGAATTATTAAATATATTATTCTAAATACATATTATTTTATATGATTGCCCAATGTGTAACGCGAATACAGATCACGTTACGAGCGTTGACCGAACAAAGCGCTGACAACCAGTGTGACCAGAAACAGGTCCCGCGGCTCACGGCTCAGCAATGGAGGGGATAACGCACACAAGCGCGAACCGCGTACATGTGCGCTCTGCGCTTCGGTTAGTTTCGGAGAGTAGAGAAGAACAGACATATGTTTTCCGTCTTCTTCTCACTTTCTACCGAGCTGGCAACGAAGGCAATGTTGATCGCTTGGCGCTTGGCTTATTACATACGACAGCGTTAAATGCTTTTCCGACTCGTGAACTTTTTATTATGTATATATATGTATATATATACATAGTTATATAAAACATTTTTTCGTTATGCTATATTAAGTTTTATTATTTATTATGATATGGTAAAAGTGATATATTTACGTGTAAGGACATATGCGATTTCTTATTTCTTTACTTTAATAATTACTTTATTAATTATTTACATAAATATATATTTGTGTAAAATTATAAATATTACAATAATATAAGAACAAAGAGTGAATGGACTTCCACACCACCTATGAGGTTCCACTAATGACGCGTTAGATTTTTTTATTATGTGGATCTTCGCCTGGAGCCCTATTGTACCACATTTTATTGATGTCTCTTGTAAACATAATATTTTTTTACATATTTACTTTATTATGTCTTTTGCAAACATAATGTCTATTACAGACATGAAAATTTTTAGACGCACCTTTTACAAATATGGTGTCTTTTGGAGACATAATATCTATTACCGACATGATATTTTTACAAGAAAATAAGTAAAGCAACTATTTTTATTATATTATATTATATGAATAATAATGGCCATAAAATATAAGTCATTATCTTCTAAACATTATTATTGCATATCGGTAGATGTTGAGGGACCAGCAATATCACAAACATCTGCAGCATATAATGTAAGACTGCTTTTTTGTTTTTTAGGAGGAGTGTTATATAATTTGTCCGACGACATGAGAGATAAATGCTTCTCATCAATCTCCATGTTTAGAATGGTTTCTTTTCTTGCTTTCAATGCTGATTTCAAAACACAAATAGCATTTATAGAGGAAGACGAAAGTTTATTTCGTTTTTTTGTTTTTAAATCTGTTAAAACAGAAAACATTCTTTCTGGATCGGCATTCGAATTTGGAAGTGATCTAACAGCATTCAAAAGACGTTTGAGATTGGGATATTTATCAATATTAGTGGAATACTGACTTTGTAAAATTTGTTTCCACATATCATCAAAGCTTAATTTTAATAGCTTTTCCTTTTCTGTTATTGTAAAATCTAGATGTAAAGTAAGCCATTCTTTCTTCAAACCGTTTTCGTCAAACCCGCCAAGAGTTTCAGCGATAAAAGAAACATCATTGAATGATGTTTCTCTATCAATATCTAATAATACTAAGTTATGTTCGAAAACTTTTAATTTTGATAAAAATTTATCATTAATTGGTAATCTTTTATAAATTTCCTCGGCGGCAGTTACATAAAATTGCAAACAATTCTTTCGAACATTTGCAACTATATCTGCATGTCCTTCCTTCATTAATTCATCGAGGTAGTCTTCACATTCAGATCCTAAAGAAACTTCTTCTAACAATTTTTGATTCTCCTTTTCATCAAATTTAATATTATCACATAAATTATTCAAATGCTCTGACTTTAAAAAATGTTTGCAAACTGTGGTTAAAAATTCTACTGACTTTGGCTGCAATAAATGTATTCTAGTTTCCACAGCTTGGAAAAATGCATTAAATGAATTAAAAAAATTTAAAATATGCTGTAAAAATAAGAAATAGGCTTTTATATCTAGATTTTGCATCATAGATAATAAATATGTTCCAGACTTTGTTCTTTCGCTTATGGTAATTTCATTCAGAAATAACTTGATAGTATCCCAAGACTCAAGAAGTCTTTCAACACATGAATGATGAGAAAGCCACCGTGTATCAGACAACTTTAAAATTTTTAGGTTTGTTTGCTGAAAACATTCACAGAACTCTTGATAAATTGCCGAACGTTTTGGACTACCGTTAATAAAATTCACGATTTTTTTTAAAAATTCCTCGCAATAATCCGGTATTTTAGCGCATGCGCAACTAATGCAGTGGAATGACAAGGACATGGAAGTGTAATTAAATTTTTACACATCTCTTTCAGCTTTTTTTTAAATGAAAGATGTTTTCCCGTCATTACGGATGCATTGTCACATGATAAAGCAACAATATTTAAAAATGGAATATTCAATTTCCACATTTCAGCTTTAAAAGCATTAAACAATTTTTCTGCACTGCAGTCTCTCGCATCAATATTAATTAATTTTACTAATTGCGAGCGAATGTTTAATGTTTTCGAATCAACATACCGAACAAGAAACGTCATCCATTTTTCATTTGAAATATCAGATGTTTCATCAATAAAAATTGAAAATTTAGTGTTTTGAATGCTGTTAACTATACGATCCGTCTCAATCGGACATAACACATTTGAAATTATACTTGTACATTTTGTTTGGCCCATACTCATATTTTTCAAAACATTAAAATCTTTTCCTATTTCTTGAAAAAGGGTAAGAATATCTTTTGCCGTTCGATGCGAAATATTTTTATCAGCAATTAACGCGGCATAGCGAATTTCTGCTGATTTTTTTCGCTCTTCAAATGACAAAAGTGATTCGTTCACATTCATATCTTCACTGGATTTGTTTGTTTCATTTTCTTTACATTTTATAATATGTTGCTTGGATTCTGCGTGACGATAGATTTGAGACAAACCACCAATAACAGATATATTACAAAACGCGCAGAAAAATGAATTAACGTCATCTGATACTTCGCGTAGCCATGGCTTAAACAAATCGATCTCTAACCATTGTTGTTTAAAACGTTTTCGTATTATTGTATTTGAACTTATATTGTTATTATTTAATAATGATGCATTTTCTTTATGACACGCAGAATCCGCATGTCTTATAACGTGCGATAAACCGCACGAAAAATTTTTATTACATATAATACAATGGAAAAGGCTATCGTCAAATGATACTTTGCGTATCCAAAATTTAAATCGATCATCACTAAGCCAAGCTTCTGAAAAGCTTCGTTTAGGTTTCTTTTTTAATGTATCACACATTTCTATATAGAATTGTCAACAACAAAGACTCTAAGAATGAAATATATATATATATATATATATATATATAGATATAATGAATAAATATAATGAATAAATACAATGAATAAATATAATGAATAAATATAATGAATAAATACAATGAAGAATGTAATATAAATATATAAATATAACAGATAAAAATATAAATAAATTTGAGACTTACAATTGGAATAGTTCCATAAATTTTATCATCCGCGAATCTTGTCCGTAAAAGATATCACATAAGGTATAAGATAAAGTAGATATGTAAAATATATTATGTCTATAAAGGACATGAATAAACTTTCTGAACATTAAGATTTCATATAAGAGCACTGTTTAGAGAAAATTATTAAAACGAAAGGTAGCAGCGTAAAGAATTCCAAATAAGTTTGAATTGATATAATCTAATGAAATGAAATTTGAATTGATATAATTTATTGATTCTGTGCCCGCGTACTACTTATCTAGTCGACGTTTCGGCGAGAAAAGAGACGAGAGCCTATTCTACATGTTTAAAAACAACGAAATTGTTCCGAAACAATAACAAGAAAAAAATACTTTGCCAGCTGATTTGGGCATATCGAGACGAGCGGACACGACAGGCTGTGCGTTTATTTGTAAACATAAGCCGAAATCTGCTCGAGAAAAACAATGAACATATTGGACAATATTTCAGGTAAATATCATTAAAAATAATATTGGTAGTCTAAAGGAAAAATTTATTTTAATTGATAAAAGATTTATTTTTTGAATTTTATCATCCATGTATTTTGTCCGTAAAAGATATCACATAAGATATAAGATAAAGTAGATATGTAAAATATATTATTTCTATATAAGACATGAATAAAATGTGGTACAATAGGGCTCCAGGCAAAGATCCATGTAATAAAAAAATCTAACGCGCCATTAGTGGAACCTCATGGGTGGTATGGAAGTCCATTCACTCTTTGTTCTTATATTATTGTAATATTTATAATCTTACACAAACACATATTTGTGTAAATAATTAATAAAGTAATTATTAAAGTAATATAAAGTAATTAAAAAATTGCATATGTCCTTATATGTAAATATATTACTTTTACTATATCACAATAAAACTTATAAACTATAGCCAATGCTATACTAATATAGCATAACAAAAAAATATTTTATATATATATATATATATACATATATGCATAATAAAAAGTTCACGAGTCAGAAAAACATTTAACGCTATCGTATGTAATAAGCCAAGCAATCAACATTGCTTTCGGCTGCGTTCCAATATTCACTGCCAGTACTGAAAATCTATAGTGCACGTGACGTGGACTATAGATTTTCAGTACTGGCAGTGAATATCGGAACGCAACCATCGTTGCCAGCTCGGTAGAAAGTGAGAAGAAGACGGAAACATATGTCTGTTCTTCTCTACTCTCCGAAACTAACCGAAGCGCAGAGCGCACATGTACGCGATTCGCGCTTGTGTGCGTTATCCCCTCCATTGCTGAGCCGTGAGCCGCGGGACCTGTTTCTGGTCACACTGCTGACAACGCGAGCCACGCGCTAAGCCCGAGCGACCGTGCAATCATTTCATTGCGAAAACGCGGAAATCAGGGCAAGCGGAAGAAGGACATTGCGAAAATGCAACGTAGAAGTCCTACTTAAAAGCGAAATAAAAAGGAATAAAGAAATTGCGAAAGTGCAAGCAAAGAAGTCCTACTTAGAACTTCTTAGCTTGCATCCGGAGATTGCCAAAATCAAGCGACATGACACACAGCCTTGTCGCTAAACGACCCCCTCCCGGGAAGCCAAGGGGAGTTAATAAAAAGGCCCACCGCTAACGAACGGCGGGCAGTCTTTACCATTAATATTACGCGGGCAATCTTTATTCCTTTACGCGAGTAATATCTCTAACAACCGCGAGTGTCAAAACGAATATCAATAATTATTATAATATTAAATAGCCACGCAGTCGGCAGAAATATACACGAAGAAGCGAGAGGCGAGTCTCGAGACCGAAACTCGACTCTAGACACGCGCACGTTAAGATAACCGTTATCGTGATACGCGACGTGAGCGAAAGTGCGAGAACATTGTAAATAAACCAAACCACAAATAAATCTGATATTAATCTATTTATTTAATGTGGAAAGTGTCCGAAATAGTTAAATAAAGTTCTCAGGCGGAGCCCGAATTCCCAAATTCCTTCCGGCAAACGATCCCAACTACCGTGCCTCTCCGGAGGCACAACAATTGTTACTAAAGTAGTTTTTTTGTTAAAAGAATTATTATTCTATTATTTACATGCATATTTATATTATAAGAAATAAATAATAAAAGAATGATATCCGAAATATTATTTCATTGCGAAACTCATGAAACCAATGAAAATAGATCACCAAATGTTAAAAGTAACAATGAAATATTGTAGTTCCCAAAAAAGTATGCAGACAAAAAGAAATTTCAACAAATGAAAACTGTGCTTCGACAAGTTTTTCAATACTTACACAGAATAATAAAATAAATGATGAAATTGATTTTTCAAATATACCGAGCAAGTCAGATAGTATTAATATTGAAAAAAGCAATGCAGTTCCATTAATCGTTACAGAAAAAGAAGGAGAAGTATTATTGCAATCGAATGACAAAATAGAAATTAATAAGAAGTGTACTTGGGATAAAGAAAACAAGAACACGAAGGTTTTTTTTAGAAGTAAAAAAATTCAATGCAATATAAAGTGCAGTACTGTTGAAGAAAGTTGCCAAACACTGCCTAATACTGTAAATAAAATGTGTTCACCCATTAATGTACCAACGGAGAGTGACAATAGCGGTGCAGTTGTAACCGATTTTTCCAAAACGATTACAACTGGTACTACTAGGAGCGAATATGAATCATGTCATGAAGATTATTTGCAGTATTGTGAAGAACAAGACCTACAAACAAAAAGAAGCGCTTTACATTTAACAAATTATTTTATTAGCACACAGACAAAACAATACATTGGAATTCCAAATGACTGGTTATGGATTGTTGATGAACTGCATAAACGCAACTGTTTATCAACAGAAAATATAAAATTGACTTTGATGAAAATCAAACTGAATGATAATTTTGTAAGATTAGGTAACCAATTTGGAATCAGCACAGCAGGAGCATCAAAAATTTTTCAAAATGGTTTACCAAAATTATGTAATTTCTTAAAAACTCTTATTTATTGTCCTCCTAGAGAAAGTGTTAAAATGGCATTATCTATACCGTTTCGTGCAAATTTTGCTCACGTTTATGGAATAATTGACTGTTTCGAAATTCAAATCGAGAAACCATCAAACGCTCTTCAACAGTCTTTAACGTGGTCAGAATATAAAAAGTGCAATACATTGAAGTATTTAATATGTTGTACATCGGATGGATTTATTAATTTTATTTCTTCTGGGTATGGAGGTCGAGTAAATGATGTTGAGTTGTTTGAACAATGCGGTATAATGGATGTTTTGCCAAAACAATGTGAAATTATGGCAGATCGTGGTTTTAAGCAGATTCAAACATCTTTAAATAAAATTCAGTGCGAACTTATAAGACCTCCTAGTGTAAAAAGTGGAGGTAAATCGTCTAAGACAGAAGTAATGTTAACGAAGCGTATAGCAAGTTTAAGAATTCACGTAGAACGTGTGATAAGAAGACTACGAGAATTTTCACTTTTGGAACCACATTCTACTTTAAACCATAACATTATGCCATACATAGTTGTTCGTATTGTAGCAGCTTTAATAAACCTCCAAGCACCTATTATAAGAACATAATAATTTATAATTATTAATATAAAATTATATTATACGGAAAATAAAAAACTAATTGTTCAAATAACAAACTTTTTATTAATGCATATTTTATCTTAAAATAGAATTCATCAATTTACAATAAATATTTTTTTTCCAGAAACTGATAGCTTGTTCTGTTACAGCTGTAGTATAATCTTTATCATAATCTACCCAAACTGTTGTCACTTTTCTATTATTTTCGAAATCAGGATCAGCAACACAAAATAAACCCTTTTTTGTATTTGTAGCTAGTATTTGAAGATTTATTTGTGCTTTGCACTTAGAAGCTACTTTTCCTTTCGATGGAAATCGAGAAATAGCTTTGTCTGAATTTGGACACTTCACTTCCACAATAAAATCATTGCCCATAGCATCCGGAGAAGCTCCCAAAATCGGGTAATTTGGCATTAAAAAAAGACCACAATTTTTCAGTTTTTGGCCTACTATTTTCTCAACTTTTTTAAGTACTTCTTTCTCAAGACATCTCCCTCTTTCCATTTCTTTTGTATCATATACTTTGGATGCGCCAGTGATCCGCTGTACAAGACTTCCATCTTCGGTGTTACAATTTGCAGCTTCATGTAATATCGATGCAGTTATTCTACCGTAGCGTAGTTCGAACCATAAATGGCTGTTACTTCGCATTTTAGTTGCATTTTCCGCTTCAAAACATAATTCTTTTGACATTTTGGAAATACAAAATATTAAAAAATCATCTGCCGTTTTCATTCCACATGCTGAAAACTCAACAATCAGTCGATGCATTGACAATGAGTATAATCGGCGTTCCTTTAGTTCAAAATGATGTTGCGATAACTGACTGTCAAGTTGCTTCTCCTTGGCTATTTTCACAATGTCCTGCAGAAATGTTGCGTTGTCAGGAAAATTTTCTATATTTGTCTATATTCTGTACTTCTTTTTTGTACAATTCCTTAGTTTCAATGTATTTTTTAGTTGCTCCAATAGTTGATTAAACAGCCTTTTTCCAATAACAAGCAACCTCTGTCGGTGCTGGATTTTCTGTTCGTCTGTGGAACCACATAAAAAGGCTACCGAATGTTTACAACTACCTAAAAATATAACTAATAACATTTACTAATATCTCGCAGTAATTTGCTTAAGTTTATATGCAAATATGAAATCAGTGTTGTCATCACATAAAGCATAAAAAGTCGAAATACTTGTTCAAACACCGTATTTAAATGAGAAGTGTTTATCCATAGGACATTACAGAACATCTTTTATATAATAAGAACATAGTTTTCATTCTTGAAAAATATAACTTTAAACTTTTTTCGAATACTGCATGCAAGTTATAGTAAACATTGATTCTATATTTTGGTTCTGAGAATAATGAAACTATATAGTTTGTATCTCATAGACGATTAATATTTTTTAATAAAGGAATATTAAATATTTTACCTTCATTAGGGGCTTTATGATTTTTTTTATGTTCTGCAAATTTTTCTTTTCCATTTTCATTAAATTTTATTAGAGAGATTTGTATAATTAGAGTTTTAGTTGGTTGAGATTTATGCATAATAGTTTATTTAATAATTATTTGTTTTTTTAGAAGTTCTTATTCATTATATTTATATTCTTATATTCAGCATGGATATATTTATTCTGAAAATAAATTTATAGGAATTTATTTGAAAGATTATATAATTTTATTAATTCATATTAGACCATTAATTTTATTAATTTTTAATTTAAATTTAATATATTAATTTTAATTAATTTATTTAAGTAGTTTATAAATATATAAAATATTAATTTGTGGAATTAAAGAAATTTTTTTTATCTTAAATAATTAATAATTTAATAATTTATTCATTTTTTATATTTAAAATATTTATTTTGTTAGTTTATTTAAGATTTTATTTTTATTTTATGGATTTGGGTATTATGATAGAGTGAATATTATTTAATTTTAATTCAATTAATATAGAATTTTATATAATATTTGATTGATTATCTTGTTTATTTATTGGAGTAGTAATATTGATTTCTTCCATAATTATATTGTATAGAATAATTTATATAACGGAAGAGATTTACATTGATCGATTTATTAAATTGTTAATTTTGTTTATTTTATCAATAGTTATAATAATTATTAGTCCAAATTTGATTAGAATTTTATTTGGATGAGATGGTCTAGGGCTTATTTCATATTGTTTAGTAATTTTTTATCAAAATTATATATCTTATAATTCAGGAATAGTCACAGTATTATGTAATCGAATTGGTGATATTGGCTTATTAATAGCAATTAGTTTAATATATATTTATGGTAGATGGAATATTTATTTTATGAGTAAATCTAATAAATTTATTTTAATGATGATTTTTTTGGCATTGATTACTAAGAGTGCTCAAATTCCTTTTTCAGTTTGATTACCTATGGCTATAGCTGCTCCTACGCCTGTTTCTGCTTTAGTCCATTCTTCAACGTTAGTTACTGCAGGTATATATTTATTAATTCGGTTTAATAAAATTTTTATAAATAGAATATTTGATAAGATTTTGTCAATTGTGTCAATTTTTACTATATTTATGTCTGGGATAATAGCAAATTTTGAGAATGATTTAAAAAAGATTATTGCTTTATCAACTTTAAGTCAGTTAGGTTTTATAATAATAATTCTAAATTTGAAGTTAAACTATTTATCATTTTATCATTTGTTAACTCATGCAATTTTTAAATCATTATTGTTTATATGTGCAGGAACTATAATTCATTTGATGAATAATAATCAAGATATTCGATTTTGTGGAAATATAAATGAATATATTCCTTTTACTATATTGAGTTTTTATGTTTCAGTAATATCTTTAACAGGGTTTCCATTTATAGCGGGGTTTTATTCTAAGGATTTGATTATAGAATCTATTTATTTAATAAATATTAATATTTTTTTATTATTGATGGTAGTATTGTCTGTTTCTTTGACTAATTCGTATTCTTGCCGGTTATTTTATTATATTTATTTTAATGAAAATAATAGGATGTATGGATTTTATTATTATAAAGAAAGAAAATTAATAAATTTTTCTATAATTATTTTAATAATTTTAAGATTAATAAAGGGGTCCATATTAAATTGAATATTTTTTTTTGATAGGTTTTTTATATTATTGAAAATTAACATTAAATTAGTTACTATATTTATATTATTGTTAGGAATTTTATTAAGGAATTTAGTATATTTAAAAAATTTAATAGATTTATATTTATATAGATTTTTTTTCAGGTCTATATGATTTTTGAACTATATATTTTATTTTATTTATAAGCCATTTTTTAATTTTGGTAATAATATTTATGGAATAGATAAAAGATGGGTGGAATTTTCAAGAAAGAAATTAATTTTAAATTTAATTAAAGAAGTTAGGTTAATTTATATAAATTATTATAAAATTTTTATATTTATTTTTGGTTTATTTTTATATTTATTTTGGTAGTCATTTGGTCCGTTTTGTAACGTTTTATTATCATGTCCAATACTTTAAAGTGATACATCTCGGAAACTATTGGTCGGAAATTTTTTTTACTATTTTTCCCGTGTTCCTCGTGAAAAATGTCTTCAGATATAATAAAAATAGATATAGTACAATGACAAAAAATATTAAAAAGTACAAAAAAATAGTACATTATTTTCAAGAAATTAATCTTGATGATGTATCGAAGGAATTATAACAGATTTTTCATAATTAGGAAACGATAATTTTAAACATTATGTTTTTACTTTTTCAACTGAGATAGTAATCAGGAATAAAACAATTATTAATTACAACTATATTTAGATGTTTAGAATCACAAGGTTTAAAAAAAAGAGATTGTGTATTAGTAATTTTACTGCCACAAAGATATACGTTTCCATTTTGTAATAATATTTCATTTACCAGAATAATTATGTTACTTGATATTAAGCAGCAATTATTAGGTTTTTACGAAGAAATGATAAATTCTCTATATTCCAAGCGAGATATTTGAAATGAATTATTATAATGTATAATGGGATATGTTTCTTGTAATATTTTTTCTATGCGAAATACATTTTCTTCGTATAATCGATTTACCAGTTGCTGTAAAGGTTTTGGTGAATGCTTAATTTTTTGCCACAAAAAGGTTTTTCCCTGTTTGGCTAATTTTATTTTTAATGCATAAAAATATATTATTGCCATATAAATACAATGAATCATTATATTTATTAATTTTGGACATCTGGTCAAAGAGATTTTTCCTTATACGATTAGTTCTATTTTTAATGCATAAAAACATGTTATTGCCACGTAACTACAATGAATAAATGCATGTATTAACCTTGGTCATCTCGTCAAAGAGATTTTTCCTCATTCGACTAGTTCTATTTTTAATCCATAAAAACATATTATTGCCATAATTACAATAAATAATGATTTGAATATTTTATCAAAGAAATCCTTCCTGTTTGGCCAGTTTTATTTTTAATGCATAAATATCATCGTCATAATCAAAGAGAAATCATAATGACAAATAGTTGTCGGTTTATAAAATTGTTACGATTGCTAGAAAATAATATCAAATAAAAATTAGCACTCTTACTAAGCGTTAACTGTCTATTATTTTATTTATTGATAATACATGAAGTGTCGATACAGAAAAAGCAATAAGTTATAAAGTCTATTAGACATCCGTGTCTTCATACATTTGTTCATTTTGTTAGCCGTTATTCTATTATTATTTCTCATCATACAATATTCACTTCCACATATAATTTTTTACTATAATTTAAATATACTAGAAAAACACAATGCGCGCTTTGCGCGCGCCATTTATTCTTTTTCATTAAACATTTTTAACGATATACACACAAAATAACTGTCAAAATATGCAATGACAGCCGCTCACGAAGTAAGCGCAATGACAGAACCAATCAGCATCGCGGAAAAGAGGCAACAATACACTTCGAGACTTTCGAGTATCGACATAATAAACCTTTTTTAGATAGGGGAAAAACATTTTAGTTCACACATAGATAACATTCTTTATTTTATTCATCATACGCTTACACCGGACACACATCCTTCGCTATATCCGACATTACGATCTTTATCAGCGGATTATTTGTAATACAGATATACGGTCATTTTATCCATTGCTTGCGCCTGCCTCCATCATTTCTGGAAGCAAAATTAAGTATCTGTGAGATGAGTCTGACCTATGCGAAAACTTATAGTCATATTATCATCTGCGAACCACTCGATAATATTGTAAGCGTATCGTAACACTATTATAAGTCTATCATCGCGTTCTGTATGTATTACTCCGCCTCACGATCTCTTTATGTGTTAAAATTTTTATTATTTTTATTGATAAGGACCCGAAGTGGGCCGAAACGTTTGATTTGATATAACATTATATTATGTTATATAATATAATATTATAAATATAAATATTATGTGTTGCCAAAATATAAATATTACTGCATTATTTTTGATTGCATAGTCTTTCACATTAAACACTTGCGCATACATCTACATTTAACATATACAATTATATTATTTATTTATTTATTTATTTATATACATACTTTTCTCTATTCGTCTCTTTTTCTCCCTCTTTCTCCCTTTTCTATTCTCTCTCTCTCTCTCTCTCTCTCTCTCTCTCTCTCTCTCTCTCTCTCTCTCTCTCTCTCTCTCTCTCTCTCTCTCTCTCTCTCTCTCTCTCTCTCTCTCTCTCTCTCTCTCTCTTTCTCTTTTTATATATATCTATAATTATATCATATGGAATTGTGTGTGTGTGTGTGTGTGTGTGTGTGCCGATATTTGATGTTTCATAATCGTTTCTTATTTTCGTTCGGTCTAAAAATCTCAAATTTTTCAAAAATGGAATATACAATTTAGTACTTGATTTAGTATTACGTTGACAAAAAACTATTAATGCTAATAGTGCATATTTTGATTGTACAAAATTTATTTTCTTGAAAATACAGCATTTTTATTTTGACATATAGAAACTGCGAATTTCATATGATACAACCTAAGCTATCATATATCATAAATAAAACTTTCACTATATATTTTTTATATAAAATTCGTTGTTAATGATATAGTTGAAGATGGAACATCAGAAAGTGACACATTGCCACATGTTAAAAATTTAAAGAAGACTTCATTGAAACGAAAGAATATAAATAAACACGCTATAGAAAATGAATATAATTCAGACGAAGAATGTGCTAAAAAAAAGAAACGGTTCAGTAAGTAATTTTTATTGCAGCTACGATAAATAAAATCATTAAAGAAATGTATAATTTTTCTCTTATTATTAAAATTATTACTTATCTTAATTTCTAACAATATGTTTATAGATTTATATATAATAATTTATTTTTAGCCCCTCCTTACGGAAAGACCAGAAGAATACGTTGGACAGAAAAAGAAATAAAAACAGCTTTATTTCTGTTCGAAAAATATTTTAATAATTCTACTTTACCTTCTTTAAAAGAAATATCGTCTAAAACGCGCAATAATATTTTGAAAAATCGTTAGCCAGCAGCAATAAAGTCTTGGCTACACAATCAAATTCGTAATGCAAAACGCAATAAATGCTAAAAAATACAGCGGCATCAAAGTATAGAAACATATTTAGGTACAATATCGGTATAAAAATGATAAAGGATAAAAGAATTATTTTTATTACAGATGTTTATTTTTTGTTCGTTATTAAAGAAAGTTTATTTACTTTATTAATAGATTTTGAAAACAAATTCATAAAAATATTTGTATTTACACTTAAACACATCATGATTTTAGTTTTTATAATCCACATGTGATAATATACTATATTTTAATTAGTTAATTAAATAACAAGATTGAACAATTGAAATGAAAAAGACAAATGCTAAAAAATATAACGGTACCAAAGTATAGAAACTTATTTAAGTGCAATATCGGTATAAAAATGATAAAGTGTAAAAGAATTATTTTTATTATAGAAATGTTTATTTTTTGTTCATTATTAAAAAAAGTTTATTTATTTCATTAATGGATTTTAAGAGAAATTTCAAATAAAAATATGTGTTTACGCTTGAACACATCGTGATTTAAGTTCTTATAATCTACATGTGATAATATACTATATTTTAATTAGTTAATAAATAACAAAACTGAACAATTGAAATGAAAAAGACGAACTAAAGAAGACTGATACAAATTTAATTATTATTATGTTAGATATATAGAATAATCTATTACTTTTTTCTAAAATATAAAAGTTTGAGATTAATACTTATGATCATCAATATATATTATATATTGATATACTAATATATATTATTAGAAAAAAGATATATTTATGATAGTTACAACACTATGTATTTTGCATGTATTATTATAGTAATAACACCAAATAAATTTAAAACAAGAGTATATTACATAGTTAATTATAAATTTATTTATTTCTTACTTGTCATTAAATTTTACATTAACAAAATATTACGTTTATATAACAAAGATATTGTATGTATTTTTTACATGGTACTACAATATAAATTAGAATAAGAATAAAAAAGGAACATTATTTTTTTGAAATTTATTTATATTTATTGTATTTAATATTATTTTTAACAGAAACTTATGATAATAATTATCAGTAAAACAATACAAGCTTGATATGTATAATTTATATAATATTATAACTATTAATATTATAACATATATTTATATGATATTATATAATATTATAACATTTTATTGTACTACCAGAATAACATTTTTAATAAATTATTTTTTGTAAAAAGAATTACTTCAATTATATAATATTTAATTCAATAAAACTCAAACAGATTTTTTAAGAAATATAATGTCTATAAAATAAATATAATGTCTACAAATAATCAATACAGAACAAGGAAAAAGCAAATACAGTCTGTAAAAAATAGTATATATTCTAAAGAAAGTTTAATTAATAAAAACTAAATGTAATAAATAAATCGTCAAATACGTATAAAAATTAACCATATTAATTGTTTCCAAACAACTATAATAAAAAATAAAGTAAAATTTGTTAAAGAAAATAAAGTTTCAATAAATATTAAAATATTTTCTATGTTTATCCAACATATTTCGAGTAAAAATATGATAATTAAATCATTCTATAAAGAAAGAAATCTATATCCTATTAAAAAAAAACTATAAATTAACATGACTATAAATAGTTCGTAATTGGAATCAATTTCATTAAGCCAATAATTTCATTAACTGCATTTTAAGACAATTGATACTCATAAAATACTTTTGATTGTTAGCGTACAATTTAACAATTAGAATTTGTTAAACAATTGAAAAATTATTTCTAAAAGCAGTTTTTAATACAATTAAATATAATAAAAATATATTAAATAGCTATAAAATATATTATTTTTTTTATATCAATCACTTGACTGCTTTAAAAACCGATGAGTGCATGTGCTGAAAAAGTATTGCAATATGCTTTATTAATATCTTAAAAACAGCGATTTTAATATTAATATAAAATAAAATATAAATTAAGATTATACGTACAGACTAACAATTGTTTAAAGCCAATAGCCGAGACAATAAATAAATACAAAAGAAAAAATTGTACATTAGAAGAAATAACTTAATTTTCGCTTCAATCTATTTAAGCAGACTTATTAATTAATAAGCAGAATTATATTAATTAATAAGCTTTAGTGTTTAAATAATAAAAATATTAAATTTTGTTGAGAATAAAAGATAATCGCGTTTGGTACGAACTGGGGTTCTTTTTGCGCATGCGTGGCAGGGGGCAGGCGAGCAGCGATCGCGCGCTTTCTAGTGTCGATCGTCAGTCAGTCGTACTGTAACTCGCGTAGAAAAAACACGTACTAGTCAAGCAAATAAACGATATCTAAGTACATTTCATAAACCTGTCTCTCTCTCTCCGTCTTCCCTTTCCATCAATCTGCCTTAACAGGTTATGGGCCCAGTTACTAATCCTGTGCAATAGTTGTGTGGAAGGTAGAGAGAGTTTTTTTTTCTCGAGAAGTTTCCGCCAAAAACACATGGCGGAAAGTTCGCTTTTGTCGGTCGTGCGTAAGTGTGAGATCGGGCTCGTGTGAACAAGAGATTTGCATCCGCGATGTCAGTAGGCATCTCAGTAAAGAGCGTCAAGAGCTTCGACGGGACGAACTTTCAGGGATGGAAGGCGCAAATAAACGCATTATTCCTGATCAACGATGTTCTGGACGTGGTAGAGGGCACAAGAAGAGCACCGGCAGTCGTTGCCGGAAACGAGGCCGAGTTAAAAAGGTTTATAAAGGACGATGCCACAGCCAAATTCATCATCTTGTCGAATCTGGAAGAGTCGCAACAAGTGTGTATGTTATCCTGTGAAAACGCGAAAGCAATGTGGGATAAACTATGCCTCATACACGAACAAAAGACAGAAACGAATAAGTTGGGGCTACAGCAAAGATTTCATGCGTATCGTATGAATGAAAGAGATTCGGCAGTACAGCACGTGGCGAAAATCATGAACATGGCGGGTCAGCTCAAGGATATTGGCGAGAAAGTGTCCGATGCAACCATAATGGCGAAGATCTTAGCGAGTCTGACTACAAAGTTTAACACGCTACAGATCGCGTGGGACAGTGTAGATCCGGATCGACAAACTTTGAACAATCTACAAGAGAGGCTCATACGAGAAGACATACGACTCAGTGCGGACGACGACGCAGCAAGCGCGCTGGTCGCAACGAGAAAGGAACGTGATAAGAAGAAATCGCGAAAACCAAAGAAAGAGATAAAATGCTATAAGTGCCATGAAATGGGACATTTTGCGCGGGAATGCAAAAGTGCGCGTCGAAAGAAAGATAGCGACGAAAAATCTCGCGACTGCGCGTTCATGGTGGAAACTAGTGAAAAACCGAGTGCGTCAAGTGTGAAATGTGCGCCCAAAAATCAAGCAGAATTCACCTGCAAACAGATACGAGAACTGATGGCGGCAGGCCAAAGCGAGGTCTGGCTCATCGACAGTGGAGCGTCGCGACATCTCACTTACCGACGGGAGTGGCTTACCGACTATCAAGTGAACAAGTGTGGCGGAACTATCTCGCTTGGTAATAATGAAAACTGCGACATTGTCAGAGAAGGAACGGTACAGATTAAAAAGTTAATCGACGGTGTGTGGCAAGACGCCCGCATCGAGAAGGTATTATTCGTTTCGAAATTACAAAAAAACTTGTTCTCAGTAGGTATATGCACAAATATTGGTTCCGAAGTATGTTTTCGAGAAGATTGCGTTGAAATAGTGCGCAATAACATTGTAATCGCGTCGGGAATGAAGCAAGGCAACGACATGTATCGCATGCTGTTCAAAGTCGTGAAACCGGATAGTGTCGAATCCAAGCTTTTTTAAATGACGAAAAGCGGTTGAATTATCGATGTTCAGCCTCTCAGCAATATCCTCAGTTGTAATCCTTGAGTTTCTTTCCACTAAGGCATGCACAATGTCATCATCAATGCCAGAAGGCCGTCCAGAGCGGGGTTGATCCTCCATGTTGAAATCACCATTTCGAAATCTGCCAAACCACTTTTTGACTGTTCAGAGAGCAGGAGCGCGGTCCAAATAAACGCTTTGAATATTTTTTTGTGCAATCCCAACACTCACGCCTTTCCGAAATTCATATAGCATTACATGCCGCGAATGCACCTTTCATTCTCCATTTTTAATGATTTCTCTTATGCACAAATGGACTTATCTGAACAATGTCTGACGCTAAATTAACATAAGACAACGTCATCTATTCGGTGTAAGCAACAATTATCACACAAAAACATTAGAACTCCGCCATGCAGTAACTTAATGCCATCTATGAAAATCGGGCACGAACTTATGCAATCATCCAATATATTAAATTCTTGAAAGAAGTGAAAATATTATTTTGTGGCCTAACGTTCGTTTCCAAGACACAAACATACTCTCATAAATAATGTAATATTAAACACTTAAATGAAGAACTCGCTTCGAAATACATTTATCCCAAACGTCTTTCAAGTAACTTACGATTTTTTATTTAGATGTCCCGCCAAATTTTCCAGAAAACAATCAAGACGTTGGCATAAAGACTTGCACATTTGTTATATATGAGTTACATCTTTTTACGTTGTTGTTAATATTGTTATGCATTACACACTTTTGTGGAGCGATGTGAGTTGACATTACCTGACCGCGTTTTCAAATGCTTGTACGAACGTTAAATGCGTTAAATTCTTGAAAGAAATAAAAATAACATTTTGTGGCCTAACGTTCGTTTCCAGGACACAAGCATATTCTCGTAAAAAATGTCATATTAAACACTTAAATAAAGTGTTACGTCCAGACTCGAAAAAGGATGAGTCGACGGAAGGGCGTAACAACTATCTCTTAATTATCCCGAAATCAAACGCTTTGCGGCGTAAGAATGGGGTCGAACGAACTCTTAGGTCTGAAAGCCAGGTAAACGACCGTTCGGGTCGCTATTACGCTGTTTATTCAAACGTTCGCTTGGTGGTCCCTTTTCGGTCAGGGAATTTAATCCCTTTTACGCGGGATGGGACCTAGTGCGATCATCGTACTGGGAACGAGAGAGGGGTTAAGAATTGTTTAATTAGTTAATTTTAATTTAATTAGTTAAATAATAAAATATAATTTTATTCATTAGAAAAATAAAAGGTTCGAATACATGATATATATATTTGTAGAAAGTGATAATATTTATTGTGTGAGTGTGAGTGTTTGTGTGTGGTTGAGCTTATCGCTCCGCGGGTGTTACAATGGTTCAGAGGACATCAGCCAGACTGAGTTGGAAAAGGCTCTATCGTTAAGATTAGAATTCTGACTGGTAAATACAATATTTTCTATTATCTTTCAAAAAAATAAAAACATAGTGTAAAAGTAGGTCAGTGAGGAAATGGGTTATTGAACGAAGGAGATATGGAGATCTTTAAATTGTGTTAATCTTGGTAGGACGATGCTGCTTCCAAGTCAGGAAGCTCATCGATAAATTCTTGGATTGCTTTGTCTATGTAATCCAATTCAGGAGACTGAGGAGAGGGAGGGAGAGAATTATCGAGGATGACTGTTGAAAGTGAAGAGAATGATCGCGGGGAAGGGGGTAGATTTGGAGAAGGCAAGGAAGAATATTCAGGGGAGTAGGAGGGGGAAAAATAGGGAGGAGAATTTGGAGTAACGAGGTCGCTAGAATGTCTGTGGGTGTGTGTGTAATCGTAATCGTGGTTGTTAATTCTATTAATTATAATTCTATTTACTTTGATTAAATTGCTGTTGATTTTAGCGATATATTGGTTAGCTATCCTAATCGTTTTTGAGTCAGCTTGCGCCAACGCCCTCCGAGTCCTGCGATAAACTCGATGCACGTATTTGGTTCGCGAACGAAGTCCCTTGATTGAAATACGCAAAGTGATCTTTTTCACTATGGAAAATTATAAGTGATGATTCCTGGTTGGAATTCGCGTAAGGGAAAATTGCTTGGTAGCGACTTACTCTTTTTAAGTAGAGGACGGGCGGGCAGCGTAACTCGTAGATCGTCGTTCGTGGTCGAGAGAGATGCTGTTGAACAAGACGGGCCGGACTGATTTGTTAACCGGGTGACTCTGACAAAAACTGAGAGAGCGGAGTCTCGCGGGCTCCCTTTTTATAGTTCGTCGATTGGTCGAAGGTGAACATTTTCCGATTGTTCGAAACCGAACTAATACAAATTGCCTAATAGCAATTAGGAGCGATAACGATCACTACAATAAAGAGCGAATTGATCGCGCTCGAAATCTGGCGCCCCAGCTGCCATCTCGCGCGTCACACGTCGTGCGACAAATAGGAGCGCGCTCCAACAGCGGCGCTACGCGAATCGCGCCAGGCCCGCGGCATCGCTCGTGCCTATCAATGCGGGCCACGCAACGGTCACCCGGGAGAGCCTAAACTGCAAACAAATTGTAATAACAACGTTCAAATTTTAACTAATCATCGAAAACAACAACCGGCGCGATCCTATTAGACAAACACGTAGAAACTTCGAGAACATTAAAAAGAGCGTTTGTATAAAAGCTCTCTCGGGGAACCGCCGGGCGCACTCGATCGAGATTCATCCGTGACAGTGTGTGATAATATCGTTTAAACGCTCGCAATAGAAAAGTCGCTCGCTTTTCTAATTCGTACGCTCGATTACGAAACGCGAAGTTCACGATTATCATCAAAGAGATTTCTCGTCGCTCGCGATTAATCTCTCGTTGTCAAAACCGCACCGTTTATTCCGTCGCTCGCGGAAACGTGCCGTTAATACCGCCGCTTGCGGTATTCGCGATATATCCGTCGCTCGCGGAGCCTATCGTAACGCTCCCGGTCGCTCGCAGGAGTAATCTTTCGGTTAAATTTGGCATAAATCTAATCGACAAAGAACTTGTTAATTATTTATTGTGCTTAATAAATTGGCTGCCTTTTTTACAAAACACTATCGTGTCCACTTCACGCGATCCTCGCGCTCCCGGGTTCAATCGCGCACATTTTCTGGTCCTTCGAGCCGGATCCCTCGAAACCGGCATCCGCGTAGTGTGTGGTGAATCACTTGGTGAGCCTCTCCTGTGCTTGCCGGAGAGGAAGTGAGCAATTCCCAGGACGAGATTCCTCACTGTGAGGACCTGAAAGCGACATGGAGCCGTTAGTCTTAGCGCAACACGAGCTCTGCAGTCGTATCGCTCGCACGTACGACAATTTGAAAAAGGCAGGACAAGCTAAAATCAATAAGGGTCTTATAGCGACCACGCTCAAGTTGCTGGACACTAAATGGGCGAAGTTTGAGGAGCAGCACGAGCTACTGGTCGCAGAGTATGGAATGGAAGTCAGGAAGCATGAGTACGGGACAAAGGACTTTCTCGGTCAAGTAGAGGAGGTCTATATGATCCAGCGCGCTGCTGTCCTTGAGCTGGAAGAAGCTCTCGCTCAGCCAACGCCCCCGAAGACTGGGTCGAGGCCCCCTGGAGACGAGCGCCAAGCGGCATCCCGTACGACTCTCCCGCGAATCCAGCTTCCTAGCTTCTCCGGGAGATACGAAGACTGGCCAGCGTTCCGCGACTTGTTCCTGTCCATCATCGGCAAGGACTCTTCAATCGCTCAGGTAGAGAAGATGCACTACCTGAAGACCTGTCTAAAAGGTGAGGCAGAGTTATTAATTCGTAATATCGCCACGACGGGAGACAATTATGACAGTGCGTGGGAAATGTTAAGCGCGTACTACGAGAACACACGGTTGTTAGTGCGCGCGTATCTCGCGAATTTCCTCGCACTGCAGAAAATGAAAAGTGAATCACCGGGCGAACTCAGAAAGATATTTCATTGTCTGAAAGCGACTGTCAGCTCCCTGGAAAATATCGGGCGACCTATCGACTGTAGTGAGGACCTATTCGTATACCTATCGGTCGAACTCCTCGACGCGCGCTCTCGCCGCGAATGGGAAAGCTCGATCAGCGACTCCAAGGAACCTCCTTCGTTCGACAAACTCGAGCTATTCCTCGACAGACGGCTGCACACCCTGGAGTCGATGCTACCTATCAAGACCGATGGCGCTTCGAGCAAACCAGGGAGCAGCATTCCGAAGTCCACGCGCAGTCACTTCGCCAGCAAGCAGGAGCAAAAACCAGAGGTCAAGCGCGGTCGCTGCGCCCTATGCCAGCGCGATCACTTCTTGATGCTTTGTGAGGGGTACAAGAAGAAGACGGCGCTCGAACGAAAGCAACTCGTCGAGGCAAGCAAATTATGTCTGAATTGCCTCGGTCGGCACCAGGTAGGAGAGTGCGCTTCTAAGAAAGCATGCTCGGTGTGTGATGCGCGTCACCATTCCTCGTTGCACGATGCCTGCCGCGAAACCGCGGTTGTGAAATCTTCGCACGTCGCGCAAGAACCTTCGGACAAGCCGGTCATAGTGCTCCTCGCAACAGCCCGCGTCCGCGTCGCCGACCGACACGGAGTGCTACACCCCGCGCGCGCTCTCATCGACCAGGGCTCGGAGTCGTCGATCATTTCCGAGCGCCTTGCGCAAAGACTGAGACTACCACGTTCACCCGCGTCGGTCAGCGTATTCGGGGTTGGTGGGCAAAAGTCCGGTCATGCCAAAGGTCGCGTCGCCCTCTCGCTTTCGTCGCGACACGGAGGTGCAACGATGTCCATCCCCGCGCTCGTGCTTCCGCGGATCACCGTCTACGCCGGCGGAGTAGACTCCGGTGCTAGAGATTGGCCTCACCTACAGGGCCTGGAGCTGGCGGATCCAGAGTACGGCGCCTCGGACCCAGTCGACATACTCCTCGGGGCGGATATCCACGCCGCAATCCTCTGCCAAGGCCTGCGCAAAGGACGCCAACGCGAACCGGTGGCCCAAAACACAAAGCTCGGGTGGATCCTATCGGGAGCTATAGGTGAAGCCACCGCTTCTTTAAGGGCCCATACTCACCAGTGCCGTGTCGAGGAGGATCTTGCGCGAGTGGTGCGCCGCTTCTGGGAGCAGGAAGAGATGCCGACGGCCGGCACAGCTCTATCCAAGGACGATCAGGAGTGCGAGGAGCACTTCGTCCGCACGCATACCCGAGGGCCCGACGGGCGATACTGTCACGTACCGCGACCATTTTTCCGAATTTCCTTCCTTTATTATATTCTTGAAACCGGTAAAAAGAACACTAAGTCCTTTTTACGTGATTCGAAAAGCCCGCCTTCGGCGGCCATGACACCTTCCTTCTTCTAGTAGCTAAGCGCGGCGCTACCATAGTAGCGTGTCGTCCCACCACCTCGCGATCCCACCACCACGTACCCCCACTTGCGGGCGACGGCAGCGGCCGAGCCGCCGAAACGAAGGACCTCAGTACAGGCCCCGACTTCGTCAGTCTCATCCGCGATCTCAAGCCGACAACAAGTCGAAATCGGGACTCGACATCCAACTCAAAGCTAAACTCTAACTCCAACTCGAATTCTAGTTTAATTCTAATTATACTCTACTTCTAAACTCTAGTTTAATTCAAACTTTAATTCTAACGTTAAACATAAGTTCTCAAGTGTACTAGCCATTGTGTATAAGTAGTGAATAAATATATTTTAGTGTATGATAAATTCTTGCTAATTATTTCAACGATAAAGCCTTTTTCTCTACCGAGCGTACTTCGTGCTTCGTTAACGCTAACACGTAATCAACGTATCGTTTTATTTTATTTCGCTACGCGACTACTAAATTTTATTCGTTATTCTTAAATACTTGTGCCACGCGTACTCAAGAGGGAAACTAAAATTCAAATTTCGCCTGGCTTCATTCGTTCCATACTCACGGACACATACACACCTAATAGCAATATAGCAGTGCGGTCCCTCGCACGCCGCTATTGTTATTAGATATTAATACGCAATACAGCTAGAGCGGCCCCTCGCACGCTGTATCACATACCACATATATTCTTAAGCACGGCAGTGCGGTCCCTCGCACGCTACGCGACTATACATACAATCAACGTATAAAGCCAGTGTTCTTGATCCCATCTGTAATACTAACAAATGCCAAAGAACAGACGAGGCGGAGTAAAGAAACGTGCGCGACGTCAACTGATAGAATTATCTATCGAGCCTGTGAATTCCTACGAGTCTCAGTATATCGGGGTAGAATCGCACTACGACCCTGAATACGAGGCATTCTTTAAGCCTAATACAGTAAATCCAGTCGTGGACCTGAACAATAATAATAGCATTAACCTCGTGAAGTGGCCAAATAAATTGACTGCCATAACTATTGAACACCCGTGGATCCCGCCTTTCAACATCAACGAAAAGGATCCGAGACGGACAAGGTACCTCCAAATCCGAGCAGAGGTCCTATACCATTGGTACGACGCCGCAACGCCTGAGCATTGGGGAACAGCAGACCACCCTGTGTTACTGGAATAATACGCCGCTCTAAGGTAGGATTGTATCTATATCTTATCCGGTCATCTTTACCTCTGGTACTCCCAAATCAAATTCCTTAGGAAAGTCATAAAGAAAAACCTTTTTGACCCTAAGCCATTAGAGACCCTTTTAACCCAAATCCATTAGGAAAGCCATTAAAGAAAAACCTTTTTTGTCCCAAAGCCATTAAAGACCCTTTTAACCCAAACCCATTAGGAAAGCCATTAAGGAAAATCCTTTTTGACCCAAAGCCATTAAAGATCCTTTTAACCCAAATCCATTAGGAAAGCCATTAAAGAAAACCTTTTTTGACCCAAAGCCATCAGAGACCCTTCTAAAACCAAGTAACAATACATCTCTAGAAGTAATTAGAAACCAACGTAGTTCCTACTGTTATCTTCGTCAACCATCTATGTGTCCATCGTTCATACATGATGTGCAACGGGCATTCGGGATAGAAGCAACGCAGACCCTTCCCTCCTACTTTTGCGTCCGAACGTTTGGACGATGTCACGCATTAACTAAATTTGCCCTTTGCAACGATTGTTATCGCGATCTCCCAAACATCGAATTGCGCGAGTGGTCCGCGGTATCTCTACATATAGTCGAAATAGGTTACTACGCACCCGGTAGAATTGTGTGTTGTAAATGCGACAAAGCCTTGAGTTTCGCTAGACCAGGAATTTCGTGCCGTTTGTGTACCGACAAGTTAAACGAATTCGACCAAGACCCTACGAGCATAAACGGTTTAATTAATAATCTTGTACAAAATAATCTGGTGCTCCGCACTGAGAAAGTGCCCCAGCTGCCTAATCTGCACCGTTAACTACAACTCGCCTTGGCTCAAATCTCGCAATTGGTCGCGACCTTCACTAATCTCTTCGCGTATTCTACAAAAATCCGGTAATCCTCAGTCGCAGGTTATCCCCGGAAATATTCCGAAACAGCGACATAGCCCGGTACAAATCCGAGAACGCGAATTCACCGATATCGCGCCGTGATATTACCGGGACGTAACAAAATTGGTGACAGCGGTGGGATACGAGAAATCCGGAAATGGTAAATACGCGAAGTAACAAAACAGACGAAAGCACGATGGGTTTAACAAAAGAGGAGATAGAAATATTGCAAACAAAATTATCAGAGAAGGAGACGCGGCTTAAAGAGGAAGCCGACCTTTTGAGGAAACAGCGGTCCGAACATGAAAGAAATTTACGCGATCTTGAAGAATACCGTAGACGAATAGAGGAGGATTCCCGGAAAAGAAATAACATAAACGAAGGAGGCGCACACTCCCTTGACGATATACACCGTGAAAATGAAGAGCTACGCCGCGAAAACGAACGTTTGCACAAAGCTTTTAATTCCGCGGAACAACCAAACACAGCATGTAATACTCAAACATCATACGACGAATACCGCGCGGACCCTCCTCAGCAACCTAAAGTCTCTTTTAGAGAAGCCACCGAATCTGTACCCCATTATGACGGGTATAATATTACATTGGCACAATTCATACGAGCGTGTCGTCGCGCCAAAGAGATAGTTCCCCCTTCGTCGGAACGTAACCTAACAAAACTTTTGATTAATAAACTCCGCGGACGCGCTTATTACGCAGTAGAAGACGAACCGTGCGAATCCATCACACAACTAATAGACCTTTTAAGTTCGGCATTTGGTTCACCTAAAACCATTGATCAATATCGAGGTGAACTTAGCACCATTTATCTAAAGCCACAAGAACATATATTAGATTATATTAGCCGCGTTAAGGACCTCCGTTCTACTATACTTGACGCAGAACGTCGCGAAGCCGGATACTTAGGGAAGAAGGTAGAGATAGAAATCGATTGCTTAACAACGAGATCGTTCTGTGACGGATTACCACTCGAATATAGACTCCAAATGAATTGTCATATTCAAGCGTCGCCATTTGAGGCCTTCGCGATGGCCAAAGCCCTAGCAAAAAGACAGGAATTAGATAAGCAACGCTACGGAGCGAGAGAACGCCCTGACTCCGGAAGACGAGACGAGTTATCTCGACGGCCGCATACCTACCCGATATCGCCGAGACCGTATGGTCAAAACTATTCTCGGAACTACAGTACAGATAACGCCCCCCGAGATAACTACACGCGGACATACCAGCCGCGTGACCGAATCGAGCGACCGCAATATGCTAACCGCGACACCAGGAACGTACCAAGTAATCTTAATACTAACGCCCCTCTTCCGCGTAATGATCAATCAACTAAGTGGTGCCGGTATTGCAAAAACTCCGGACACATGATAGAGGAATGTCGTAAGAGGCAATACAATAACGCGAGAAAAATCGAATCGGGAAACGCGACGGGCCCCGCGGGACAAACGGGCGTAACTCGCCAAGGGCCCTCACAACAAACGATTCGCCCGGTAAACCCGGTAGAAGCGGCCAGCTGCGCGAGTGCAGAATCGCAACCCTAAATCCGCAGCATTTCTCTCACGCGCCCACCGTCGCGTTAGCCGCAGACGGTCTATTGCAAGAAACGAGTTTCATGGTTGATACGGGCGCGGCCCCAGATCTAATTAAGCTCAGAAGTCTACATCCCGAAGCGAATATCCTCGACACCGATAAATTGCTCCTTAGTGGAATAACGGACGGTAAAATCGAGACGCTCGGGTCCATACAAATTTTATATATGGGATACCCCATAAATATGCACGTAGTACGAAACAATTTCCCGATACCTCAGGAGGGGATCTTAGGATCCGACTTCCTTCGGGACGCCTCAAAAATCGATTTCGAAAACCAATTCGTACTCTGGAAAGGGATGCGTGTTCCCTTCGCTCAACGCGACACCGTGGTCATTCCCGCCAGATCGCGCGCAACCTTTTATGTGAAAATTAGCAACCCTCATATTTTAACGGGATATATTCCGCGACTTAGCGTCTGCGAGAATGTTTATCTCGGCGACGCTGTAGTTACGAACCGTAACGGGAGAGCTTATCTCCAAGTCGTAAACGCAAGCGACCTAGATAGAGAGCTTATAGTACCCACTGTTGAGCTACAAGAGATAGGACAGCTCTTCGGAGAGGAAACGGCACACGAGATAAAAGATAGTAAAATATTCATGACTTCCGCAACCTCAAGTACAGAAAGCAAAGAAAGGAGGCAAGCTATTCATAACGTTCTCCGTTTAGAGCATTTAAATAGAGAAGAGTCGGAACACGTTTCACAGTTAATTGGAAAACACCAAGACTTATTTCGGCTGCCGAGCGATAAGGCAGAATACACGAATGTAATAAAGCATAAAATTGTAACCGCCGACGATCAGCCAGTAAATACTAAGCAATACAGATTTCCGCCAATCCACAAAGAAGAAATAAATAAGCAGATAAAAGAATTATTGGACAATGATGTGATTAGACCATCCGAGTCTCCTTATAATTCTCCCTTGTGGATTGTGCCCAAAAAACCAGACTCCAAGGGAAATAAAAGGTGGCGAATGGTCATCGACTATCGGATGTTAAACGAAAAAACGATAGGAGACGCATACCCACTCCCGAATATTACGGAGATCCTGGACCAATTAGGTAGTGCGAAATACTTTAGCGTTTTCGATCTCGCATCAGGTTTCCATCAAATACCGATGCATGAGTCACACGCGAAAAAAACAGCTTTCTCTACGCCTCACGGACATTACGAATTTAGCCGTATGCCATTCGGTCTCAAGAATGCTCCTGCAACGTTTCAGCGACTCATGGATCAGGTTTTGACGGGACTGCAGGGTAGCGAACTCTTCGTTTATCTAGATGATATTGTATTATACGCAAGCTCACTCCAAGAACACGAAATTAAATTCAACAAACTTGCCGGTAGACTAAGACAAGCTAATTTGAAACTCCAACCGGACAAATGCGAATTTCTGAGGAAGGAAGTCGGCTACTTGGGCCATATTATCAGCAACAAAGGTGTGAGACCCGACCCCGCGAAAATTCGAGCGGTAAAAGAATTTCCGACACCTAAGAACGCAAAGAATATCAAACAATTCCTCGGATTAGCAGGGTACTATCGTAGATTCATTCCTAATTTTTCTAAAACAGCGCGCCCCCTAACGGATTTACTGAAAAAAGACGAACATTTCAACTGGCAGAAGGAGCAAGAATTAGCCTTTGTACAACTCCGCGAAACGTTGTGTACAGAACCAATATTGCAATACCCCGATTTTACAAAACCTTTTGTAGTTACCACCGACGCTTCGGGCTATGCGATAGGCGGAATACTAAGCCAGGGACCAGTCGGGAAAGACCTTCCTATCGCTTACGCGTCGCGCCTGTTGAATTCCCCAGAAAAAAATTATTCTACAATTGAAAAGGAACTCTTAGCTATTGTATATTGCGTAAATTATTTCCGCCCCTACCTATACGGACGGAAATTTCAACTAATAACTGATCATAAACCGTTGGTGTGGTTACATTCCGTAAAAGACCCGACTTCCAGATTGGTCCGTTGGCGTTTAAAATTAGCCGAGTATGAGTACGAAGTGATTTATAAAGCAGGAAAGGTGAATGTGAACGCGGATGCGCTATCGCGAAATCCGACACGCGTCCATGCGATAACGGAGAGGATACAAAGGAACGATGAGACCCGAATGTTTCCTCTCAGGCGCGATGATGTAATAACCAGCTCCAACGAATCTTTATTTAATACAAGGAATCCTAGACCCGGTAATGAACTCGCACCGACTGACGACGACATAGCAGATAACGATACGGAACCATCATTAACGCCAAACGACATTAACGAAACTCTAAGCGATAACGAGACCGACAGCAGCTCTGACTCCGATAATGCTTCTTGTATATTTGACAACGTTAATGAAACCGCCTCCACGAAAAATGTAACGGGACCGAAAATAGTAGCAATTCCCGATAATTTCACAACCCGTAGAGACAATCTTGTAATCTTCACTACGCAGCAGGGTGCGCCTATTGACCTGGGAGCCCGGATGCTCCAGGAAACAAAATCATTACCTATGATTAAAGATGCCACACTGGCCAGGGGTAAAGTAAATAAAAACGGTAATCGCCATATAATATCGTTAGTTGTAAAAGAACGAATATCCGGAGTAACAGAGAAAAACATTATAAAGGAAGCATTGTGCTCGCTCTTAGATATCGTCACGGAACTGGATTTGCGATCAGTTTCCATAGCAAAAGGGGACGTAGATAATGTTCCCTGGGAGACAGTACACTCGCTACTTACTCGCATATTAGAAAACACCAATATAAACGTATTTATATGTACAAACAAAATAGCGACCCCCGCGGAGAACGATAGACATGAGATCATGACAGAGAACCATTGTTCGGCAATAGGAGGACACAAGGGTGTAACGAAAACATACAACCGCGTTAAGAAAAATTATCATTGGCCTGGAATGAAGGCAGACATACAAACTTTTGTTCGAAACTGTCGTTCGTGTCAGCTAAAGAAACTCGTTAGAGTAAAAACCAGACAACCGATGGTACTGACAGACACTCCTGATTCCGCCTTTGAAAAGATCTCAATGGATATCATGGGCCCTCTGCCCACCACACAATCGGGCAATGCGTATATATTAACCATTCAAGACCTACTAACAAAATATTCATTAGCTCTCCCTCTCCGACACGCAGCTGCGATAGACGTAGCGGACGCTTTCACTAACGAATTTATATGCACATTCGGTGCTCCGAAAGCTATCTTAACCGACCAAGGCTCACACTTCCTTAATAGTCTTATGCGAAATGTAGCGCACAAATTCAAAATTAGACACTTTAAAACCACGGCATACAGACCGCAATCAAACGGTTCAGTGGAACGATCACATCAAGTACTCTGGGAATACCTAAAACAGTTTGTAAATAAAAACAATGACTGGGATAGACTTTTGAGGTTAGCGTCATTCTCGTACAATACCAGCGTCCATGAGGGCACGCGATACACCCCCCACGAACTAGTGTTCGGCAAAGTAGCCAAAGTACCCTCCAGCGAATCAGATACGACTAATGAGATAAATGAAAGCTACGCAAAGTATCTGACCGACCTGTTTAACAAAATCAAAGACGCCCAAGCAATAGCGCGTGAAAACCTAATTAATTCTAAGCAAAGGTCAAAGCGATACTATGACCGTAAGATTAAGACCCGTAAATTTAAGCTAAGAGATAATGTATACCTGCTTAAGGAACCCACGAAAGGGAAATTAGGAGACCAGTACACTGGTCCACATAAGATAATAGAACTATTAAAAAATAATAATGTTAAGATAGCCATAAGTAGATATAGAACAAAGACAGTGCACGAAGACAAGCTAAAACACTCACCCCATAATACCCCCTCCACATCGGACCCCCACCATGAAGACCACAACCAAGGAGGCTATAATAACAACGTACCGGCGGAGGACCGACCAGTAACGAGCAAACCATAAAATGGAAACCTTCTTACCGATAGCCGTCATCGTTGCGCTCTGCCTCCCCATCTCTCATAGCCTGATAGGTTATGATTGTGGAGGACAAGGACTTAACATAACCTCACTGTCCTTGCTAGACATAGGCAGATGCGAGGTCGACAACATGGAGCCCAACAAGGAGGATGTCTACGTCCAACTACTGCAGCTTTCCGAGTACGACCGCACAGACGTGGTTCAATGCAAAATTGAGGTAGACCGAACAATCTATTACTGCGGAATGCACTCCCATATTTCCATCGTCCAGGGAGGTCGACGGCAGTATATGCACGAACTAATCTGACTCTGTTTGCAAAAAGATGCAAAATTCGGGAGCCATTGCAATGGGAACGGGCCAACAGAGCATCATACAAGGCCTCAAGAGAAACAGCACGAACACGCGTTCTATTACACTAGCAGGCTCCACCTCCGTTGACGGACGATGTTCCGGAACGGAATATAGCGATGCTTTTGGAACTTGGGAAGACGTCGTCGTCCAAGCCGTCGTCAAAGTAACTCTACGGGATTTCGAAGCCTCGATTGACCGGAAATAAAACGAGGTGATCCTCCCATCTGGCGTACATTGCAAGGCACCGCCAGGTGAATGCCTTGATACCGACGGAGCAGAGACTTACTGGAGTATCGCCCCACGAGACAGCTGCCATTTCGACAGATACGATGTCCTCTACGAGGGAATAGCCAACAAACTGACCGCCAAAGGGAACTACACAACACCAACGGTATATACGGTAACAACCAAGGAGACCACATTTGCACTTACCAAAACAACGGAGCTCAATTTATGTGGATACCACCTGCTACAGACCGAACACCCGAAACTATCAATCCTGGAAACACAGCGAGGCAAAACCTTCAAAACTCGAGCCAGAGTATCCGTCAATAATTTAGACATATTCTTTTACGTAAATTCGAAATTCCTGTATGTGGAGAAACACATCAAAACACAGCTAACACAGTTGTACCGAGACATCATGGAACAGAAATGTGCCTTGGAGAAACAGGTACTACAAAACGCCCTCTCCCTGGCGAGCATAGCGCCTGACGAGATGGCTTACAGAATAATGAAGGAACCAGGATACACCGCAATAATGGCCGGCGAAGCCATGCACCTGATCAAGTGTGTACCTGCAGAGTGTCGTTTACGATCCGTGGAAGGCTGCTACAATGAGCTACCAGTCACCTATAAGAACCAATCAGTATTCTTACTACCTGGATCCAAAATACTCACCAAAACAGGAACACCGAAGGATTGCAACGAACTCCTGCCAACCATGTACAAAATCTATAACACCTGGTACCGGTTAATGCCAAAACCAGTTGAATCAATGGCACCACCAACGATACAACCGTTAACGAAACCAACGTGGAAGTATGTCAGCCCAACATCCCTCGCCACCAGCGGCATCTACACGAACGAGGACCTCGATCGTTTACGCGATAACATCATGTTTCCCATGGAAAAACCTTCCATGCTAAACACAATCGCACGAGGAGCAATGGGTCAGGAGATTCCAGCGGGTAGTTTGTCTCTGATAAATTTATTCGACGAGAAAACGCTGGACCAGATTGCAGAAAGCGCAGGCATGCGTCTCTGGAAAGGATTTATAACATTTGGATCCGCCAGTGCAGGGATACTCGCAATATTCATGGTCATCCGGCTCGCGAAATTAATAGTGGACACAATCATCCATGGTTATGCTCTCCATTCAATTTACGGATGGAGTCTACACCTACTGGGAGCAATATGGACATCAGTAACAAATCTACTCCTGTACATGGGAACTCCGAACAAAAGAAGCGACAGAGGCAACGACGGGAATCAGCGCCCCAACCAAATACCCCCGACAGACAAAGAGTTATCTCCCATGACCCTTTCAACGACCGAAAATCTGCATCCTAAACCCCCCCCCCCCAACACCAGAAGAAATAACCCCACAACCTCGAGTGATTTACACGAGTGAAGTGCGCAGAGACTTTAAGGAACTCAGGAAATTGTTAGATGAATAAGAATAAGATAAAGTATAACATAAGAAATAGCATAAAACGTTAAATAAATATTTACTTGCATGACTTTTTACGTATACATAAAGGAAAATGTCGAATCACGGTTCAACATTTTCTTTTACGGGGGGAGGTGTCACGTACCGCGACCATTTTTCTGAATTTCCTTCCTTTATTATATTCTTGAAACCGGTAAAAAGAACACTAAGTCCTTTTTACGTGATTCGAAAAGCCCGCCTTCGGCGGCCATGACACCTTCCTTCTTCTAGTAGCTAAGCGCGGCGCTACCATAGTAGCGTGTCGTCCCACCACCTCGCGATCCCACCACCACGTACCCCCACTTGCGGGCGACGGCAGCGGCCGAGCCGCCGAAACGAAGGACCTCAGTACAGGCCCCGACTTCGTCAGTCTCATCCGCGATCTCAAGCCGACAACAAGTCGAAATCGGGACTCGACATCCAACTCAAAGCTAAACTCTAACTCCAACTCGAATTCTAGTTTAATTCTAATTATACTCTACTTCTAAACTCTAGTTTAATTCAAACTTTAATTCTAACGTTAAACATAAGTTCTCAAGTGTACTAGCCATTGTGTATAAGTAGTGAATAAATATATTTTAGTGTATGATAAATTCTTGCTAATTATTTCAACGATAAAGCCTTTTTCTCTACCGAGCGTACTTCGTGCTTCGTTAACGCTAACACGTAATCAACGTATCGTTTTATTTTATTTCGCTACGCGACTACTAAATTTTATTCGTTATTCTTAAATACTTGTGCCACGCGTACTCAAGAGGGAAACTAAAATTCAAATTTCGCCTGGCTTCATTCGTTCCATACTCACGGACACATACACACCTAATAGCAATATAGCAGTGCGGTCCCTCGCACGCCGCTATTGTTATTAGATATTAATACGCAATACAGCTAGAGCGGCCCCTCGCACGCTGTATCACATACCACATATATTCTTAAGCACGGCAGTGCGGTCCCTCGCACGCTACGCGACTATACATACAATCAACGTATAAAGCCAGTGTTCTTGATCCCATCTGTAATACTAACAAATGCCAAAGAACAGACGAGGCGGAGTAAAGAAACGTGCGCGACGTCAACTGATAGAATTATCTATCGAGCCTGTGAATTCCTACGAGTCTCAGTATATCGGGGTAGAATCGCACTACGACCCTGAATACGAGGCATTCTTTAAGCCTAATACAGTAAATCCAGTCGTGGACCTGAACAATAATAATAGCATTAACCTCGTGAAGTGGCCAAATAAATTGACTGCCATAACTATTGAACACCCGTGGATCCCGCCTTTCAACATCAACGAAAAGGATCCGAGACGGACAAGGTACCTCCAAATCCGAGCAGAGGTCCTATACCATTGGTACGACGCCGCAACGCCTGAGCATTGGGGAACAGCAGACCACCCTGTGTTACTGGAATAATACGCCGCTCTAAGGTAGGATTGTATCTATATCTTATCCGGTCATCTTTACCTCTGGTACTCCCAAATCAAATTCCTTAGGAAAGTCATAAAGAAAAACCTTTTTGACCCTAAGCCATTAGAGACCCTTTTAACCCAAATCCATTAGGAAAGCCATTAAAGAAAAACCTTTTTTGTCCCAAAGCCATTAAAGACCCTTTTAACCCAAACCCATTAGGAAAGCCATTAAGGAAAATCCTTTTTGACCCAAAGCCATTAAAGATCCTTTTAACCCAAATCCATTAGGAAAGCCATTAAAGAAAACCTTTTTTGACCCAAAGCCATCAGAGACCCTTCTAAAACCAAGTAACAATACATCTCTAGAAGTAATTAGAAACCAACGTAGTTCCTACTGTTATCTTCGTCAACCATCTATGTGTCCATCGTTCATACATGATGTGCAACGGGCATTCGGGATAGAAGCAACGCAGACCCTTCCCTCCTACTTTTGCGTCCGAACGTTTGGACGATGTCACGCATTAACTAAATTTGCCCTTTGCAACGATTGTTATCGCGATCTCCCAAACATCGAATTGCGCGAGTGGTCCGCGGTATCTCTACATATAGTCGAAATAGGTTACTACGCACCCGGTAGAATTGTGTGTTGTAAATGCGACAAAGCCTTGAGTTTCGCTAGACCAGGAATTTCGTGCCGTTTGTGTACCGACAAGTTAAACGAATTCGACCAAGACCCTACGAGCATAAACGGTTTAATTAATAATCTTGTACAAAATAATCTGGTGCTCCGCACTGAGGAAGTGCCCCAGCTGCCTAATCTGCACCGTTAACTACAACTCGCCTTGGCTCAAATCTCGCAATTGGTCGCGACCTTCACTAATCTCTTCGCGTATTCTACAAAAATCCGGTAATCCTCAGTCGCAGGTTATCCCCGGAAATATTCCGAAACAGCGACATAGCCCGGTACAAATCCGAGAACGTGAATTCACCGATATCGCGCCGTGATATTACCGGGACGTAACAATACACAGTTCGCCTTCCTGTCGTTGAGCCGCTGCCGGACCTCAGCGGAACCCGTCGAGCGGCTCTACGAGTACTCAAACACATGGAGGTCAGATTCTCTCGGGACGCTTCGTTCCACGGGTTATACGCCGACTTCCTGCGCCAATATGCCGACTTACAGCACATGACACTTGCCTCACCGGACGCTGACCTGGTCAACAAGCGGCTCTGCTATCTCCCTCATCACGGCGTTATGCGGGAAGCGAGCTCCACAACCAAGCTGCGGGTCGTTTTCAATGGCTCGTCAAAATTGCTGTCAGGAGAGACTCTCAATCAGCACCTACAAGTCGGACCGAACTTGCTACCGGAACTCGCTGATATTCTGCTGCGGTGGCGTCGTCATCGATACGCTATTGCCTCGGACATCGAAAAAATGTATAGGCAGATCGATGTCCACCCTCAGGATCGCGACCTGCAAAGGATTGTGTGGCGTGAAGACACAGACAAGGACATCAAGGAGTTCCAACTCAACACAGTGACTTACGGGCTGGCTTGCGCTCCTTATTTGGCGATCCGCACCCTCCGCCAACTCGCGGATGACGAAGCCTCCAGGTGGCCCCTCGGTGCGGAAGTCCTTCGGCGGGACGTCTACATGGACGACGTCCTGACGGGGGCCCCAACCGTGGCTGAGACTGAGGAGATCCAGCAGCAACTCACGCAGATCTGCAGGGCGGGCGGCTTCCCGCTGAAGAAGTGGTCGGCCAACCATTCGTCACTGCTCGAGAGCCTGCCAGCGGAGGACCTTCTACAGCGGGAGCCCCGGTGGTGGCAACCAGGTGAGAGCCACGCTACCCTGGGCCTCCGATGGCACCCACACGATGACAACTTCGCCTTCTCGACGCCAACGATGCAGCTAGGCAGGATATCTAAAAGGACAGTCCTGTCACTAACGGCCAAGCTATTTGATCCGATGGGATGGCTCGCACCAACCACGGTGCGAGCCAAGATACTTATACAATCGACGTGGTTACTGGGAGTCGACTGGGATACTCCGCTCCCCGACGGCGACGCTCAGCGGTGGCTGGAGTTCCAGGCGGAACTACCTCTGTTGGAGAGCATCCGAGTTCCCCGCTGGCTGAATAGCGGAACTGGCTGCCGGAGGGAAATCCATGGCTTCGCCGACGCATCTGAAAGAGCCTACGCCGCAGTAGCTTACCTGCGGACAGAGGATCGGGAAGGACGGGTAGAAGTCGCTCTAGTTACCGCGAAAACCAAGGTAGCGCCGTTAAAACAAATAACGTTACCCCGTTTAGAACTTTGTGCAGCAACGCTGCTCGCCCGGCTTATCAATCACATCCGTCGCGTCCTGGAAGCAACGGAGGTGCCCCTTCACCTCTGGTCAGACTCTACCATAGCTCTAGGATGGATCCGTGGACACCCGACTTCTTGGAAGACGTACGTGGCCAACCGAGTGTCGGAGATCCAGATATCTTTGCCGGACGCCCGGTGGCATCACATCCCCGGCAGAGAGAACCCGGCGGATTGCGCTTCACGGGGGCTGTCGCCAAAAGAGCTGGTAAATCACCCCCTCTGGTGGCACGGGCTTCCCTGGCTGCGAGCTGAAGCGGGACGCTGGGCGACCTCCGCCGATGAGAACAGCGATAACGAACTCCCAGAACGACGCACGCTAGTGCACTCTGCGACCATGGGCAAAGAGCCCACCGAGGAGCCGGATATGCTAAGCCGGTATTCCACGCTCCATCGGCTGCTGCGGATTTCGGCCTGGTGTCGCCGCTGGCATCGTCTTCATCAGGAGAAGCAAGCGCCCTACGTACGGGCCAATCCTGCAGTCCGGCTCGTCCTTAGGGCCCCCGAAGTCGAGGACGCGCGCCTGAGTTGGATCCGAGTCGTCCAAGCCGCCAACTACAAGGAGGAATTAGCAGCCATCACGAAGGGCAGACCCCTGCCTACACGTAGCAAACTTATCCGGTTAACTCCTTTCAGAGACACCCAGGGCATCCTCCGAGTCGGCGGTCGAATCAAACGCCCTCTTCTCTCCTTTGACGCCAGGCACCCTATCATCTTGCCAGGAGGGTCAACATTTACTCGACTCGTCATCGAGGCCTGCCATCGCCGGACCTTGCACGGGGGCGTGCAGCTGACCCTTGGCTCCATACGCCAGTAGTACTGGGTTCCCCGCGGACGGGCGCTCGTCAAAGGCTGCCTCCACCGCTGCTTAACGTGCCTGCGATGGCGGGCGGCACCGCCGCAGCCACTCATGGGGGACCTGCCGCTGAATCGAGTGACACCGGCTCGGCCCTTCCTCCATACAGGTGTCGACTACGCGGGACCAATGTGGTTACGAACATCCAAGGGACGAGGGCAGTGCGCTGCAAAGGCCTTCCTGGTGGTCTTCGTCTGCCTCAGCACCCGCGCCGTCCACCTCGATGTCGCCTCGGATTATTCCTCAGACGCTTTCCTAGCCGCGCTGCGTCGGCTCATCGCACGCCGCGGGCTGTGTCGAGCCCTCTATAGCGATTGCGGCACTAACTTCGTGGGCGCCGACGCCCAACTGCGAGCGCTTTTCGCAGCCAGTGGTCAGGAGGGACAGCTTATCGCGAGAGGCCTCGCCGCCGAGAGGATTGAATGGCACTTTAACCCTCCGGCGGCGCCCAATTTCGGTGGACTTTGGGAGGCGGCTGTCAAGGCAGCGAAGCATCACCTGCGGCGCATCATCGGCGACGCGAGGCTGACGTACGAGGAGATGGCCACCCTGTTAGCGCAAATAGAATCGTGCCTCAATTCTCGTCCCTCACAGGCCTTGTCGGACGACCCGGATGACCTGGAGGCGCTTACGCCCGGCCACTTCCTCGTCGGCACAGCACTCAACGCCGTTCCGGAGCCGCCCCTCGCCATGGAAGCCACGACGAGATTATCCCGGTGGCAGCATCTTCAACAGTTACGGGACCATTTCTGGAACCGGTGGTCCCAGGAGTACCTACAATCTCTGACGCACCGGCCAAAATGGTGCAAAGCCGACGAGGAAGTACGCGAGGGCCGACTGTGCCTCCTAAGGAGCGAAACGACGCCACCGAATAAGTGGCCCCTCGCCAGGGTCGATCGCGTGCATCCCGGGGACGACGGGGTCGTCCGAGTCGTCGTCGTGCGCACCGCCACCTCTAGCTTTAAGCGACCGCTGTCAAAAATTATCCTCCTCCCGGTCAGCACGGCACCGGAGGACGACGCTTAACTAAAACCCATTAGTATTATACTCTCCGTAGGAATAAATTTACGCGAAGCCCACACTTACAATTGACACTGCCCACTTCACCTCACAATACGTCTACACGAATAACTTTCGTAGGCTTCACCATACGAGGCGGGCGGAATGTTCGAAACCGAACTAATACAAATTGCCTAATAGCAATTAGGAGCGATAACGATCGCTACAATAAAGAGCGAATTGATCGCGCTCGAAATCTGGCGCCCCAGCTGCCATCTCGCGCGTCACACGTCGTGCGACAAATAGGAGCGCGCTTCAACAGCGGCGCTACGCGAATCGCGCCAGGCCCGCGGCATCGCTCGTGCCTATCAATGCGGGCCACGCAGCGGTCACCCGGGAGAGCCTAAACTGCAAACAAATTGTAATAACAACGTTCAAATTTTAACTAATCATCGAAAACAACAACCGGCGCGATCCTATTAGACAAACACGTAGAAACTTCGAGAACATTAAAAAGAGCGTTTGTATAAAAGCTCTCTCGGGGAACCGCCGGGCGCACTCGATCGAGATTCATCCGTGACAGTGTGTGATAATATCGTTTAAACGCTCGCAATAGAAAAGTCGCTCGCTTTTCTAATTCGTACGCTCGATTACGAAACGCGAAGTTCACGATTATCATCAAAGAGATTTCTCGTCGCTCGCGATTAATCTCTTGTTGTCAAAACCGCGCCGTTTATTCCGTCGCTCGCGGAAACGTGCCGTTAATACCGCCGCTTGCGGTATTCGCGATATATCCGTCGCTCGCGGAGCCTATCGTAACGCTCCCGGTCGCTCGCAGGAGTAATCTTTCGGTTAAATTTGGCATAAATCTAATCGACAAAGAACTTGTTAATTATTTATTGTGCTTAATAAATTAGCTGCCTTTTTTACAAAACACTATCGTGTCCACTTCACGCGATCCTCGCGCTCCCGGGTTCAATCGCGCACACCGATGGAACTTTGCACACGTGATTTTGAGGTGAATAGCAAAAGTCTATGATTTCTATCGATGATGATGCGGTTATTTTGTTAGATATTTCGTAAGATGTTTTCATCGTCTCTTCGCTGTTTATTTGTTCTTTCGCTGGAAAGTCTATATATGGAATATCTATTGATCGGCTTAATTTCTTTTTGTTTTTCTCGTGGTTACTCATAGATATATTTACTGATAAGTGATGAAATATTTAAAGTTTAAAACGTTATGTGGTGCAAGATATTCTATTTACCGAAAGACTTATTTTTATTGTCAATCGACGATCCTTGCCGCAATTTCGCGGAAGAAAGGAATCGTGGAGTCGGCAGGACGTAACAAAAGAATTCGCTTCAAAATATTAATAATAAATTTAATAATATATTCTAGGTCTCTTTCAAGTAACTTACGATTTTTTATTTAGATGTCCCGCCAAACTTTCCAGAAAGCAATCAAGGTTTTGGCATAAAGATTTGCACATTTGTTATATATGACCCAGACAGCATAAAACATCCTCAGGATCATCCTGAATATGTCCAGGACGGTTCAGGACATTTGTAGAATGTTTTAAGATATTATTATAAATATATTTATAAAAATTTAATATGCATACATAATTATTTTTAGTTGTGTCGGCTATTTAATATAATTTAGAAATCTTAAGGGGATCCTAAAGCGACGGGCGAGTTCCGACGGGTTAGCGCCCTCATCCAAACGTAACTAAAAATATCGATAATACCGACGTTTTTAGTTCCGCCATTACCGACACATTATTATTTGAAACATGCATAATAGAAAAAGTAACCTTTTGCATTGTGTTCAATATATTGAATTGAGACAATATCGCGTATTTTTACTGCTGTATCGTCTCGCAGATATCGAAGCATATCTAAGCGTGTCGATGATAGTAAAATATAGATGTGTCTTTATTGCATAGTTTCAAAATTTCAACATTGCTCATATTGTGACATGTACTTTTCCATATATTTTTTAAGAGAAATAACACTTGATCATTTGTGTATGTGTAATATTTATATATACATGCATATATATATAATATATTTTATACATGTATAATATATATATATATATATATATATATATATATATATATATATATATATATACATAAGCAAAGCATTAGGCACATTACAATGCATGACTCATGGACGTAAAACGTTTGCTTAAAAAATGGTGCAGATTGATTACATTGTACTTAATATTTATATGCCGATTGCGTCATTTTTGGAATCTTATGCATTTTTTCATTAATATTCTAAGATTGAAAATATATAACTAATATTTAAATAATTAAAATAAAATAATTAAATTAATTAATAACATAATTTAATAAATTAATTTTATTTTTACTTTGAATATATAATTTTCTTTCCAATTTTTAAAACGTACAAAACAATTTTTAATACGTACAAAAGCATATTATATTGCATGATGTTATTACCGTTCGCTAGTGTTTACTGGGTTCTTGCTATTTGTGCTCAGTGCAATTTTCATTATTATAAAAATATATTGACAAAAAACAAAATGATAAAATAATAATAAAATATAACTAAAAAAAGAAAAATGTTGTTTAAATATTGTTATATGTTATCGTTATGTTTAAATGTTGTTGAAAAAGATGTTTAAATATTATTAAATCAATAAAAATTATATATATACTATTATTAAATAAATAAAAATATTATAATTATATATAAATATTATGTAATCTAATAAAATGTTGTCTGTAATCTTACAAAATGTAAAAAAAAATAGTTATAACATTTTTGTTGCATTTTTTCCATAATATTTTAATTAATGTGTTATTATGGAGATTATTACTTTTAGTTAAATTTTTTTCATTAATTGTTCATTCCATATTTTTTACGTTCAAGACTTGCTTCCAAGAATTAATTTCTTTTGGAAACATTTATATTTTTACACTTTTTAATTAATAATTTCTAAATATAATATATTCTGATATTATTTTAGAAAATAGTAAATATACAGGGTGATTCAAAACAACCTTCTGTCCTTACAATGTCATATACTTGACACTATTCTAAGACGATTTTTTCTTTGCCAAAATTTTTTCCGAGGCTTAGTTTTTAAATTATAAGCCAAAATAGTTAACGAATTACGGGCCGCGTACACAAGGCAAGCAGGAGCGGAGCAACTCACCGTCCCATACTGGTGATTACGTGAGGCGCTCGCTGCGATTAACTATTTGCTACATGGGGTGTATGTGTGAGAGAGAACGTATACGCATATACACACAAATACACATTCTCTCTTTCTCACTCACTGACTCTTACCTTGTATGTAGAGATTCGTTGCCCTTATACGACTCAATAAGTAATATTTCCGTGTGATACAACGAGTAACTAGCAAACTTTTTTTCACTCACAAATTGTACCACTTATCGAACTTTTACGTATTAATCCACGCACTTTATCGATAAACTGAATTTATTAAAAAAAACGATGTTATTATACGTCATTATATTTTCATATTTTATAGTTTTATGTTTTCGAAACTATCGAATTTACAATGTCGGAGGCTTTAGCCGATCACGGGACACATGATAGCGTCCGCGTCGATCACGCGTAATGTGATACATTCAGTTGTTCGGCAGCCGGCAGCCGGCAACGCTAGTATAACTTGCTTGTTGTCGTCGCGCAATTTCCGCATCGAATAACGCGTTTCTTTCTTCGAGATATTTTAATAATTAATCGGTAGTAATCGGTAGATTGTGATTAACCGTTATAATCGTTAATAAATTCAATTTATCGATAAAGTGCGTAGATTAATTCGTAAAAGTTCTATAAGTGGTACAATTTATGAGTGAAAAAAGTTTGCTAGTTACTCGTTCTATCATACGGAAGTATTACTTATTGAGTCGTATGAGGGCAACGAATTACTACATAAAAGGTAAAAATCAATGTGAGAGAGAGAGAGAGAGAGACAGAGTGCATGTGTGCGATAAACTGTTTGCTATACGCGATAGATGTAAAAGAGAAAGATAGAGAGAGAGAGAGAGAAAGAGAGTGCGTGTGTGCGATCAGCTGTTTGCTATACGCGATGAATATAAAGGAGAAAGACAAAGAAGAGAGAAAGAGAGTGCGTGTGTGCGATCAGCTGTTTGCTACATACGATGGGTGTAAAAGAGACAGAGAGGGAGAAAAAGAGAGAGAGAGAGAGAGAGAATGTGTATGTGTGTGTATACGCGTATACGTTCTCTCTCACACATACACTCCATCGTATGTAGCAAACAGTTGATCGCAGCGAGCGCCTCACGTAATCACCAGCATCGGACGGTGAGTTGCGCCACCCCTGCCTGCCTCGCGTACGCGGCCCGTAATTCGTTAACTATTTCGGCTTATAATTTAAAAACTAAGCCTCGAAAAAAATTTTGGCAAAGGAAAAATCGTCTTAGAATAGTGTCAAGTATATGACATTGTAAGGACAGAAGGTTGTTTTGAATCACCCTGTATGTTAAAGAATTTACATTTTTAATAATTTTATAATAACTTTATAATTTTAATTTTTTATTACCAAATTAATTATTAAAATTTTTTTCAGAAGTGATCACCAGTATTAGTTTCTTTTCATTCGATCCAAACTGTAATAAAAAGTTGGCTATAGCATGCTCGAGATCGAATAAATTAACATTCAAAGCGACATGAAAAGAAGAAATGAAACATTCAGAAAAAATATTTTTTACTTGTGTGCAATATGGCAATTACCTGAGTAAATATAATATAAAATAAGAAAAATAAATATAAGAAAAGTATTAAAAATCAAATTTTAATATTACTTTTATTATATATTATTTTTATATGTAAGGATCATATTAGCATCTCATAGGTAAATTGTACTAGTCACTGTAATAAATAACAATTTTCAATTCAAATGTAGCTAAAATTTATTCATAATCTATAATGATATCACCTTTATTACTGACATATCTTTGTAAGTGTTGCAAATTAGCGTTGATCCAAAGCTAATAAAAATTTTAAACAGTCTCTACTGAAAATTACAAATTTGTTACTTAATACAATTTACCTCTGAGGTGCTGATATACATACAGTCCTGTGTATTACATACACCAGTATTAATTTTTTTATTTTTATATGTAAACACAAAAAAATTTTGTGTTATTCAAATGTACAACATTTCTAAAATATGTATGATATATAGGTTCTATATATTTATAATAAAAAAGTTATATATATATATATATATATATATATATATATATTATTGGGTACTTTTCTTCTATATAATAAAGTATGTAAAAATAATAATATAAATAACAATTCTTAATAGTAACATTTTCATGACATTTATAAGAAGTTAGATTGTAGTATTCTCTAAGATGTCATTTATATGATGTCATTTTTTCTTCTACAATCGACGCATTAGAGGACTTATTGACATCATTATGTTAACATTTGGATGGTCCACATTTTATTTGCGCACCGTTCAATTGGACACGTTGCTTTTAGACACAACACATATTTTTGTATAATTTAAAATACATACACACGCATGTATGCATGTATAATTTTGAAATTTTTTGACATTTATTATTAATTTCATTTGGTAAATAAACGTTTATTACTGTTCGTTTGCACACAGTTCTTTTGCGCACATTTCTTTTGCGCAGAGATCTTTCGCGCACAGTTCTTTCGCGCACAGTTCTTTCGCGCACATTTCTTTCGCGCACATTTCTTTCGCGCACATTTCTTTCGCGCACGTTTCTTTCGCGCACATTTCTTTCGCGCACGTTTCTTTCGCGCAGAGATCTTTCGCGCACAGTTCTTTCGCGCACATTTCTTTCGCGCACGTTTCTTTCGCGCAGAGATCTTTCGCGCACAGTTCTTTCGCGCACATTTCTTTCGGGCACATTTCTTTCGCGCACAGTTTTTTCGCGCACATTTCTTTCGCGCACGTTTCTTTCGCGCAGAGATCTTTCGCGCACAGTTCTTTCGCGCACAGTTCTTTCGCGCACATTTCTTTCGGGCACATTTCTTTCGCGCACATTTCTTTCGCGCACATTTCGATCAAGCGTATCGCATCTGAATATTCATACATTCTGACTGTTGATATATTTAAGAAAAGGCTGTTACAACTGTGATTTCTTGCTGTCAGATTTGTTGTAATCGCTTATAATTAGAAAAAGAAGATGAAAATGCTTATAATTATAAACATATTTCTACTTTTTATATGGTACGTGCTGTCCATAAATAATAATTAATAATTTTATTATACCATTTTGTATCTTTGCCTTGGACATAGTTATTATGACAGATTTCCTAACCTCTCGTAATGTCACAGCGTAATAATTAATTTTTTATTTTTAAAGACAAACTTGACTGTAAATTCTCCAAATCTTTTTTTCCGGTCGGTGTCATTGCACACGTAACAGACACAACGTAATGTAATCAGGAAGTAAGAAAACATATCAGTTAAATATAAAGTTAAATTAATTCTAATTTTCATCTGAGATAAATTCTTCTTTGAGCTTTAATTACCCAGTCAGCCACGTCTGTTCTAACAGATTTTGCCAAGCGCTTGCTACAAATTATTGTCAGCAAAAAGGCTACAAATTGGGTACAAAATTTGTTATTACCGATTAAGCTGGCAGATTGCAAAACCGAGCAAAACTTGCTGACATAACCAGACAGCAAATTAGTGGCAAAAACCGAGCAAAGCTTGCTGACGTGCTTGACGTCAAATTGGCAGCACAAACCGAGCAGAATCTGCGCGCGCGCAATCTGACAGCAGATTGGTAGCAGAAATCGAGCAAGATCTGCGCGGAGCAGTCTGGCAGCAGATTGTCAGCAAAAACAAAACAGACTTTGTTGTTTTGAAGCCATTTAAATTTGATGTATATCAATTTGACGTATTTATTAATAAACTTTTTTTGTTTATATCTTTTTCTTGAAATAACTGACATATACAAATATATGTAATTTTATTTTATTAATACAATATGTTTTTATTAATACAAATTTTATTAATATAACTTTGAAATGTATAATATAAATTATCAATACCTATATTATTAATTACTAATATAAACTTTACGTTTACAATTAAACTAAATAATAACAAAACTAAATATATACAAAGAATAAAGCAAAACATAAAATAAACATATAATAAATATAATGTATGTTACAAAAATATAATAAATTTTGTTATATAAAACGGAATTAAGAAGTCGCAAGAAAATGTTAAATTTTGTCGCGCATTTTTGGTCCCTTCGTGCATCAAAGTATTTATAAATAATTTGGATTATATGTCAATACAATATTAGAATATAAGTACAAATTTTAACGTTACTCATCTATGCCAGATAACATACAATAAAATATTTATAATAATTATTTGAATATTTTATTTTTGACTATCCCAGACAGTACACAAAATATTTATAAAATATGTACCAAATTTATAATAATTATTTGAATATTTTAAAATATTTATCAAAATATTCTTTTTATTTTAAATTTAACAAATAAAAATTTATCATATATAAATATCATAAAAAGTATAAAAATTTTAAGAAATATTTACAAAATATTATTATATTTATTTTTTACTTATCATAAATATTTATAAAATATTTAGTCTATATTTTAATTATATATCGAATAAGTTTTTATGATTTCTTTTCTTAATATATTAAAATATTTAATATATTAATATATTAAATAATATAATAATTAATAATTAAATAAATTAAATAAATAAAATAATAATTAATAATTAAATAAATAAAATAATAATTAATATATTAAAAAATAAATATAATAATATTTTGTAAATATTTCTACATATTTTTATAATACTTTTTGATATTTATATACAATAAATTTTTATTTGTTAAATTTAAAATCACAAAAATATTTATCAAATATTTTGATAAATATTTATATACTATATTTTGTTTATATACAAAATATGTATAAAATATTATTTATATAATATTTCCAAAAATAAATAGTAAAAAATATTTATGAATATTTATCATATTATAAATATTGTGTGCTGTCTGGGATCTTGAAATGAGATGAATGTATTCGCTCATTGAAAAAAAAATGAAAAAGAGAGAAAAATTATATGAAGTGTACCATAATTCGCGCCACAAAGCAACACTCAAGCAATAACGCAGCTTAAGGCGCGTTCCACTCAACAACCGCAACGCTCGCGAGCATCATCTGTCTTTATTCAACTTTTGGTGAACAACAAGGATGAAATGATACCGTGAGCGTTGCAGTCATTAAGTGGAACGCGTCCTTATTCGAAAATCGTTTTGGTGGTATAATATCCCGCTATACATTTTCGTTCCCGCCAAGATAAAAATGACGTGATATTATACCGCCAAAACGATATTCTCGGATAGGCAGATAGGCTGCGCCATGATGCTCGAGTTCGTGATTGGTCGTAATCTTACAGTTATAGTGCACACGTGCACAGGCCGCGAGCCTCGATTATTCTCAGTTCGATCGTTGCAGTGATTAGTGGTGTGCAGTAAACGATTAGTGAACGAAGAATATTGAGAAGATTGTAATATTGCAGGAAGAGTGTAATATTGCAAGATATTGAGCAGAGACTGGAGAAATTACGTCGCTTGCAGTAATATCATCGAGAAAACACGTAAATATGAAAACAACAAAGTTAAAATCAACTATGTTGCGAAAATTTTTGTACAGTTTATCCACAAGACAACGAAGTAGAATCATGTACGAAATTAGACAAAATTTACGTTTGCAATATCGTTTAAAATGCAAAACTGCCATTAAAGAATTGAATAACAATTGTGATATTGAAGATGCTCCTGGTCCATCAATTACTGAATGTTGTAGCTCTTTTGCAAATATTATAAATGATACTTGCAATTACGGGCGTGATATTAATATAGAAGATGATGGAGTTTCTTCTTCTGTTTCTGATGCCAGTGATACAGTTTCATCATCCTTCAAAATTACTTCCATGGAATCTTTCCGCAAACGTTTAGCATCTTGCTTTGTAAATAATAATCTAACGCATATGCAAGGTAACAGCATATTATCTCTTCTTCGAACACATCCCTGTTTTAATAAATTACCGAAAGATGTTAGAACGCTTCTCGATACACCACGTACACGTGCTGTCGTGTCTAATGTAGAACCAGGAGAATATATCCATTTTGATGTAGAAGCAGGTATTATTAAATATCTTTCACATATTTCCATTACATCTATGGTTAATCAATTGGAACTAGATTTCAATATTGACGGATGTAGTTTAGATAAATCAGGTAGCATTCAATTCTGGCCAATCCAATGTAGAGTTGCAAATATACAACATGCAAGGCCAATAGTAATTGGAATTTATAAAGGTACGCATAAGCCAATTGATCCCAATATTTTCCTGGAAAAATTCATTGCGGATATTAAAAAAATCATATATAGTGGAGGTATTAATTTTCATGGTAATAAGATACCAATACGATTAAGATGTTTCATAGCTGACGCACCTGCTCGAGCTTTTATTTTGAATCATCGTAGTCATGTATCGTGCCAGCCTTGTTCCAAGTGTAAAGTCTCTGGGATACGTCATAAAGGTCGTTATGTTTTCAATGGCATTAATTATCCTCTTCGTACAGATGAAGAATATATCAGGTGTTTAGATGAAGATCATCATAAAGAGGGTAGAAGCCCATTATCAATGCTTCCAATAGGTATGGTTTCACAAGTTCCTTTTGAGTACATGCACCTTGTATGCTTGGGCGTAATGAAAAAACTCTTGTCTGCATGGATATACGGAAAATATTCACGTCTGTCGAAGTTATCAGGAAGATCCATCTATATTATGTCTACAAGACTAAATAATCTTAAAGAATATTGTCCATCTGATTTTGCAAGACGTCCCAGATCTCTCGATATATGTTCCAAGTATAAAGCGACAGAATTTCGCCAATTTCTTCTTTATACAGGCCCAGTTGTAACGTACGGTGTATTAGAGGAACGATTATATAAGCATTTTTTATTCTTACACGCAGCAATAAGAATCATGGTCTGCAATTCATCGCCTAGACAACACTTAAGCTTTGTAGAACTTGCGCTACAAAAATTTGTTTATAGAAGTGAAGCTCTATATGGTCCAACATTTAATACTTACAATGTCCACGGTCTTCTTCATCTTATCAGCGATGTGAGACGTTTTGGTTGTTTAGATTCATTTTCCGCATTTCCTTATGAAAATAATATGTCAATTTTCAGGAAATATTGTAGGAAACCAGGTGTACCTCTCCAACAGTTTTTTAATAGAATGGCAGAGATAGAAGTTCATGGAACAAGCAATAATCAAGATGTTGATTCGTCTATTCGTGTATCTATGCCGCATAATAATGATAATAATTGTATTCAATATCATAAAATTAAATTTAATAACATATCATTAGGTACAGATGTACGTGACAATTGTTGCATCTTACGTGATGGATCGATCTGTATCGTCTTTAATATTGTTGTGGATAATAACTCCTTTCGTTTGGGTGTTAAAAAATTTTTGGAGATTCATGATTTTTATGACATTGGCATGGTATCTTCTATTTTTCAAATATATAAGTGCGCTACGTTAAACAGCGAAATTTTGTATGTTCATCCAGATCAAGTCCATGCAAAATGTTACAGGATGCCTTTTCCTAACGGCACATCGACGGATGATAACGACAGTAATGGAGAAAATAATTTGGAAATATTGCAATATATTGTCGCTGTTATTATACACAGCGAGAAGATGTAAGATGTATCTATGCTGTAAACTATTCATTTTTATTTTTACAGGGATTGCATACAGGGAACATGTTCTCTTTTTCTTGCCTCTTTCTTTCATATTTTTCTCTCTTTTGCTTTCTAATTTTGTCGCTCTTACATTTTTTCCAAAAGTGGTGAGAGAAAATACTGTAATATTTTCTGTTATATTTATATTTTGCTTTCTTCTTATATTTCTTATATTTCCCGTTGTGTTGCTTTTTATAGATAATGCATATTATATCTATCTCATTATATTATATATATCTATATTTTATGTTTCTTTACTCAATTTGATGTTCGAATTTCTCTTCTTTAAATATCTTCTAACATCTCTTGATAATTTGTTCTATACTGAATTGCACTTGACTTTGAAAAGCATTTTGTACATTCTTTTAAAACAAAAATATAAACATATTAACTGAAAAAAAAATGTTATGTGAAACGGTAAGAGTTATTGCATAAAATATTTTCTATTTAATTAAGTTAGAAGCTACTTTTTGAAAGAAAAAAATAATCATAAATATTGTAAAATTGCTTCTTTTAAAAAAAATCAGTAATTAACAAATATTTATTATGAAAATCATTTTATATAAATTTATTAAGAATTTTTTTTTCTTATACATCTTATATATCTGAATATAATTAATGTAAAATACATTTGTTACATATTATATACAATTTATCATTTACTAATATATATTTTAATTTATAGGGACTTACAGATGGATAGGCCGAAGCGCATTATTTCTAAACCGTTGCGCTATCAGACAACTTCTTCGGACGAAAGTCCGAAACGAAGAAATACCGCATCAACAACTAGCGAGATTGATATTGACAAGGACATCGACGATTTGAGGAAGATTGGACAAAATATGGCGAACGAAATGAATTATTTTTTCCCTCGATCACATACACTACAAAACCAAACATCATACACACGCGCAAACATTTCAAAACAAATAAATGAACCACATACAAATGCTGAATTATACACAGAATTTCAACCATCAAAAAATATTAGATATAATAGAAATAATAATCAAGCACACACAGATATTCAATCACCTACAAACATTGGAACATATAGCGTAAACAGTCAAGCACAAACAGATATTCAATCACATACAAACATTGAAGCACACGATATAAACAGTCAAACATATATAGATTTTCAACCACACACAAGCGTTAAAGCATACAGTACAAATAATCAAACACACACTGATATTGAACCGCACACAAGCTTTCAAGCATATAACACAAGCAGTCAAACACACACCGATATTCAACCACACACAAGCATTCAAGAATACAATACAAACAGTCAAACACACACAGATATTCAACCGCATACCAACATTCAATCATGCAGCATAAATAATTGAGCACACTCAGACATTCAACCGCACACAAGCATTCAATCATGTACTATAAACAATCAAGCACACATAAACATTCAACCGCATACAATTCTAACAAATTCACATACATCTCAAAACACTTGTGCTGCTAATGTGTCACAGGTGTCACATATATTACACACATATCCTTCCACACATAATAACACATCAAACATAGCAACTAGAAAAGCAATGTACACTAATGATACATTCTTTGAGTTACAGGATAATACGGCAACATTATCTCCCCAGGACAGTGTATACACTCGAAGACAGGCTCATCAAGGATCGGCTCATGGTCAGCGTACCTTAACACACGCTGAAACAAGAGACAATGGATAAATTCAAATATTTATTTGTACAAAATAAATCATTGTATAAATTTAATAAAAATACTGATTCTATATAATAATGAAAGTTACAGTAATATCTGATGTTTAAAGTTACCTATAAATGTTATTCAATCTTTGCAGAAGAATGCATAGCTGCATAGAACGTGTAGAGGCAGAGCTAAAGTAAGTGTCAAATATGTGTCGTATTTATTAATATGTGACATCTCTATTATGACATCCTAATATGTAATTATTTGTTTATAGACGAATGAATACTTTGTTGGAAAAAGTATTAAAATGTGGGCAGCATCGTCATCAACCAACACATAAGCCAGCTATCCTTCCGATATCATCTGCAACACAAATGGATACATTTGAAAGAATTGACGAGGAAGGTTATTCTGACGTCGTAAGTAAACGAGAAACGTGTATGCTTTTTATAATTTTTATATAATATATATATATTTTTATTTATAATTTTTACTTACTTTGTTTAGGTCAATTACTTGAATTATATCGGCGGCTTCAATTTGAAAGAGGCTATAAATCTTTGTTTTAAGGAAACTATAAAAGATTCCTTAACACCATTGTTTACTTGGTGGGGCCGCGAGGAAGGACGATCTTTATATAATGCACGTCTCACTATGGCTATTTACGGTACAATTTTTTCTATTTATGTACATATATAATTGTTATAACATTATTGCGAATCCCATTAACAATAATGTATCTTGTGTTCTTTAGAGGCTGTATGTTCTAACCAACACTTCCAGAAACCGACTCGGTCGGAGTTTCAACGACTCTTTCGAGAAGCTCTCCGGACAGCAAAAGAACGACTGAGGCACAGAATGCGAGATCCACGCACGCGGCCAATCAATCGCGAGAGAAGAATAAACTTATGGAATGATGAGGAGCCGGAAGAAAATGCCGTTGAGCAAGGACCCACGAGAAACGATGAAGATTGAAAAATACTTCGCACTTTATTTATACAGGTTTGTTAATAGATATTATTTAAATGATATCGTATGAGTATGTTACGTATCGATATTTATATGAGTATGTTGTGTATGAGTATGTACGTATCGATATTTGTATGTTGCGGGCTATCGATATAAAGAATGGATTATGGACCTCAGACCTCAGCATAATAAAAGGAATAAGGAATAGAGAATAGAGAACAGAGAACAACCGCAGTGGAGGGAATGCGCACACAAATCAGTGTGACCAGAAACAGGTCCCGCGGCTCACGGCTCAGCAATGGAGGGGATAACGCACACAAGCGCGAACCGCGTACATGTGCGCTCTGCGCTTCGGTTAGTTTCGGAGAGTAGAGAAGAACAGACATATGTTTTCCGTCTTCTTCTCACTTTCTACCGAGCTGGCAACGAAGGCAATGTTGATCGCTTGGCGCTTGGCTTATTACATACGACAGCGTTAAATGCTTTTCCGACTCGTGAACTTTTTATTATGTATATATATGTATATATATACATAGTTATATAAAACATTTTTTCGTTATGCTATATTAAGTTTTATTATTTATTATGATATGGTAAAAGTGATATATTTACGTGTAAGGACATATGCGATTTCTTATTTCTTTACTTTAATAATTACTTTATTAATTATTTACATAAATATATATTTGTGTAAAATTATAAATATTACAATAATATAAGAACAAAGAGTGAATGGACTTCCACACCACCTATGAGGTTCCACTAATGACGCGTTAGATTTTTTTATTATGTGGATCTTCGCCTGGAGCCCTATTGTACCACATTTTATTGATGTCTCTTGTAAACATAATATTTTTTTACATATTTACTTTATTATGTCTTTTGCAAACATAATGTCTATTACAGACATGAAAATTTTTAGACGCACCTTTTACAAATATGGTGTCTTTTGGAGACATAATATCTATTACCGACATGATATTTTTACAAGAAAATAAGTAAAGCAACTATTTTTATTATATTATATTATATGAATAATAATGGCCATAAAATATAAGTCATTATCTTCTAAACATTATTATTGCATATCGGTAGATGTTGAGGGACCAGCAATATCACAAACATCTGCAGCATATAATGTAAGACTGCTTTTTTGTTTTTTAGGAGGAGTGTTATATAATTTGTCCGACGACATGAGAGATAAATGCTTCTCATCAATCTCCATGTTTAGAATGGTTTCTTTTCTTGCTTTCAATGCTGATTTCAAAACACAAATAGCATTTATAGAGGAAGACGAAAGTTTATTTCGTTTTTTTGTTTTTAAATCTGTTAAAACAGAAAACATTCTTTCTGGATCGGCATTCGAATTTGGAAGTGATCTAACAGCATTCAAAAGACGTTTGAGATTGGGATATTTATCAATATTAGTGGAATACTGACTTTGTAAAATTTGTTTCCACATATCATCAAAGCTTAATTTTAATAGCTTTTCCTTTTCTGTTATTGTAAAATCTAGATGTAAAGTAAGCCATTCTTTCTTCAAACCGTTTTCGTCAAACCCGCCAAGAGTTTCAGCGATAAAAGAAACATCATTGAATGATGTTTCTCTATCAATATCTAATAATACTAAGTTATGTTCGAAAACTTTTAATTTTGATAAAAATTTATCATTAATTGGTAATCTTTTATAAATTTCCTCGGCGGCAGTTACATAAAATTGCAAACAATTCTTTCGAACATTTGCAACTATATCTGCATGTCCTTCCTTCATTAATTCATCGAGGTAGTCTTCACATTCAGATCCTAAAGAAACTTCTTCTAACAATTTTTGATTCTCCTTTTCATCAAATTTAATATTATCACATAAATTATTCAAATGCTCTGACTTTAAAAAATGTTTGCAAACTGTGGTTAAAAATTCTACTGACTTTGGCTGCAATAAATGTATTCTAGTTTCCACAGCTTGGAAAAATGCATTAAATGAATTAAAAAAATTTAAAATATGCTGTAAAAATAAGAAATAGGCTTTTATATCTAGATTTTGCATCATAGATAATAAATATGTTCCAGACTTTGTTCTTTCGCTTATGGTAATTTCATTCAGAAATAACTTGATAGTATCCCAAGACTCAAGAAGTCTTTCAACACATGAATGATGAGAAAGCCACCGTGTATCAGACAACTTTAAAATTTTTAGGTTTGTTTGCTGAAAACATTCACAGAACTCTTGATAAATTGCCGAACGTTTTGGACTACCGTTAATAAAATTCACGATTTTTTTTAAAAATTCCTCGCAATAATCCGGTATTTTAGCGCATGCGCAACTAATGCAGTGGAATGACAAGGACATGGAAGTGTAATTAAATTTTTACACATCTCTTTCAGCTTTTTTTTAAATGAAAGATGTTTTCCCGTCATTACGGATGCATTGTCACATGATAAAGCAACAATATTTAAAAATGGAATATTCAATTTCCACATTTCAGCTTTAAAAGCATTAAACAATTTTTCTGCACTGCAGTCTCTCGCATCAATATTAATTAATTTTACTAATTGCGAGCGAATGTTTAATGTTTTCGAATCAACATACCGAACAAGAAACGTCATCCATTTTTCATTTGAAATATCAGATGTTTCATCAATAAAAATTGAAAATTTAGTGTTTTGAATGCTGTTAACTATACGATCCGTCTCAATCGGACATAACACATTTGAAATTATACTTGTACATTTTGTTTGGCCCATACTCATATTTTTCAAAACATTAAAATCTTTTCCTATTTCTTGAAAAAGGGTAAGAATATCTTTTGCCGTTCGATGCGAAATATTTTTATCAGCAATTAACGCGGCATAGCGAATTTCTGCTGATTTTTTTCGCTCTTCAAATGACAAAAGTGATTCGTTCACATTCATATCTTCACTGGATTTGTTTGTTTCATTTTCTTTACATTTTATAATATGTTGCTTGGATTCTGCGTGACGATAGATTTGAGACAAACCACCAATAACAGATATATTACAAAACGCGCAGAAAAATGAATTAACGTCATCTGATACTTCGCGTAGCCATGGCTTAAACAAATCGATCTCTAACCATTGTTGTTTAAAACGTTTTCGTATTATTGTATTTGAACTTATATTGTTATTATTTAATAATGATGCATTTTCTTTATGACACGCAGAATCCGCATGTCTTATAACGTGCGATAAACCGCACGAAAAATTTTTATTACATATAATACAATGGAAAAGGCTATCGTCAAATGATACTTTGCGTATCCAAAATTTAAATCGATCATCACTAAGCCAAGCTTCTGAAAAGCTTCGTTTAGGTTTCTTTTTTAATGTATCACACATTTCTATATAGAATTGTCAACAACAAAGACTCTAAGAATGAAATATATATATATATATATATATATATATATATATAGATATAATGAATAAATATAATGAATAAATACAATGAATAAATATAATGAATAAATATAATGAATAAATACAATGAAGAATGTAATATAAATATATAAATATAACAGATAAAAATATAAATAAATTTGAGACTTACAATTGGAATAGTTCCATAAATTTTATCATCCGCGAATCTTGTCCGTAAAAGATATCACATAAGGTATAAGATAAAGTAGATATGTAAAATATATTATGTCTATAAAGGACATGAATAAACTTTCTGAACATTAAGATTTCATATAAGAGCACTGTTTAGAGAAAATTATTAAAACGAAAGGTAGCAGCGTAAAGAATTCCAAATAAGTTTGAATTGATATAATCTAATGAAATGAAATTTGAATTGATATAATTTATTGATTCTGTGCCCGCGTACTACTTATCTAGTCGACGTTTCGGCGAGAAAAGAGACGAGAGCCTATTCTACATGTTTAAAAACAACGAAATTGTTCCGAAACAATAACAAGAAAAAAATACTTTGCCAGCTGATTTGGGCATATCGAGACGAGCGGACACGACAGGCTGTGCGTTTATTTGTAAACATAAGCCGAAATCTGCTCGAGAAAAACAATGAACATATTGGACAATATTTCAGGTAAATATCATTAAAAATAATATTGGTAGTCTAAAGGAAAAATTTATTTTAATTGATAAAAGATTTATTTTTTGAATTTTATCATCCATGTATTTTGTCCGTAAAAGATATCACATAAGATATAAGATAAAGTAGATATGTAAAATATATTATTTCTATATAAGACATGAATAAAATGTGGTACAATAGGGCTCCAGGCAAAGATCCATGTAATAAAAAAATCTAACGCGCCATTAGTGGAACCTCATGGGTGGTATGGAAGTCCATTCACTCTTTGTTCTTATATTATTGTAATATTTATAATCTTACACAAACACATATTTGTGTAAATAATTAATAAAGTAATTATTAAAGTAATATAAAGTAATTAAAAAATTGCATATGTCCTTATATGTAAATATATTACTTTTACTATATCACAATAAAACTTATAAACTATAGCCAATGCTATACTAATATAGCATAACAAAAAAATATTTTATATATATATATATATACATATATGCATAATAAAAAGTTCACGAGTCAGAAAAACATTTAACGCTATCGTATGTAATAAGCCAAGCAATCAACATTGCTTTCGGCTGCGTTCCAATATTCACTGCCAGTACTGAAAATCTATAGTGCACGTGACGTGGACTATAGATTTTCAGTACTGGCAGTGAATATCGGAACGCAACCATCGTTGCCAGCTCGGTAGAAAGTGAGAAGAAGACGGAAACATATGTCTGTTCTTCTCTACTCTCCGAAACTAACCGAAGCGCAGAGCGCACATGTACGCGATTCGCGCTTGTGTGCGTTATCCCCTCCATTGCTGAGCCGTGAGCCGCGGGACCTGTTTCTGGTCACACTGACACAAATGCGCGCCCTCTGTAGAAAGAAGAGAGATACTACATGGGAGGCCTATGTTTGTCTCTTTTGCTAGCATGTCTTTGATGATTTATTTCTGGAGTGGGACAAAATTACCAATGAGATATTAGTAAAAGAAAAACATAGGCTTCCTATGTAATACTTCTTTTTTTACAGCGAACGCGCATTTATTTATTGCAATGTTCAGTCCATTCTATATGTCGATGTGGAGATTTCTCCAGGCCGCGTTTGGAAATATCACCTGTGTGTACACGAGCGTTGTTTTATCTTTGTTATTTAATAAAAGTTGAACAAAGTTAGAACGCTCGTCTGCATACGGGTGATGTTTCCAAACGCAACCCCGATTGATCAATCGTGATATAATAAAAATCCTCTCTTTAAGGGCCACTGCACAAGTTTTTCCGTAACGTTATGTTAAATACTGATCGTAAACTTAGATTTGTATGTAATCTTAAATTCATCCGATTTTCTTTGTGCGTTGACTGAAGTTTAAGATTACGTACGAATCTAAAAGTTACGGTCAGTACTTAACGTAATGTAACTTATTACGGAAAAGGTTGTGTGGTAGCCCTAAATATAGTTGCATTCTAATGAAAAAATATTGTAAATAATATATTAAAACATTTTAATTGCTAGAAAACCATGTGGAAGATGTCTGCACCAGATAGTAAGAAGAAATAGGCACTTTAACTGATAATAAGAAGAAAGAAGAAACCAATCGGCACTTTTCAGTGCCACCTTAAACAATTTCGTTGGATCATTCCGGATAATCGGCACTTTTCAGCGCCAGTTTTCTATCAACGTGGTTTAAACTTATTATTTATTAATTTACAAGATGATACACTCTAAATATAATTTTTCTATCTTTTTCAGATTTTTTGCTTTTTTTCACCAACGAGAGTACATCCCATTTCAAGATATAAGTAATATTAAAATTAATTGTTATTTATTACTGTTATTTAGTTATTGCTCTCATTGAAGATTAAAATTTATTGTTATTTATTATATATATTATATATATATTATTTTGTTATATATTTATTTTATCTTGTGTTTTATTTTTTGTTTATATATTAAGTCTATTATTTTTTATATTTAGTCTATTACCTTTATATTTAATCTATTATTATCTACTATTATCTATTTTATATTAGTCTATTATTTTATATTTAGTTTATTATTTTATATTTAGTCTATTATTTTTATATTTAGTCTATTTTTTGTTTATATATTTAGTCCATTTTAATTGTAAACAAAATTTATATTAATAATATTGCTGATAATATATTAATATGATTAATAATGATGATTTATGAGTTGATCAATAATGTATTAATAACTTATTTTATGCAAAAATATTATATTGATAAAATAAAATTAGATTTCTTGTATATAATCTTGTCAATTATTTGAAAATAAAAAAATAAACAGAAAAAAATAAAATTAATAAATATCGGTATATGTCAAATTTAAATGCAAAGGAATGCTTTGGAATGCAAAGTTTGTTCGGTTTTTGCTGACAATTTGCTATCAGACTGCCCTGTGCAGATCTTGCTCGATTTTTGCCACCAATTTGACGTCAAATCATGTTAGCAAGCTTTGCTCGGTTTTTGCCGTCAATTTGCTGTCAGGTTATGTCAGCAAGCTTTGTCACCAAAACACAAGCTTAATGCGGACACAGATGGCACCGGATTTGTTACCAAGTTTTGACCGAATTTGATGCCAATTTGGCGACAATTTGTTAACAAATTGCTATCTGGGTAGATACATCACAATTTCAGTAAGTATTGTGTATTCAAATACTTCGAAATAAGACAAGAATGCAGTTTAATAATATTCCTAGCAATAGTCCAAGAAGTAATAGATCCTTCTTATTTTCAGTGATGAATCATATCTTTGTTATAGATAGCATATCATGGTATTTTGTGCAATATCTCCATCAGTTCCGTGAAAGAATTCTGTGTGTGAAATTTTAATATATTGTGCTATTTATTAACATTTTTTAACGCCTATTTCAGATATAAGAGAACTGAGAGCCATGTATGCTATACATCCATAGTAATTTGCACAGCAGATCTGTCATCGAGCACAAAAAAAGAATTCATTAACAAAATACGAGATTCTTTTAAGCGAGAGTTTATTAAAATTTTCTCCGCTATTAGAATCTTGTGAAATATTATGAAAATATCGATATCTCCATCAGTGTTGTGAAAGAAGTCATTTACAATACAAGTTGCTGTTTCCGTAGCCTTAGGGTAATCTGCTATTTAATAAACTGTACATATGTATACTATAATATAATATAATAATATAATATACTCATGAGATTTGATAATATTTCTACTAAAGTTATTCTGTATATGAAATTCTAATATATTATGCTATTTATTAATATTTTTAAACGCCTATTTAAGATATAACAGAACTGAGAGTCACATATCCTATGCATCTATAGTAATTTGCACAGCAGATCTGTCATGGAGCACTAGAAAAGAATTGAATAACAAAGCACGAGATTCTTTTAAGCGAGAGTTTACTATAATTTTCTCTGCTATTAGAATCCTGTGAAATGTTATGAAAATATCAACAATCATCTATTTATATTTTTGGGAAATTAATCTTTTATTCTCAAAGCATGTTTGTACAAAGACATTTATTGTCCATTACAAGCAATCATAACAAAACTCTACAAAAAGGTACATCATACTATATATATAATATAGTAAAAGCGTAAATTTAGTAAGTGTATGTACTTACTAGCCAATGTATGCATTTACGATAGGATTTCAGCAAAAGTATCACCTAAATATAAAAATGTCTATTTCTGATAAATGTATTCATTTTTACTAGACAATGTATACATTCGCTACAATACATTATAGTAGAAAATGTATGCTTCTACTGGTAAAAGTTTAAATTCCGTTGCTTGTGAATACATTTACTTTTATCAAATTAGTACACATTTACTGTAACACACACACACACACACGTGCGCGCGTGCGTGCGTGCGTGCGTGCGTGCGTGCGTGCGTGCGGGCGTGCGGGCGGGCGTGCGTGCGGGCGCGCGTGCGTGCGTGCGTGCGTGCGTGCGTGCGTGCGTGCGTGTGTGTGTGTGTGTGTGTGTGTGTGTGTGTGTATGAAAGGGCAGTTTTCGGTCCATTTTTAATGATGAAATAGCAGTTTCCAGGACTTTTGGCAGTTTTCAGGTCGGTCCTGAAAATTTTATTCTCGAAACGGCAGTTTTCAGGACTGTCTTGAATAATGCCTATCAATCTGTTATATATGGAAGGTCCTTGATACAACCTTTATGTCGAATAGTTTTATCTATAATTTGTATAAATGCTTTAATTTAATAATAAATGTATAGATAAGGAACAAACTTGTATAGATACATTTAAAAATATTTTTTCTATGTATGTACCTACATATAGCAGCTATGTATACAGTATTATAAAATATATTCTATATTCATAAAAATGAGATCTCAAAAGTATCCTTCTGTATTTCTACAAGTATCCAACTTTCCCTTAAAATATTTTTAAAAATAAATATTATATATATACAATATGTATACAAGCAAACGTAAATATAAAAAAATATACGACTGACAACGTTTTGACATACACATATAAAATTTAATTAAAATACAATTAAATATTTAAAACTTTACTAAGAAAAAAGGTAATGTATATATGTATATACAGGGTAGGCCATTTTAATGTATCCACTGAAATATCTTACAATCTATAAATTTAAGACAAAAATGTTTTAGATAAAAGTTGTATGATTCATAGGGGGACACATGATGAAAATATGGGCTTGACCTTGAATGACCTTTTCAAGGCCAAGTCAATGTAATCGATGTTTTCTTAAATGGAACTCCCCATTTTTTATTGCATATTCTTGTAGCTTATCTCGAGAGCTTTTCAAAACACTATAATAAAGTATTTTTTCATTTAGTACTTTTTGAGTTATTTTATATTTTAATCTAACATATTTTGATATAAAAAATAAAATATCTCGTAAAATATTTAGTTTTCGATAATCTTACCGTAATACTTTTATGTACAGAATAATGAGACAAATCAATTAGTGTAAAAAAAAACAAATAATTGTTTTAAAAAATACATTGTAAATAATTACATATTTTTTCTTAAAAACAATTATTTTTGCAATAATATATCATATGATTAATATGACGACACTATTATTTTTTATGAAACGATTATTTTAACAACATTCTATATATCAACTATTTTAAAATACATAAATAAATTCCAGACACAATAAAGGAGTAAAAAAGAATTAATGAAAAAAATATAAAGAATTGACAACACAAAATTACTTTTGATGAAAACTACTTTTAAGTCTATTTTAATTTTAATTATAAAACTACATTATATAAAAAACAATATCCGACGATTGGAAAGAGATAAACTCTGAACTAGTGAAGCCATTTCAGTTTTAAAGGATAAACTTCATTATTGCTTCAACAAATATTGAATAATATAAGTTCATAGATAAATGTTGAGCATTCCATTATAGATTACAAAATTATATGTACAGAGACTTTAATATTGAACTCTAGTTTAAAAGATTTTTCGTGCTTTGTAATGGATTACTTATTTATGTGCAATAATATACATATATGAAAGAGAGATACACATATATAGTACGTATAATAATATATAAAAACAACATGCTCTTTATAAAAGTGTGATATATTAAAGCACTGTCTTCCCTGATTTATTCAATAACTGAAAATCAATATACAAATGTCATTTCAATATTCTAATACATCAACAATACAAAGTTATTATAATTTCAACTATTAGTGACAATTAATGAATTAGCATTCCACTACATATAACAAGATTCTATTAGCGGAGACTATAATATTAAAGTCCCGTTCGAAAAATTCTCGTGCTTTGTAATGGATTTCTTCTTGGTATTTGACATACGCTAGATCTGTGCGTGCTTTGCCAATTAATATTCATTTATTACTGTTGCCTGTTGAAATCAAAATAAATATATATAATATTAATAGACAGCAAGACATTAAGATTTTCTTCTTTGTAAAGGAATCATACTTATATATGCAATTATCATCATCATGATTTTGTTTTTCCTTAAATTCAATTTAGTCTCTTCTTTTAAATTCAATAAGTAAAAACATACAAAACTTAAACATACTTTTTCATAATGTAGTTACAAAATTATCTCAATAGTATTCACTCCATAGACAAATTTATTATTTCCAATGTTCAAATTTCACTATAAATAAAAAAGATCAAATATATAAGTAATATACAAATGTCATTTCAATCTTCTAATACTATCACCAATACAAAGTTTGTCGTAACCCGACCAATTACTTAATATATTAAAGGATAAAACAATAAAGTGACACAGAAAAGTGTAAGAAAGAGCTGAGTAAAGCAAAGCATTAAAATTAGAAAAGAGATCAAGGAAAATTAGGAAAGAGTAAAGTAATAAAAGAATATTAATAAAATAAAAGTAAGATACGTGACTAAAGAGAAGGAAGTCACGGTCAAGTTCTTGGAAGCTGAGTAAGAGAAGACAGTCACGGTCAAGTTCTTGGAAGCTGAGTAAGCAGCTGACGAGACAGACTGACAAGCGGAGCACGAGACATGCTCCGGTCAGGGACACCACACTCCTCCCCAATCAACGACCTAATTAATTAAGAGATATAATAAGCGCGAGATGCACCTCGCGAGAGACGACTCGCAGACTACTCGCTCGCTCAATATTATCGAAGTACCGTACGTATCGCGCTCGACTATTATAATCGCGAATAAGTGAAAGTGTATTAAATCTTGCAAAATATACTAAATTATACCTAACGTCCGGGAGTGTCTTATTTCGAGCGTGGATCCTAATCCTTTGGGCGTACAAATCCCAAAAGACCTCTCCCTTAGCGGCTAGAGGCACAACAAGTTCTTATTATTTCAATTATCAATATAAATGAGTGTTGATCACTCCACTACAGGTCACAAGATTCTATTAGCGGAGACTATAATATTGAACTCTCGCTTAAAAGATTCTCGTGCTTTGTAATAGATTGCTTCTTGATATTCAATGCAAGCTGGATCTATGTGTGGTTTGCAAATTATTTTATACATTATTGTCGTCTGCTAAAATCAAAATAAACATGATGTAATATTAATAGATATGACTTTAAATCATTTTCCTTTGTACAACAATCTTACTCATATAACTGTCATTATCACAATTCAGTCTTTTTTTCAATTTAATAGAAAACACAATACTTAAAAATATGTGAATTATGAAAATATAATAAAATTACTCACTTTTAATTATAATGTGCCTTGTTGCAAAATTTTTAGAATTTGTTGTACATTCCTATAATACCCAAACATTTTCACGAACAAAATGTTTATTCAATGACACTTTTCTGTAAGATTAGAAAATCTAAAAAACTTACAAATATTGTATATATTTTGAAACTATAAATGCGATCACACAAAATATAAATATAGAGAGAAACACGCGAGGTTAAGATAACTGTCATGTATGCAGTAGGTAATATAGGCTACGCTACGGTTGGAAAAAAACTACAGATGTTCCGAAACACTGCATTAATCAATTATGACAAGGAAATTTTATAATTTTTTAATCTCATTGACCAACCACCAAAATATTATTCAGCATCTATATCGACTAATCTCTTATCGACTGCAGTCATAGAAAAAAGCATTATTAGGATATTTTTATTATTTATATATAGACTTATTTTTTGCATAAATTAAAATACGTTATTCAGAAAGAGCACCGGCGATAATAGATAACTTCGGTTTAAAACACGGCAACCGCTAAAGAAACCGATGTCGTTCAATGACTGCATTTTTTCCGTACTTTGTATTGTTGAAATTATGGCATTAAAGTGTTAAAAGTTGTATATTTATGATTCTTAAAACATGATAGCGCGACGAAATTTTTTACATTATCGCCAATATCTCTCGTGCAATATGAATTTTTCTTCTTGATTTCGACTATCGCCAAAGATATCGGTGTTAATAGAGAGAAAGACATTATTCTACATGATCTCCGCTAAAAGGATTGACGCATTAAATTTTAAAATTAATAAAGCTGCTACGATTATTAAAGCGATACAACGGGCCAAAATCGCGTTGCTTTTGCCTGGGTCCTTCGCGTCTAATGAATCTATCTCTTAAATCACAGCAATTTTTAAAGAAATTGACGCGTTGTTCAAGAACTACATTATTTTACTGTGTGCTATTGAAATTACGCCATTAATATTTTACGAATTGTATCTTTTTCTAAGTTGTGTTCATTATAAAGGCGGAACAGCCTTATATAACATCGAGATTTCGGCCCGCTATATCGCTTTAATAATCGTCAGCTTATTAATTTTAAAAATCTAATGCGTCAATCCTTGTAGCGGAGATCATGTAGAATAATGTCTTTCTCCAATAACATATCGATACTTTAATGGTAGTCGAAATCAAAACAAAACATGTATCTGACGCGAGGGATACTGGCGATAATGTGAAACTTCGTCGCGCTGTTATGTTTAAAGAATCATAAATATAAAACTATTAAGACATTAATGCCGTAATTCCAATAATACAGAACACGAGAAAAAGTGCAGCCGTTGGACGACATTGGATTCCTTAACGATTGTCATGCTTTACACCGAAGTCGTTCTTCTTCTTCCTTTGCTTTTATGGCTACATCCGATCTAATAGAATCGGTACATTCCGGCCAAAAACTGGTTGAGAGTAATAAACAGAAAAAATTCCTCTATAGGAGAGGAAGAAACTCAAAAATAAAGTCCAAAGGACACACGCATAACGTGTCTAAACACGTCCGTTCCCGTCCGCGGGCGGCAACGAACACCACGAAGTCGTTATCTACAATCTACACATACAATCGTTCCTTCGAAAAAACTTACTTTTCGCTTTGATCTCGGCTATCACCAAATATAGATGTTATTCGAGAAAGACACTATTGTTCGTGCTCTTCACTATAAGGATTAACGCGTTACCATTTTGAAATAAATATAATTTCGATTATATTAAAAGGACATAGCGGGCCGAAATCGCGACGCTTTTGCCGAAATCATTTGCGTCAGATACATTCTTCGCTTACATCTCGTCTACCGTTGAAGATATCAATACTATTCTAGAAAGACATTATTCTATATGATCTCCGCTACAAGATTTACGCATTAGATTTTTAAAATTAATAAACCTACTATTATTAAAACGATACAACGGGCCGAAATCGCGACGCCTTTGTCGAGATCCTCCGCGTCAGATACATTATTCGCTTTGATCTCAACTACCGTTAAAGATATCGAAGTTATTGGAGAAAGACATTATTCTACATGATCTCCCCTACAAGGATTGATGCAGTAGATATTTAAAATTAATAAGCTGACTAATTATTAAAGGGATATAGCTGGCGAAAATCGCTACGTCTTTGCCTGGGTCATTCGCGTCTAATGAATGTATCTCTTAAATCACAGCAATTTTTAAAGAAATTAAAGCGTCGTTCGGAACTTTATTATTTTACGTATTGTATGCTATTGAAATTGCACAATTAATATTTTACGAATTGTATCTTTTTCTCAGATGTGTTTATTAAAGGCGGAGCAGCCGTATATAAAGTCGCGATTTTGGCCAGCCATATCGCTTTAATAATCGTCAGCTTATTAATTTTAAAAATCTAATGCGTCAATCCTTGTAGCGGAGATCATGTAGAATAATGTCTTTCTCCAATAACTTCGATATCTTTAACGGTAGTCGAGATCAAAGCGAATAATGTATCTGACCCGGACGATCTCGGCAAAAGCGTCGCGATTTCGGCCCGTTGTATCGTTTTAATAATCGTAGGTTTATTAATTTTAAAAATCTAATGCGTCAATCCTTGTAGCGGAGATCATATAGAATAATGTCTTTCTCGAATAGTATTGATATCTTCAACGGTAGACGAGATGTAAGCGAAGAATGTATCTGACGCAAATGATTTCGGCAAAGGTGTCACGATTTCGGCCCGTTGTATCGTTTTAATAATCGTAGGTTTATCAATTTTTAAATTTTAATGCGTCAATCCTTGTAACGGAGATCATGTAGAACAGTGTCTTTTTCGAATAACATCGATACTTATAATGGTAGTCGAAATCAAAACAAAACATGTGTCTGACGCGAAGGATACTGGCGATAATGTAAAACCTCGTCGCATTGTTATGTTTAGAGAATCATAAATATAAAACTATTAAGACATTAATGTCGTAATTCCAATAATCCAGAACACGAGAAAAAAAGCAGCCGTTGGACGATAATGGATTTTTTAGCGATTGTCATGCTTTACACTTTACACTGAAGTCGTTATCTACACACACAATCGCTCCTTCGGAAAAACTTACTTTTCGCTTTGATCTCGGCTATTACCAAATATGGACGTTATTCGTGAAAGACACTATTGTACGTGCTCTTCACTATAAGGATTAACGCGTTACCATTTTGAAATAAATATAATTTCGATTATATTAAAACGACATAGCGGGCCAAAATCGTGACGCTTTTGCCTGGGTTCTTCATGTCTAACACATTCTTTGCTTACATTTCGTCCATCGTTAAAGATATCGATATTATTCAAGAAAGACACTGTTCTACATGATCTCCGTTACAAGAATTGACGCATTAGATTTTTAAAATCAATAAGCTGACGATTATTAAAGCGATATAGCGGGCCGAAATCTCGATGTTATATAAGGCTGTTCCGCCTTTATAATGAACACAACTTAGAAAAAGATACAATTCGTAAAATATTAATGGCGTAATTTCAATAGTACACAGTAGAAATAATGTAGTTCTTGAACAACGCGTCAATTTCTTTAAAAATTGCTGTGATTTAAGAGATAGATTCATTAGACGCGAAGGACCCAGGCAAAGGCAACGCGATTTTGGCCCGTTGTATCGCTTTAATAATCGTAGCAGCTTTATTAATTTTAAAATTTAATGCGTCAATACTTTTAGCGGAGATCATGTAGAATAATGTCTTTCTCTCTATTAACACCGATATCTTTGGCGATAGTCGAAATCAAGAAGAAAAATTCATATTGCACGAGAGATATTGGCGATAATGTAAAAAATTTCGTCGCGCTATCATGTTTTAAGAATCATAAATATACAACTTTTAACACTTTAATGCCATAATTTCAACAATACAAAGTACGGAAAAAATGCAGTCATTGAACGACATCGGTTTCTTTAGCGGTTGCCGTGTTTTAAACCGAAGTTATCTATTATCGCCGGTGCTCTTTCTGAATAACGTATTTTAATTTATGCAAAAAATAAGTCTACATATAAATAATAAAAATATCCTAATAATGCTTTTTTCTATTATTGCAGTCGATAAGAGATTAGTCGATATAGATGCTGAATAATATTTTGGTGGTTGGTCAATGAGATTAAAAAATTATAAAATTTCCTTGTCATAATTGATTAATGCAGTGTTTCGGAACATCTGTAGTTTTTTTCCAACCGTAGCGTAGCCTATATTACCTACTGCATACATGACAGTTATCTTAACCTCGCGTGTTTCTCTCTATATTTATATTTAGTATGATCGCATTTATATTTTCAAAATATATATTTGTAAATTTTTTAGATTTTCTAATCTTACTGAAGTGTCATTGAATAAGCATTTTTTGCATGAAAGTGGGTGCCATGAGAATGTACAACAAATTCTTAAATGTTGCAACAAGATACATGACAGTTATCTTAACCTCGCGTGTTTCTCTCTATTATTATATTTATATCTAGTTATTATTTTTATAGTTTTTCAAAATACATATCTGTAAGCTTTTTAGATTTTCTAATCTTACAGAAAAGTGTCATTGAATAAACATTTTGTTCGTGAAAGTGTTTGGGTATGTAAGATTTAAAAGATTCACTTTATTTATTGTAGGGAGAATACAGTCTGAACCGCTAAGAGCTTGCTATTCACGTTTTAGTAACTCGACAGCTACTTTCGGGTTCCTCTCAGATCTCCTCTCAGATCTCTTCCCTGTTCACTTAGCTACGCAGTTTTATACTCTCCTTCTCGTCTCCCTCATAGTTCGATATCTATCGATATGCCTCGTGGCGTGTCTCTATTCGCTATCGTCGGCCCGACATATCTCGAACTCGAACGGATCTTAGACCTAACGGGTGTTCTAACCGCATGTTTCGGTAACGGGTGCTCTTGATGTAACTTCCATCTTACAGCTCGACCATCCTGACGAGTTATTCGTCTCGAAAGACTTAATCTATTACAATCTTTTGAACGTGTTAATCGCCTTACTTATTAAGTGTTCGTGCGGAACATTATTCAGTCTATGGCGTCCTTATACTAGTTTGTTACAATGGTTTTACCCATGGTTTTAGTTTGTCTGGTGAGAGAATTGAATTGTAGGGCCTGGAGGATACGTTAAAACCTGGTATGTCTTGTACGACGTACCTATTTTTGTCTAGTACTTTAGTTATGACGTAAGGTCCCTTGTAGCCCGGTTTCAATTTGGCGCTTTGACCCGGCTTTACCTGGAGATCCCGAATCATCACGTACTCGTTAGTTTTATATTTAGTTGGCTTTGCGTGCCTATTATCGTAATATTTTTTATTATAATCACGAAGCGACTTAGTTGCTTCCTCTGTGGTCTTATAATTCGATTCTCGATTTAAATTATCTTCTATACCCGTATTTTTTTGAATTAATTCCACGAGGTTTTTGTCTGCGTTATTCCTATTGTCATACCCTAAAAGTAGTTTACTCGGTGTACACTTAATCGCAGAATGACTAGTGTTGTTTATCACATACTGTGCCTTATCTAATTTCTCTTTCCAATCATTCGGGGAATCAACCAACTTTTTAAGTGTAGATTTAAGAAATCTATTTATTCTTTCTACTAGGCCGTTAGCCCACGGGGCCGCAACAGCAACTTGACGGTGTTTAATTTTTAAAGATTTTAAAAAATGAGTAAATTCATTAGACGCGAAGGCCGTTCCTCTATCCGAAACTATTTCACTCGGGTTACCAAAAATGTTGAGTACCGACTTCAGATGTTTAATTACTTCTTTCGTACATGTAGATTTTGTAGGAAAAAGCCATGTAAATCTTGTGAATGAATCCACTATAACCAGAATATGTTTAAAGCCGTCTTCTGTTTGTTGCAAGGGGCCAAAATGATCTATGTGTAAGGTCTCGAATGGTTTGGATGATTGCCCGGTATCTTGGATTTCTCCCTCACAGGAATGGCGAGAAGCATTCGCCGTGAGGCAAGTGATACAATTGTCTATATGATCATATATTTTTTTTCGCATCGACGGAAACCAATAGGAGGCGAATATGCCTTGAAACGTTTTTTCAAAGCCGCAATGACCCATATCATCATGGTAAACTCTTACTATATTGTTAATCATAGAGTCCGGTACGACAAAACGTGGACGGTCAGTCGCTTTTTTATAAAGTAATCCATCTATCAACTCGAATTTTTCATTGTCCGAATACTCTAATTGTTGGGCAATGCTTTTCAATTGTGAGTCTTGAAGTTGTTTACACTCCAGTTCTCTCTCGAGTGGCATTGATTCTATATACGCTATTTGGCGACTGAGAGCATCGACGTGTGTCATACGTTGACCTGGTCTATGTGTCGTTTTGAACTTATAGTTTTGAAGGCTTAACGTCCACCGAGCGATTCTGGGGTTTAGATTTGCTTTATTCACGGCGAAAACTAACGCGTTACAATCTGTTACCACGGTAAACTCTATTCCATATAAATAGATGTGAAATCGTTCTATTGCGCGTACTATCGCGAGCATTTCGAGTTCGAAACTGTGATAATTTCTTTCCGTTTGGTTTGTTGTTTGACTGAAAAACGCGATAGGAGCCCATTTATTATCTTTTTGCCTTTGTAATAATATCGCTCCCAATCCTTGTACACTTGCGTCTGTGTGTAATTGAGTTTCCGACTGCGGATTGTAAATAGCTAGAGTCGGGCTTGTGGTTAATTCATCTTTTAATGTTTCTAGCGCCCGTACACAGTGTATATCGAAATCGAAATGTGTAGCCTTTTTCAACAGATTATACAAAGGTTTGGCTTTATCAGTATAACCTTTAATGAATTTACGAAAGTAATTGGCTAATCCCAGAAATCGCTGGACTTCGAGCACATTTTTCGGTTGCGGGAAGCTTTTTATGGCTTCAACATGTCGCGAGCTTATAGTGATATTGTTCGCTGATATAATATATCCTAAATATTCTATCTCTTTCTTGAGGAATTGACATTTATCGAGATTTAATTCGAAATTATAACGCTTCAATTGAAATAATACTTCACGCAGTATTTCTAAATTCGTTTCTACCGTTTCGGTCGCTATCATAATATCGTCGATATAAACAATGACCTTGTCTTCTCTTATTAACGGTTGAAGTATGTATACAAGTCGTTTTTGGAATTCGGCCGGTGTCTCGCAATAACCGAATGGCAAACGTGTATACTCATATTGCCCGTCTGGGGTCGCAAAAGCGAAATATTTAATATGATCTTTGTGTACCTTAATTTGGTGGAAGCCGTCTTTTAAGTCTAACAGCGTGAAAACAGCTTTATTCCCTAATCGCGCTACGCAATCTTCGATTAGCGGGAACGGGTATTTTTGTTTCGAAACTCTCGAATTTAACGGACGTAAATCAACACACAATCGTAAAGATCCATTTTTCCGTTTAACTGGGACTATTCTCGCGCAGTAAGGTGAAATGCTTTTTTTGATAATACCGCGCGCTAACAGATCGTCAACAATCTCGCGTATTTGGTTTTTCTCTGCCCATGCGAAACGGCGCGGAGCATACGCGTAAACAGAGTCGTCTCTTAGCGTGACTTTTATTGAAAAATCGTCATTTACAGCGGCTGCCGTTGAGCTATTAACGTCCAATATTAAATCTTTTAAGCTTTTCTTTACCGATAAGTCAAAGTCAATCACGATATCTTCTATCTTATCCTCTAAGGAATTAGTAACTTGGCATGCTAATAATTGCAAAAGCGATACAGGGAAATCCTGTGCATTATCCTTTGTTTTCAACGAACTCGGATTAAAAATCGCAGTTATTTTTTGATCATTTAAGAAATCACGACCAATAATTAAATCCGCTGCTATACTTTCTTCCCTTAAAACATGTAACGTTATTGCTAGCTGCAAATAAGGTAATTGCTCTAATGTTAACGTAGCTTTTGTTGATCCCAAAACTTCAATCGGTTTATTATTTAAGGCTTTAAATGAGAAGCCTGAAGGGCTTTGAAATCCGACCGAATGATCCAAGAATTTCTTGTATACATTTGATTTTATAAAAGAAATCGGACTGCCTGTGTCGACGAGCGCGAATAATAAACAGTCTTTCATATTTAACCTTGTTATCGTAGCGAGCGCGTTGGGTATGGTGAGATTCCTGCCGTTGTCGAACTGAACAACAGCGACTGTCTCCTCGTCCTTCGGGGTGACTCCCGTTGCTGTTACTGCTGCTACCGGTGCTGTTTGTGCTGACGTGGTCGCTTGTTCCCTCCTCTTTAGTTTGAAACAGTCCGCACGAAGGTGACCCGGTGTTTTGCAGTAGGCGCAGAAGAGGCTGCTCTTTTTGCAATCCTTTTGCGGATGCCCTGATTTTCCGCGGAATCCACAATTGTCGGCTAGCTCCTTTGATTTAGGATTCTTGTTAGTCTGTAACAATTTGCTGTCAGTCTCACCAGAAACCGAAGTGATTCTATACATCGATTCCAGGAAAAGATCGACCGAATCGACTTTTAATGAGGCTGCTATTTCTCTTAAGGATCTGTTACCGATTCCACTAATTAATAGGTGGATGGTGCTATCCTGAGGCAAATTTAAATTATGGATTAATGCCAGTTTATCCATCGAGTACTCCAGGAACGATTCTTTAGTATAATTCCATCTGCGCGCCTCAACCTTTTGCATGGCTAGATGGTATAGAATTTTCCTCCTGAATCTCTTTAGAATAGTTTCCTTGAAGCCAGTCCAGGACTCAATCATTGAGCCTGAGCCCAAATCGAACCATTTACGTGCCGTTTTCACTAACCTGCTGGATGCCGCGAGGAACGTGATGTCCTCCTGAGCTCTATGAATACGTGATATCTGCTCTATGCGCTTAATCCACAGTTCCACGTTCTCATCCTCTCCGCCTCCGAATTCCGGTATTTGAGAGGCCAACATGGAAACGGCTTGAGTCGACGGTGCGGCACCGATCGACGACTGGTGCGGTGAACTCGGATTTGAAGGGGCAGCAGTGTTCGGCAGAATGGAATGGTATGATGTATCTTGACTCATTGGAGAGGGTGCTTCTCGGGAAGACGGGATTGCTTCCTGAGACGAAGCTTGCGGCTGGTTCCTTGCGAAGGCTTGCAACATGTGGCGAAGCAGCTTCTGCTGTTGCTGGTGCTGTTGCAACATCGCCTGTTGCATGCTCTGCAATTGGGAGGAAATCGTTGCCGCCAGCATATTCGTTGCTGAGCCTGGCCGCTCCTCTTGTGACCCAGACGGTTGATCGGCTTGCTTTGTTCCCTGAGGTTGCCCCAGTGTGAGTAAATCCACTGCTGGGCTATTGCGCTCAAAATGGGACATGAGCTGATCAATTAATTTGTCGCGGTCACTTACGAGGGGCAGTCTGTAACGTAGAGTTTCTTCTCTTAGCTGCTCGTAGGTCAAATTTTCAAGACCGGCGCGATCCATTCTGTTCCTCTTGAAAGTGCGGTGAATCCCACTTCTGACGATTTGTTATAAGATTTAAAAGATTCACTTTATTTATTGTAGGGAGAATACAGTCTGAACCGCTAAGAGCTTGCAATTCACGTTTTAGTAACTCGACAGCTACTTTCGGGTTCCTCTCAGATCTCCTCTCAGATCTCTTCCCTGTTCACTTAGCTACGCAGTTTTATACTCTCCTTCTCGTCTCCCTCATAGTTCGATATCTATCGATATGCCTCGTGGCGTGTCTCTATTCGCTATCGTCGGCCCGACATATCTCGAACTCGAACGGATCTTAGACCTAACGGGTGTTCTAACCGCATGTTTCGGTAACGGGTGCTCTTGATGTAACTTCCATCTTACAGGTATTATAGGAATGTACAACAAATTCTAAAAATTTTGCAACAAGGCACATTATAATTAAAAGTGAGTAATTTTATTATATTTTCATAATTCACATATTTTTAAGTATTGTGTTTTCTATTAAATTGAAAAAACTGAATTGTGATAATGACAGTTATATGAGTAAGATTGTTGTACAAAGGAAAATGATTTAAAGTCATATCTATTAATATTACATCATGTTTATTTTGATTTTAGCAGACGACAATAATGTATAAAATAATTTGCAAACCACACATAGATCCAGCTTGCATTGAATATCAAGAAGCAATCTATTACAAAGCACGAGAATCTTTTAAGCGAGAGTTCAATATTATAGTCTCCGCTAATAGAATCTTGTGATCTGTAATGGAATGATCAATGCTTATTCATCAACTTGCAATATCTGTTGAAGCAATAATGAAGTACATTAGCGATACTGGGATTGTGCAACTACATTATGAAATAATAATATAAATATTGTGTGTTTTCTATTAAATTGAAGAAAGGATTGAATTTTGGCAATAACAATTATACAGGTAAGATTATTATACAAAGGAAAATGTTTAAATTCGTATGTATTAATATCATATCTTATCATTTATTTTGATTTTAGCAGGTAACTATAATGGATATTAATTTGCAAACCACACACAGATCCAGCGTGCACCGAATGTTAAAAAGGAATCCATTACAAAGCATGAAAATTTTTTAAGCGAGAGTTCAATATTATGGTCTCCGCTAATAGAATCTTGTGACCTGTAGTGGAGTGATCAACACTCATTTATATTGATAATTGAAATAATAAGAACTTGTTGTGCCTCTAGCCGCTAAGGGAGAGGTCTTTTGGGATTTGTACGCCCAAAGGATTAGGATCCACGCTCGAAATAAGACACTCCCGGACGTTAGGTATAATTTAGTATATTTTGCAAGATTTAATACACTTTCACTTATTCGCGATTATAATAGTCGAGCGCGATACGTACGGTACTTCGATAATATTGAGCGAGCGAGTAGTCTGCGAGTCGTCTCTCGCGAGGTGCATCTCGCGCTTATTATATCTCTTAATTAATTAGGTCGTTGATTGGGGAGGAGTGTGGTGTCCCTGACCGGAGCATGTCTCGTGCTCCGCTTGTCAGTCTGTCTCGTCAGCTGCTTACTCAGCTTCCAAGAACTTGACCGTGACTGTCTTCTCTTACTCAGCTTCCAAGAACTTGACCGTGACTTCCTTCTCTTTAGTCACGTATCTTACTTTTATTTTATTAATATTCTTTTATTACTTTACTCTTTCCTAATTTTCCTTGATCTCTTTTCTAATTTTAATGCTTTGCTTTACTCAGCTCTTTCTTACACTTTTCTGTGTCACTTTATTGTTTTATCCTTTAATATATTAAGTAATTGGTCGGGTTACGACAAACTTTGTATTGGTGATAGTATTAGAAGATTGAAATGACATTTGTATATTACTTATATATTTGATCTTTTTTATTTATAGTGAAATTTGAACATTGGAAATAATAAATTTGTCTATGGAGTGAATACTATTGAGATAATTTTGTAACTACATTATGAAAAAGTATGTTTAAGTTTTGTATGTTTTTACTTATTGAATTTAAAAGAAGAGACTAAATTGAATTTAAGGAAAAACAAAATCATGATGATGATAATTGCATATATAAGTATGATTCCTTTACAAAGAAGAAAATCTTAATGTCTTGCTGTCTATTAATATTATATATATTTATTTTGATTTCAACAGGCAACAGTAATAAATGAATATTAATTGGCAAAGCACGCACAGATCTAGCGTATGTCAAATACCAAGAAGAAATCCATTACAAAGCACGAGAATTTTTCGAACGGGACTTTAATATTATAGTCTCCGCTAATAGAATCTTGTTATATGTAGTGGAATGCTAATTCATTAATTGTCACTAATAGTTGAAATTATAATAACTTTGTATTGTTGATGTATTAGAATATTGAAATGACATTTGTATATTGATTTTCAGTTATTGAATAAATCAGGGAAGACAGTGCTTTAATATATCACACTTTTATAAAGAGCATGTTGTTTTTATATATTATTATACGTACTATATATGTGTATCTCTCTTTCATATATGTATATTATTGCACATAAATAAGTAATCCATTACAAAGCACGAAAAATCTTTTAAACTAGAGTTCAATATTAAAGTCTCTGTACATATAATTTTGTAATCTATAATGGAATGCTCAACATTTATCTATGAACTTATATTATTCAATATTTGTTGAAGCAATAATGAAGTTTATCCTTTAAAACTGAAATGGCTTCACTAGTTCAGAGTTTATCTCTTTCCAATCGTCGGATATTGTTTTTTATATAATGTAGTTTTATAATTAAAATTAAAATAGACTTAAAAGTAGTTTTCATCAAAAGTAATTTTGTGTTGTCAATTCTTTATATTTTTTTCATTAATTCTTTTTTACTCCTTTATTGTGTCTGGAATTTATTTATGTATTTTAAAATAGTTGATATATAGAATGTTGTTAAAATAATCGTTTCATAAAAAATAATAGTGTCGTCATATTAATCATATGATATATTATTGCAAAAATAATTGTTTTTAAGAAAAAATATGTAATTATTTACAATGTATTTTTTAAAACAATTATTTGTTTTTTTTTACACTAATTGATTTGTCTCATTATTCTGTACATAAAAGTATTACGGTAAGATTATCGAAAACTAAATATTTTACGAGATATTTTATTTTTTATATCAAAATATGTTAGATTAAAATATAAAATAACTCAAAAAGTACTAAATGAAAAAATACTTTATTATAGTGTTTTGAAAAGCTCTCGAGATAAGCTACAAGAATATGCAATAAAAAATGGGGAGTTCTATTTAAGAAAACATCGATTACATTGACTTGGCCTTGAAAAGGTCATTCAAGGTCAAGCCCATATTTTCATCATGTGTCCCCCTATGAATCATACAACTTTTATCTAAAACATTTTTGTCTTAAATTTATAGATTGTAAGATATTTCAGTGGATACATTAAAATGGCCTACCCTGTATATACATATATACATTACCTTTTTTCTTAGTAAAGTTTTAAATATTTAATTGTATTTTAATTAAATTTTATATGTGTATGTCAAAACGTTGTCAGTCGTATATTTTTTTATATTTACGTTTGCTTGTATACATATTGTATATATATAATATTTATTTTTAAAAATATTTTAAGGGAAAGTTGGATACTTGTAGAAATACAGAAGGATACTTTTGAGATCTCATTTTTATGAATATAGAATATATTTTATAATACTGTATACATAGCTGCTATATGTAGGTACATACATAGAAAAAATATTTTTAAATGTATCTATACAAGTTTGTTCCTTATCTATACATTTATTATTAAATTAAAGCATTTATACAAATTATAGATAAAACTATTCGACATAAAGGTTGTATCAAGGATCTTCCATATATAACAGATTGATAGGCATTATTCAAGACTCGATGGGGTTCGAGGCGGGGTTATGTGGGACTCACCCCCGGCTTAAACAAACAGCCGGGGGACTATCCACTAAAACCCCTCCGGATGGCCTACGACTGGGCATTAGCGAAGGTCTCTCCGGAAACTGGCATTTGCACTACTTCGGACAGGCCCTCCGACAACGAGTCAGGCCCGCTGGGAAAGGGGGGGGGAAGAATCATCCTCCCCCCAGGGTCCCCGTTGTTATGCGGACTCCTGCTCGCACTGGGGACAGGGGGACCACCGCCCCTATCACCCACTCCCCGCCGATGGCTTGGCGGGATTGGTGTGGCCGGGCCAGGGTACCCCACCCGGGTCCCCGGCCACCGGGCCCGTCTTGTGTGCGGGCCCTGCACGTCTGCGAGAGGAGCCGACGTGGACCGGAGCCAATAGGTCCCCGGCCCGCTCCCCTCGCCCGTGTCACCCCGTGGCTGGGGAGGGTCTCGTGGGCGGCGGGGGACAACTGTCCCCGCGCCCATCGACCCTCCCCGTTGGGGCCACCTGGCGCGGCGCTAAAAGGCTCTTCCCGCACACCCCTCCCGACACCGGCCGCACCACCACGATGGGGAGGCCTACCCCGGCGTCCGTCGGGGAGACGCTCCCTTCCCCTTTCGGCCTCCTCCTGCCGCATTACTGCCTCGCAGAAGGAGGAGACCGCCCCCCAGGATCCCTCGCTCTCGAGCATCGTCGCAATGACGCTCGAGAGCGAGAGATCAATACCCCCCAAACGTTGGACGAGGACACGGCGCTCGCTTGCCCACGCCGGACAGATCTCCAGCGTGTGCTGCGCCGTGTCCCCGTCTCCACCGCAGTGATGGCAGTGCGTGTCCGCTTCGCGCCCGATGCGGCACAGGTACGAGCCAAAACACTCATGGCCGGTAAGTATCTGCGCCACACGGTATGACACCTCGCCACCCGCCCTCTCCACCCATTTGACTAAACGGGGGCGGATGGCCTCGACGACGCGCCTCCCCGAAGTGTCTCGGGGATTGGAGAGGTCTTCCAGCCACCTTTCCAGCATACGTCGCCGAGCCTGGAGCCTCACGGCGGCCCTGACCCGCGGGATCAGTGGCACGCCGAGCCCACCGCCCACCGAGCTCCTTGGTACGCCGATAAATCTCGGCGTACATCTGCGCGTAGAGCTTGATGGGCGGCAGTCCCGCAAGTATTGAGGCCGCCGTATGCGACACCGTCCGATATCCGCGGATAACCCTGATGGCGACCTGCCGAAATATTCGGCGCAGCAGCGCCTTGCTGCGCCTACTCGCCATCAGGGACGCTGGAACGTATACCTATCATATAAGTATCTGTAGATTATATATCTTATCTCTCGGCAATATTCATTTGCAAATCATTATCATAATTATTAATTGTTTATTTTCAACATATCTGAGTAAAAATGCAATAAAATAATGAAAAATTAATCCCACCAAAATTTTTGTATTGATATTTATAATTTATTTGTCAGAAAAACTATGGAAATTGAAACGTAGCATATCTGATAAATATTATCCTATTTTTAAATTGTGGATTTTCTTCACGTATTGTGTGTGTATCCGTCATCCATATGATCTAGAGGTAATAAAAAGAATTTCAATTGTCTGTAAACATTACAATTTAGTGAGATTTAGGAATCTTGCATTTCACAAGAATATTTCTGCTCGTAAACAAAAAGGTTAAAAGGTTAAAAGCTTAAAAAGATAAATAGAGGAAATGTCGACATATTCGACCGAGATTAGATAGAAATTTGAGCTACAGTTAATAAATTATTTGCGTATCTAAAAGATCGCGCGCGAGTGATATAATATAAATTAATGTTTCTCTCTTGACATGTTTTTGATGATTTCAGACGATCTAAGCAGCACTTTGAAAAAAGTCATTTGTATAATTTGTTTTATCCTTGGCTCGGCACAGGTCTTTTCACCAGCACAGGTAACATAATGGCATTAATATATAACCGTACATACTTTATTATTACAATCTATTTTTAAAGATCTGTTTTCATCACAGAAAATCAAATAAAATACAGAATTAGTTACAGAATTATACTTGAATATTATTTTTAACAATAAACTCTTACATAACTTCTTTTTGGTACTGTAAAAAGTAATAAATTTGAAAGAAATTTGCAAGTAATGTCGTATTGAGAGATGATCTCGCCGTGTATTCTTAAGTACATGGAAGTAATAGATATTTCAAATAAAGAAAATTTTCAATTAAATCAAACACTTTCACATAACAGATTTTTTAATAAATTATAGTTTATTTTTGACTGCTAATCCATAAAGTTTTAATTTCAAAATAATAATTAAATTCAAGTTTACACTTGCAACTCTTTTTATCACACAAATTTCATGAGAAGATTTAAAAAATCATAGAAGAATTTTGCGCGATCCAAAAAAAAGTAAATAATTATGCTTATTAGGACCGATCTCACCAATTTCAATGATATATGTTGTCAAGGACACGCCCCTAAGTAACTTTCAAAAGGTTTTAGCCGTTACTCATTATTTATTAAAAAGTTATTAACAAAATAAGTTTAACGAGTGGAATGTAATTGTCTGACACAGTGTATATTTAAAAAGGAATATATTTATTGGAATATTGTTCAAAATATATATAGTAATCATAATACTGCGGTATTTTAGTTTATATTCTTCATAAGTAAATTTACTACAAATACGTATTAAAACGTAGTAAATCTCTCCTTATGCGTCAAATTGAAAGAAAAAAAATATTTTATAATTTTACTTCATAATACACACACATGCTATATGTATATACATGTATTGTGTGTATGTGTATACTTCTTAATATTAATGTCAGAAAATTTCGTTCTTTTCGTTGAACTTATTTTGTTAATAACTTTTTAATAATATTACTTGAGAATTGCTCAATAAACATCAAATTAAAAAAGAGAATAATCTTATATAATATTATTTGTATTTAACTGCATTATTTTGATTTTGTTTTAGGCGCCAAGTGGAATGCACGACGAAAGATATTAACATCTGCGTTCCATTTCAATATATTGAATCAATTTGCTAATATGTTGATCAAAGAGGGCAATTGTATGACTAAATCTTTGAAAGATGTCGGAAGAGTAGTCGTAAATGATTTAGTACTATTTATTAGTGAACATACGCTAAACGCCACATGCAGTAAGTTTTCTGTAAAGTTTTTATTGTCCTGTATTATGTGCAGGGATTTCATTCTAAATGATATCATAGCTTAAAAAAGAAGATAAGTTGTTCCCATAGAAAGTATCAATGCTGCACAAAAGATAGATAACATCCAATTTTTTACACTCAAAATTATTTATGAAATATTCAGTTGTAATTATCTTCGGCTATATATCCGGTGTTATATATGTACTTACAGAAACTATCATGGGCATCTCTCTCCAAAAACTCTGCAAAAATGAGTTTTCAGCAACAGTATTGAAATGCAGTTCACGACATAATCGAATTGATAGTGTATAGGTAATTTATGGATATAATAATTAATTGTGTGATATATTTATAATCCTTTAAATTATGATTGTGTGTGATATATATTTTCTATATATATTTTGAAACAAATTAAATATTGATTAATCATGTGAAGGTAAACAATTAGTTTGAGACATCGATTCGTTTAAAGCGACAATTAGGAATCAAAATCTATTGTACGTGATCCGTTAAATGTTTCACTTTAAAAGAAAAATTATCTTTAAAATGTTGAAAATATTGTAAATGTTAGAATATTGAAATATTAAGTAAAATGAATTGCGCAATAAAATCTGAAGAGAAATTATCCTTGATCAAAAAATCTATAATTAAAACAGAAGTATAATGGTTTTAAAAGATTCCAAATATCTTTTTTATAATATACATAGTTTTAAATTTATTTTTTCATCTATATTCTCTACATTCAATGACATTACTTAAAGATTACTATAAGATTTTATTGAATTTAGATGAGGCTTTTACAAAATTACATCGTTATTAAAAATATATAATTTTATTTAATTATGGTTTAGAGCATTTAGGCCTTGGCTTTATAACGATTTGTTATTCTCATTATCGCCACAAGGAAGAAAGCAAAAGAAGATCTTGAAAATATTGCATGGATTTACGGAAAAAGTACGTTACATATTATGTTATTTTAAATCCGCTAAACTCTATCTTTTATATAAAATTAAAATAAATCTCGTATTCTTTGTACCGCAAGATTACATGATTAATCATAAATATTAATAATATATTATGCTATTAATATTTATGATATAGTACAATATGCTATTATTATTTAATACAAAAAATCATTTTTTTTAAATTTAATATCGTACTCGTGTGTAGGTCATCACGGAAAGAAAACTTTATCACAAACGCACCAATGACCGATATTTGAAAAACCTTGAAAATGACAAAGAGATGGAAATAGATAATGTCAAAATATTTGGAAGTACGTAAGAGATCGAAGCTAATATTTATGTTCAATTACACAATCAAATATCAAATTATGCTTGTGATATTTATACTAAACACATAATTACATGTAATAATGCAACATATGTCTCCCGTAAAATTAAATTATTATTATTTCTAGTAGAAAGTCTAAATTTTAAACAAAAACAATATTATATAATTAAATCGCATGCAAAAATGAGATTAACATTAATGTGCTTTTTTATTTCTAGTTAAAAAAAAACAGCTAGCTTTGTTGGATCTCTTAATAGCAGCATCTAGAGACAATCTTTTAACTAATTTGGACGAAGAAGAAATCGATACCTTTCTATTTGGAGTACGTATCTGTAATCGTTTTTAAAATTTTTTGTACACATCATCTAAGCACGTTTAATGATATGATGATATGCATATAACAATGATCACAGGGTCACCATACTACAGCGATGGGTATAACCTTCGCTTTATTACTATTAGCTGAACACAAAGATGTCCAGGTATCTTCTTCTCAATATATCGCGATATATTATTTAAATTGTAATTATTATTGAAAATAGTACAGATATTAAACTTTTGTTGCAATGTATTTTTTAATTTATTAAAAATTTATTGGTATCTATACATATAAAAAACAGAATATTATGAAATACACTTAAATTATTATCAATGACACAGGAACGTGTGAGGGTTGAAGTCGATACCGTGATGCAAGAGAACGGAGGGAAACTTACCATGACATCGTTGAAAAATTTGTCATATTTAGAGAGATGTTTAAAGGAAACGCTACGTTTATATCCCGTCGCGTCTTTTATACGAACCATTGAGGAGGATGTAAAATTACGTAATTAATCATTTTTTTTGCTGCTTATATCTTTAAACATGTCATATTTTACAGTATATATTAAAATATATACTATCGAATGTAAAATAAGTTTAATTGCTTTAACACTTTAAAAATACAATGTTGTATTCATGTTATTTCTCAAAAGAATTCTTAATTTCATAAATTTTTATATTTTGTAATTTTATGATATACTTTTCAGAGTCATATGTCGTACCTGCTGGAACAATCTTATATCTTGATAACTTCGAAGCTCACAGAGATCCCAATTTTTGATGCAATTCACCTATGCAATTCCTTGATCCTGCGCTGAACGGCACATAGGAATAATGATGACGATTCTGCATCCTCTCGGGCAAAAATCTATCCGGATCAAATACTTCTGGATTTGATCCGGATAGATATTTGCCCGAGAGGATGCAGAATCGTCATCATTATTCCTATGTACCGTTCAGCGCAGGACCAAGGAATTGCATAGGTGAATTGTTCACGATTTTCGTTTCTTCTCATGTTGATAGTTTCTAATACAACTTTAAATTGTAGATCAACGATTCGGTCTGCTAAAATTAAAAGCTATAATTGCTTCTTTGGTGCACAATTTTTACTTGCAGCCTATTTTATTTCTAATTAATTCTTTTATTTTTTATTTATTTATTTGAGCTTAGTCCTTGCCTTTCGGCTTAGGACGAACTTCCGGTTACACAATTTTCTTCATCCACTCTGCGCTTATATATAAATTTCAATTTAAATTTAAACTTAGATTTGCCTTTAATAGGAACTCGATTAAATCTAGAATTAAAACTAAAACTAAAATTAAAACTAAAATTAAAATTAAAATTAAAATTAAAATTAAAATCAAAATTAAAACCAAAATCAAATTCATAATTCAAATTCCAATTGACGCTGGGGCTATATAAAATAGACTTGGATAAACTTTACAATAAAATAAAATAAAATAAAATAAAATCAAGAATCAAAAACACAATCAAAATCCAAATAATAAATATACAAATAAATATAAACGCATCTCTATCCTTCCTCTGCCGCCTTCTTCCTTTCTTCTTCTATTCTCCTTAGTACTATCAGCCCTTGTCCATCCTCCCCCAACACTTTTTCTATCTCCTCTTTCTGTCCCGTCTTTTCACATTCCTTGAGTACATGCCACATGCTTTCTACCTCTTTCTTACATAGCCTGCATACTTTTTCCTCTTCTGCTTTCCAGTATTCTTTTTCTCTTGCTTCATTGCCGCACCTGAACCTTGCTATCGTTTTTCTATCTTTTTGCTTCATTCTCTTACTTAGATATTCTGCTCTCTCTTCTTTTATTATCTTCTTGTATTCTCTGTTGTACGTAGACTCTTCTATCTTTTTCCTTCTTTCCGCCTTTTCTTTCTCTCTTATCTTCCCTATTATTTTTTGTACTGTGTTTTCCTCCTCTTCTCTGCTTCCTTCTCTTATCTCAGTACCCTCTCCTTCCTCCTCTAATATTTTCCTCCTTATTCTCGCCCATTTTCCTTCTCTTCCTGCCCCCCACTCTTTCTTCCTCTCTTTCCAGCATTCTTCCACCAGTTTCTTCCTCGTTGTTCCTATTTTCTCTTCGTACTTCAGTGCTCTTTTCAACGCCTTCTCTTTAATTTTCACTAACTTTCCTTCCTCTACTACTATGTAATTCGGCGTTGTCCTTTCCAGACCTAGTATCCATTTTACGTATTTTCTCTGAATTCCGTCCAGTCTTTCCTCTTTTCTCCATCCCCATATTTCTGCTCCAAACAAACTCACACTCTCCACCAATGCTTCAAACATCTTCATTCTTCTTATGTAGTCCTCCCTAAATAATCTCTCTCCTATGCTCCACGTTTTCTTCATTGCAATCATTGCTTTTCTTCTTCTTTCTAAGATATGTTTCTCCGCTCCTCCATTTTTTTGCATAATGTATCCTAAATAGCTAAACTCTTTTACTTCCTCCAATTCTTCCTCTCCCCATTTCCATCTCCTCTTCTTTGTTCTTCCTTTCCCCTTTTCGAATACCATCACTTTTGTCTTCTCCGAGCTTAATGTTAGACTTTTTTTCTCTAAATATTTCTTAAATCTCCTCAGCATTTCCTTCATCTCGCCTTCTCTCTCTGCCAGTAAAACTATGTCGTCCGCATACATTAGCGTCCATATCTTTCTTCTTCCTACCATTACTCCCCCCGTCTGTCCTCTTTCCATTTCTTCTTCCAGATCTGCTACGTAGATGTTGAATAGCGTCGGGCTCATTGGGCAACCTTGTCTAACTCCTTTCCTAGTCCAAAACTCTTCTGTATATTTCTCTCCACCTTAATTACGTTCTTCGTTTCCTTATACGTCTCCATTATTCTCTTTTTCAGCTTATTCGATACCCCAATTTCCTCCATCCTTTCTCTCAGTATTTTTCTGTCTATTCTATCAAATGCCGCCTTCAAATCAGCGAAACATGCAAAGACCTTGCCTTTCTTTTTTCCTACCTCTCTATCCACTGCGTGATTTAATACATATACAGCATCCATAACCCCTCTTCCTCTTCTGAACCCGAATTGACCTTCTTCTAATTTGCCATCGATCTCTCCCATTAATCTCTCATTTAGAATGCTAGCGTAAATCTTATATGCTGTGTCCATCAGTGTTACACCTCTGTAATTCTTTACCTCCTTCTTTTCTCCTTTTTTGAATATGGGGCATATTACTCCTTTCTTCCAGTCCTCCGGTATTCCTCCTTCCTTCCATATTTTCTTTATCATTTTCCACATTGCTTCTCCTATACTTCTTGGCATGTATCTCCACACTTCATTTTCCAAACCATCCTCTCCTGGCGCTTTTCCTTTTCTCAATCTTTTCAACTGCTTTATCAATTCCTCTCTTGTTATTTCATCCTCTTCCTCTTCCTCTCCCCTTTCCGCTTCCTTTTCCTCTAATACTGCCAATTGCTCTTCTCCCTCCAGTATCCCCATAAAATGCCTTTTCCATTCTTCCTCGCCTATTTCTTCGTTTATCTCTTCTCTTCTTTTTCTGAATCTGTTTATATATTTCCATGCCTCTTGTTCTGACTTGATCTTCCCTATTTTTTCCTCTTCCTGTTTCTCATATTCTTTTTTCTTTTCTTTGCACCATTCTTTGTACTCTTTTCTCATCTTTATATATTCCTCCGTTTCGCATTCTCCCTTCCTCCATTTTCTCATTCTCCTTCTTAATTCTCTCTTTTTGTTTTTCCATTCCTTGTCATGCCATACTCTATCTCCTATCTTCCATTTATGTCTCCTCTTCTTCTTCTTTGGTATTGCTTCCTCTACTTTCTCTTTTATTTCCTTCCATAATTCTTCAATCCCCTCTTCTTTACTGGTCCACTCCTCACAGCTCCTCAAGTATTCTTCCTTTGTTTCTTCTTTCCATTCTCTTCTTTCTATTTCTTTCTCCTCTTCTATTTCTTTTTCTTCTTCCCTTGTTCCATATAATGTCGCTTCCAACGGTACGTGATCCGAGTCCGTTCTTTCTCCTATTTTCATACTCTCTACTTCCTCTGTAGCCTCTTGGTTTCCTATTATATAATCGATAACTGATGTTCCGTTTTCTCCTATATATGTCCATTCTCCTTCTTCTCCTTTGCTTCCATTTAAAATCACCCATCCTCTTTCTTCAATTTCACTTATTAGTCTTCTTCCTTCTCCGTTTATTACCTTGTCCTTCGATTTTCTTTCTCTCTCCTTTTTTACCGCTTCGTTTATCCAACCTCCTTCCTCCCCTGTTCTGGCGTTCCAGTCTCCTCCTATTAACAATACGCCTTCCTCGTTCTCTTCCATTCCTTCTGAAATTGTGTGCATTGTTTCTTTTACATTCTGACTGTACACTGTCATCACTCTCCACTCTCTCCCGTCATATCTTATTCTCCTTTCCACTATGTTGTCACTCCATTCTTTGTATTCCAAGGTCGTTATCCTTTTACTTATTCCTGTTATAATGCCTCCTTTTGCTCTCCCTTTTTTGTTTTCTCTCTTTGCTGGTCTACACTTCCATTCCAGATTTTTCGGCAGTTTGTCCTTTATTTTATTCCATCCCTCCTCCTCTATCCACGTTTCCATCAACCCTACCATCTCAAATCCGCTTAAGTATTCCCACACCTCTTTATCTTTATTTGTAACTCCTGCTATATTCCAAAAACACATTCTTGCCCCTTTTTCTCCTCTTCTCTCTTTTTTCTCTTTTTCCTATTGCCTTCCTCTTCTTTCTTTCTCTTCCTCTTTCTCTTCATTTAAACAATCTTCCTTTTCGTTCCATTTAAACCATTTTCCATTTACACTTATTTTCTTGTACCCTATAAGCAGTGGTATCAACGCAGAGTACTCCTCTCTGGCCCTCCTTCTTAATCTTCCTTGGATCTCTCTTTCCCTCCTGGTTAGGTCATCGTCTATATATATTCCTCTATCCAGATTCTTTTTCCTCACCATTATGTTTCTTTTCATCTCCCATTCCTCTACTGTCACTACTATCCCTTTCTTTCCTTCTCTCTCCTTTATCTCATATGCTTTCTCTACCTTTATTTCTACTCCCAATTTTTCCTTTACAAATTCTTCTATTCTTTTCTCTATATTTGTTTTTTCAATATTTATTCCTCTTATAACTATGTTCTTCTTCCTTTCTTCTCTTTCCTTCTTTTCTTGTACCATCTCTAAATTTTGTATTCTTTCTAGCATCTCTTTCCTTTCTTCTTTCCACTTCCTTCTTTCCTCTTCTCTCGCCTCTCTTTCTTCTTGCATTTCCTTTAATATATTTCCCATTAGTTTCTCCATTAGTTTCTCACAGTGTTCTCTCATTTCTGACACTGTTTCCTCTTTAAAAATTCTCATTATTCCTTCTATCCTCCTTTCCATTTCCTTCTCCGGATCTCTGCTCATTCCGAAATTTTCTAGTGTTTTTTCTTTTTGTTTATTTTTACTTCCCGTGGGCCTACCTACCTTAGCTGCCATCTATCTCTTCCTCTACGCACTCCGACCTTCTTTACTGCTCCCGCTTCTCGCACTCCTCCACCTTAATGGTTGCTGTCCTAACCTAAAACCGCCTTCTCTACTTTCCTCTTTTCTTCTCTGCTCTTCTTTCACCTCCTCTTTTCCCTCCACTTCCTTGCTTTCCTTTTGTCACCCTCTCTCTCACTTCACCCTATTCTCCGTTTTTCTCCTCTTCCTTCCACAATTATCACCTCACTTTCCTTCCTTCTATAACTACTCTAACTTTCCTTCGTCACTCTCCAACCGGAAGTCAATTAATTCTTTTATTACTTTTATGTGTAATCTTTCTCTCCTATATTTTATTAGTTTCATATCTTCATATCTTTATTACATTAAATTTTTAGTATTTTAAAAACATGGTAAATGAAAAGAATAAAATTTTACAGTGCTCGTATTTCTCTTTATTTCTAATAAACTCTCATTATTAATACACTCTTTAGCTGGAAAACAGGTGTAAATATAAATTTTTATTTTAGAGAATAACGATTAGCTCTGTAATATATATTAAACGTTTATTAAATAATTGATATATAATTTAAAATAATTGTATAAATTAATATTCCGCTTGTATTATATACATCATAATACGTAAAATAATTTTGGTTGCGAATTATCAATAACATGATATGCGGCCTTGGCGGCGTAAACAATAACACGCTATTGTTTAAATGTTACGGCTTTGTTTTCATTCGCTTGTTCATTCTTGAATAGTATTCTAATAGTGCGAGATGCTACGTCACAAATTCCTTTTCTACAATATTTATTCTTTACGTAACGATACTCGAATAGGAAAGCAATAATGCTACGTCAAATTCCTTTTCCAAACGCGCCATCGGGAAATAATTTGTTATGATTAATATGATTAATAATTAATTATCTTCTAAATATGTTAAATCATACGTTAATTATAGAGTTAAAATGATATTATTTTGTAGAGCAGTTTTTTATAGTAATTTAAAAATAAAAAAAATTTTGTGTAACACTTTTTCACATGGTGCGTGCACTTGGCGCCTTTTTTTTACCTTTTTTAAAAAGGTGAGTTTTTAGGGATTATATCATTCTTTTTTGTGTAGTATGTGTTAAACATTTTTAAATTTTTAATATACAATCTATGCTACTAAATCCATTGATAAATAATCGTTGCTGCTTATCTAGTTCATCATTAAATATATAAATAAAGCGGAAAAAGTAAGTTATAATTCTACTTTTAATAGTAAGGGTGAATTCTTTTATATGGGTCTGATCGAAATACAGTTATATATATTATTTATTAGCCATCTTTTGTAAAAATATTATATAAAGTTCTTTAGCACCTCTAAGCCATTTCTTTTTTTTAACTTGCGCATCGTCAGCTTCGATCCAAATATTAGATACTCCTTCTCTACATATTATATAATGCTACGTCAAATTCCTTTCCCAAACGCGCCATCGAGAAATAATTTGTTATGATTAACATGATTAGTAATTAATTATCTTCTAAATATATTAAATCATACGTTAATTATAACGCGACGATAAATTTCGAAACGCGTATTTTGTATAATTTATTTCTTTTAATTTTTAATTTAATTTTATTTATTTAAGTAAGAGAAACGTAATAACAAAAGTCCCAAATAATAATTTATCATTGTTATCTTTCTTTATGAACAATAATTATTTCGTTAATAATATTTAATTAAATATAATTAAAATTTAAAATAAATTTAAATTAAATATTATAAAGTTAAATATATTTTTTCCGGTACCTTTTATCGTTCGATTCTTCGACGATTTAACACGATGCACATCTATCGATTAATGAATAATTAATCTATAATTTAAAATACTTTTATGATCTAATATTCCACGTATATAATACGTCACAATATGTAAAATATTTCGGCGACATATTATCAATAACAAAGTGTTCGGCCTTGTTATCATTCGCACGGCGACTTGAGCACTGAAGTAGTGCGAAACGCTTCATTTATTGTCGAATTCTTCTTCTAAATGCGATCATGATTTATATTGAAACATAATTCGCTGTGATAATTATAAAATTAACGATCAATTAATTTTTAATAAACGACACAAAACTGTATTGCGATGATAAATCTTTATCGAAGCGCTGTGCATGCGATTGTTCCGCGATTGCGAGAGCCGTGCAAAGTTTTTCGCGATTATCACGTATTCGACTAATCATAATTAACGGTTTTCGCGAGTAAGTGTAAGTGCTACATGGATAAAACAAAGCACCAAAAGAGGAGAAAGAACTTTGGAAAAGCATCAGGCGATGGATGGAGCGACGGTATGCGGTAAGTAATTTATATTTATATTTATTATTTATGGTATATTATTTTCAAAATACACATTGCTCGTGTCTTTTTCATTTTCTCGATCATTATTATTTAATTAATATTTAATTAATATTTTTATATAGATATTTTAATATCTTATAAAACATTTTATTTTTTTATTTATTATATTTTTTAAAAGTTTTTATCCAAGAAGAAACTTTTTTTGGTAATAATATTACCAAATAGTAATTATATATTACAAATATTTATCATATTAAATATCTACATAAAAAATTTGGTTAGTGTAATAATTAGTTTTTCAAAATCAATTATTTTGGATTCATTATTTGATACAGAATAGATCTGCAAAAATATTAATTGATTGTATTTGCACTTAATTCGTGTTTGTAACTTTTCTTATATGATTGTTATATCGCGATTTATCTTGTGATTTAATCCTTGATTTACATCGAAGCTTCGTTTATCTTTTCTCGGATATTTTCTTTGCAACTCTACGCAAAATGCGCCAATAGTCTAACAATAAGCATTTTTTCCTTTCTAAAAAAGGCATGAAACCTCGAACTCGAATATATTGAAGTGTTGAAGCCTCTTTTCCGCGATGCTGATTGTCTGTCTCGCTTGTGCGCTGCGATTTGCTTCAATCGTGTTATTTGCAACTGTCAAATTATGTGAATTTTGACAGTTTGACAATTTATGAAAGAAAAAGTTAGAAAAAAAGTTAAAAAAATTGGAAAATGTCCATAAATAAAAGCGCGCCTGTGTTCTAGTTTTCTAAATTGAAAAACGATCGATAACTTTATTAACGACTCTTTCGGTCATAATATAAACATGTTTTCATTATTTAAAACTTAATAAGCTTTGTAATTGCATATTGATCATTAATCGTAAATATCGCATTAATCGTTGCTTATCAGCTATATCTAATCTAAAAATTTCTAGTGGATTCTGCATTATCAAGCGATGCGGTAGCGTCGCGACGCCAAGTATATGAAAAAATTTCTTTCTGGCATGTCAATGGTTTGCCTATGTACAGGGGCCGTGACGCTACCAAGTAGCTTACCCGGAATTTTACGTCTTACGAATATTTCGAATATTTTCATGTAATAAATTATTTTGTATTACATTGTAAATTATATTTTATATTAATCTTTGTATTATATTTTGTAATATATATTTGTAATATGATTAATTCTATTATTAGATATATAGAATCAATTATAATATATATTTTGTAAATATATATAAAATATTACTATAAATATTTATGTTTTACTATAAATCAGGTTGGGAATTTATCCATAAACTATTATAGTCTACGTCTACGCAATGTAAACTATGTGTAACATGTCATCTATGTCAATAATGAATAATCTATGGAATATGGTTTGTCAAAGATTTTCTTTATATTTCGTTTTTTATGTTTCATGCTTGAAACATAATTACAAATAGAAATCTAAGCAGCCAAAGACTGATGACAGGGGATAAGGTGTCTGTCATAGTCATGGACGTAAAATAAGGCAGAGAAAAACGTAAGTTGTAAAAAGTTATTATACAATAGCGTTACATTTTTTTCTGCCTTACTTTACTAAAATCACTTATATAGATACATTAACTATTTTATAATATAATCATTCTTTTTTTTGCATTCTGACATCTAATTTATAAAACTTAGATAGTTTACATTGTCTATGAAAAAAGTCCATGTAAACAATTCATGTAGACGTAATTTTCAAATCTACGGCACAACTCTGCTATAAGTATTATTATAAAATATTTAAATTTTTTATATATAAATATACAAAACGTTTATTTTGTTATTTTTCAGACAATAGGGTATTATAAAAAAAATGTCATAAATTTTATTTTTAATCAAAAGTATATATTATAAAAAAATTATTTCCAAACTTTGAAGATTTTCCATCAACAATAAATAATTTAAAATAAAGAAAGAAAGATGATTAAAATTTAAAATTTTCACGTGATTTATAAACGCTTCGTTATTGGTTAGTTCGTGCGTGACGTCACTTCGTTACTAAGACGTCGATCTAGTACAGGGAACAAGAAGATTGTTAACGTTTTTGACCCTTTTTAAAGAAAAATAGTAGTTAACGAACTGAGTAAAATGGAAGCGGGGTATGTTAAGGCAAATTCAACAAATCTGCCAAAAATTGATGCGCTAATGGTGTATCAAAATTTATTAGAGAAGACGACCGCTTTAATGCTGCCGAAATGCGAGGAGTAAAAACATCTGCGTAAGTATACATAACAAGAAATTCATTAATTTATATTAAGACTCAATTGTTGTATCCGTAGTTAAAATATATATCTACTTTTAAATACAAAGGTCTGTGTGTTTTATGTATATTTTAAGGTTATGTTTTTAATTGTCTGTTAAAGTACATATATCTATTAATCAGTGTTTGAACAATTAGTCCTAAATGTACAAAATAATTTTAAATACAGGGCATGTCGAGAAACATATGGAGATTCAGCAATAGGATATGTTTGCCTAAAACGAGAGAGTTCAAAGTTCACTGTGAAGGCAAGGATTTGTCCGGAGCATCGAGTAAGAAGTAAAAGTTATTCAGTAACTTTAATTGTGGATGAGGAAGAAGAGAAAGTGTTCAGTGTTGAATGCCATGATTGTGCAGCGTCGTTAGGTATAGTTTCATTATTCTCAGAACCAAAATATAGAATCAATGTTTACTATAACTTGCATGCAGTATGCGAAAAAAGTTTAAAGTTATATTTTTCAAGAATGAAAACTATGTTTTTATTATATAAAAGATGTTCTGTAATGTCCTATGGATAAACACTTCTCATTTAAATACGGTGTTTGAACAAGTATTTCGACTTTTTATGCTTTATGTCATGACAACACTGATTTCATATTTGCATATAAACTTAAGCAAATTACTGCGAGATATTAGTAAATGTTATTATTTATATTTTTCTATTGGAGCAACTAAAAAATACATTGAAACTAAGGAATTGTACAAAAAAGAAGTACAGAATATAGAAAATTTTCCTGACAACGCAACATTTTTGCAGGACATTGTGAAAATAGCCAAGGAGAAGCAACTTGACAGTCAGTTATCGCAACATCATTTTGAACTAAAGGAACGCCGATTATACTCATTGTCAATGCATCGACTGATTGTTGAGTTTTCAGCATGTGGAATGAAAATTGCAGATGATTTTATAATATTTTGTATTTCCAAAATGTCAAAAGAATTATGTTTTGAAGCGGAAAATGCAACTAAAATGCGAAGTAACAGCCATTTATGGTTCGAACTTCGCTACGGTAGAATAACTGCATCGATATTACATGAAGCTGCAAATTGTAACACCGAAGATGGAAGTCTTGTTCAGCGGATCACTGGCGCATCCAAAGTATATGATACAAAAGAAATGGAAAGAGGAAGATGTCTTGAGAAAGAAGTACTTAAAAAAGTTGAGAAACTAGTAGGCCAAAAACTTAAAAATTGTGGTCTTTTTTTAATGCCAAATTACCCGATTTTGGGAGCTTCTCCGGATGCTATGGGCAATGATTTTATTGTGAAAGTGAAGTGTCCAAATTCAGACAAAGCTATTTCTTGATTTCCATCGAAAGGAAAAGTAGCTTCTAAGTGCAAAACACAAATAAATCTTCAAATACTAGCTACAAATACAAAAAAGGCTTTATTTTGTGTTGCTGATCCTGATTTCGAAAATAATAGAAAAGTGACAACAGTTTGGGTAGATTATGATAAAGATTATATTACAGCTGTAACAGAACAAGCTATCAGTTTCTGGAAAAAAAATATTTATTGTAAATTGATGAATTCTATTTTAAGATAAAATATGCATTAATAAAAGTTTGTTATGTGAACAATTAATTTTATATTTTTCGTATAATATAATTTTATATTAATAATTATAAATTATTATGTTCTTATAATAGGTGCTTGGAGGTTTATTAAAGCTGCTACAATACGAACAACTATGTATGGCATGATGTTATGGTTTAAAGTAGAATGTGGTTCCAAAAGTGAAAATTCTCGTAGTCTTCTTATCACACGTTCTACGTGAATTCTTAAACTTGCTATACGCTTCGTTAACATTACTTCTGTCTTAGACGATTTACCTCCACTTTTTACACTAGGAGGTCTTATAAGTTCGCACTGAATTTTATTTAAAGAGTTTTTAAGAAATTACATAATTTTGGTAAACTATTTTGAAAAATTTTTGATGCTCCTGCTGTGCTGATTCCAAATTGGTTATCTAATCTTACAAAATTATCATTCAGTTTGATTTTCATCAAAGTCAATTTTATATTTTCTGTTGATAAACAGTTGCGTTTATGCAGTTCATCAACAATCCATAACCAGTCATTTGGAATTCCAATGCATTGTTTTGTCTGTGTGCTAATAAAATAATTTGTTGAATGTAAAGCGCTTCTTTTTGCTTGTAGGTCTTGTTCTTCACAATACTGCAAATAATCTTCATGACATGATTCATATTCGCTCCTAGTAGTACCAGTTGTAATCGTTTTGGAAAAATCGGTTACAACTGCACCGCTATTGTCACTCTCCGTTGGTACATTAATGGGTGAACACATTTTATTTACAGTATTAGGCAGTGTTTGGCAACTTTCTTCAACAGTACTGCACTTTATATTGCATTGAATTTTTTTACTTCTAAAAAAAACCTTCGTGTTCTTGTTTTCTTTATCCCAAGTACACTTCTTATTAATTTCTATTTTGTCATTCGATTGCAATAATACTTCTCCTTCTTTTTCTGTAACGATTAATGGAACTGCATTGCTTTTTTCAATATTAATACTATCTGACTTGCTCGGTATATTTGAAAAATCAATTTCATTATTTATTTTATTATTCTCTGTAAGTATTGAAAAACTTATCGAAGCACAGTTTCCATTTGTTGAAATTTCTTTTTGTGTGCATACTTTTTTTGGAACTACAATATTTCATTGTCACTTTTAACATTTGGTGATCTATTTTCATTGGTTTCATGAGTTTCGCAATGAAATAGTATTTCGGATATCATTCTTTTATTATTTAATTTTTTAAATGCATCTCGGTCGTGAGTACTTGTAGCTGTTCGACGGTTAGGTTGACAATCAAAAATATGAGGCGCTGCATTTTTCTTCATTTTTATTGGTGCTCCCATTAATTTGAAAATCATAAAATTTTTCATATCTTCTTTCAACTAAAACAGGAAAATTAAAATTCTTATAATATAAATATGCATGTAAATAATAGAATAATAATTCTTTTAACAAAAAAACTACTTTAGTAACAATCATAAAAATTAAGTCTTCTTCCACGCGATGGATTTTTTTTCACCTTTATGCATTTACGAAAATATTAAACAATGTTCCAAAATATAGGAAAATATCACTATGACTTGGACATATGAAAGTATAATATTAATTTAATATAATAATTAAAATTTATATATTTAAAAAAAAAATAAACACATTGATCTTTATAATATCCTATATCTCATTTCTTTTCATTACACATTTCATTGAAATAATCAATGACATAAAATTAACGGTCAGATATTGCATAATGTGAATGAAAGGATGCATAAACTTATAGATATATATACTTTCTTCAGAGAAAATCATAAATTAATTTCGGAAACCGCTCTTCAAAAGTGACTGACTTTCGAAATTAATCCATGATCCGTAGCTATATATATAGCAAACCATTATCATAATTATTAATTATTTATTTTCAACATATCTGAGTAAAAATGTAATAAAATAACGATAAAATTAATCCCACCAAAATTTTGGTATTGATATTTATAATTTACCGTTATTCAAATTTGAAAATCTCAGGTACTCTTAATTGGCCGACTCGCGTATAAATACGCGGAGTAGCTTGTTATTGCGCATGACTGAGCGCGAGACACTACCGTATCTCTTAATATCAATTTGAAAAAGATGTGATCCAATTAACTGACATTTATTACAAATTATTTGCGCTTGCAAAAGGAAATCACTGATGGGGGAATACATATAATTTTCAAAAAATTCTACGCAATTAAAAATAAAAATAAACATGCAGTTGAAATTTAATATAATAATTAAAATTTATATATTTAAAGAAGAATAAACACATTGATCTTTATAATATCCTATATCTCATTTCTTTTCATTACACATTTCATTGAAATAATCAATGACATAAAATTAATGGTCAGATATTGCATAATGTGAATGAAAGGATGTATAAACTTATAGATATATATACTTTCTTCAGAGAAAATCATAAATTAATTTCGAAAACCGCTCTTCAAAAGTGACTGACTTTCGAAATTAATCCATGATCCGTAGCTATATATATAGGCGTCTTTTTCAGCAATATTCATTTCCAAACCATTATCATAATTATTAATTATTTATTTTCAACATATCTGAGTAAAAATGTAATAAAATAACGATAAAATTAATCCCACCAAAATTTTGGAATTGATATTTATAATTTATTTGTCAGAAAAACAATTGAATCGTTGCCTATCTGATAAATATTATCCTATTTTTAAATTGTGGATTTTCTTCACGTATTGTGTGTCTATCCGTCATCCAGATGATCTAAAGGTAATAAAAAAGGAATTTAATTGTCTGTAGACATTACAATTTAGTGAGATTTAGGAATCTTGCATTTCACAAGAATATTTCTGCTCGTAAACAAAAAGGTTAAAAGGTTAAAAGCTTAAAAAGATAAATAGAGGAAATGTCGACATATTCGACCGAGATTAGATAGAAATTTGCGCTACAATAAATAAATTATTTGCGCATCTAAAAGATCCGCGCGCGCGAGTCATATAATATAAATAAATTAATGTTTCTCTCTTGACATGATTTTGATGATTTCAGACGATCTAAGCAGCACCAAGCGCTTTGAAAAAAGTTATTTGTATAATTTGTTTTATCCTTGTCTCGGCACAGATCTTTTCACTAGCACAGGTAACATAATGGCATTAATATATAATCGTACATACTTTATTATTACAATCTGTTTTTAAAGATCTGTTTTCATCACATAAAATCAAATAAAATACAGAATTAGTTACAGAACTATACTTGAATATTATTTTTAACGATAAACTCTTACATAACTTCTTTTTGGTACTGTAAAAAGTAATAAATTTGAAAGAAATTTGCAAGTAATATCTTATTGAGAGATGATCTCGCCGTGTATTCTTAAGTAAATAGAAGTAATAGATGTTAGAGATAATAGATAAAAGTATAGATATTTTTTGTTTGACTTATATAATATATATTTCGTATATTTTGAAAATTATAAGATTAAGATTAATTAAAGATTAATTAAAATTATAAGATTATAAGTTAAGTCTAATAAGAACTCGAACGCTTCAACCGTTATTCAAATTTGAAAATTTAGATACTCTTAATTAGCCGACTCGCGTATAAATACGCGGAGTACCTTGTTATTGCGCGTGACTTAGCGCGAGACACTACCGTATCTCTTAATATCAATTTGAAAAAGATGTGAACCAATTAACTGACATTTATTACAAATTATTTGCGCTTGCAAAAGGAAATCACTGATGGGGGAATACATATAATTTTCAAAAAATTCTACGCAATTAAAAATAAAAATAAACATGCAGTTGAAATTTAATATAATAATTAAAATTTATGTATTTAAAGAAGAATAAACACATTGATCTTTATAATATCCTATATCTCGTTTCTTTTTATTGCACATTTCATTAAAATAATCAATGACATAAAATTGACAGTCAGATATTGCATAATGCGAATGATAGGATGTTTAAACTTATAGATAAGTATAATTTTTTTACACCGAGAAAAAAAAATTGTTAACTTGCCTAAATTCGTCCAACTAATTACTATTTCTTTAATTGAAATATTTTAATATTTTAAGTCAAATACGACATATTAAATAATTGAATCTAACATGAGGTATATTTGATTTAAATAGTTAAATATTTCGATTAAAGAAATACAAAGAAATAGTAATTAGTTGGACGAATTTATTCAAATTAACAACTTTTTTTTCTCAGTGCAGAGAAAATCATAAATTAATTTTGAAAGCCGCTCTTCAGAAGTGATAGTGACTTTCGAAATTAATCCATGATCCGTAGCTATACGTATAGGCGTTTTCAATTTGTATTATCAGTTAGCAAAAATTCGTTTTACTGGCATCATCTAATTGAAGATATTTGCAATTCCATTTTAAACATTTGAGTAGTGTTTCAACTATTCGTCGCATCAATTGAGTTTCTTAAATAGTCGACAGTATCTGTATAAAATAAAAATTTTAATAAACATTTTGAACACGTAATTATTTTCATATAAGTTTTCTCAAATACCGCAAGTTGTTAGTTTGGTTTGATTGTTATAATTTTATTAAATGTATACCCAATCGTTTCGTATCACCAACTCGTTAGCAAGTCCCATAGATGTTACGTAAGTCTTTTTATAGAATCTTCTTTGACGATATTATAAATGTTATTATCCTTCAACAATTCTTCGATCTTATTAAAGTATTCATCTTTATCGAGAGCAACTGTAATGTTCGCCTTGTATGCGCTAGAGGCAATTACATTATCATCATGTTTAAAAAATTTTTTGGTATTAACAGTTAATTGTTTATGCGTGTGTTAAAATCACTTTTTGGGATCGAGTAGTTCGGGAAATTATCGATAACCTTCTTAAATTTAATTGCACCGTTGTTTGTCTGTAGCGGTAACGTTTGCTTTTATTATTTTATCTTTTTGTCTAACGATAATTTATGCTCATTGTTACGTTGATAATCAGTGAGTTTAGTTCTCTGCGAATTTACATCCCGATTATTTATTGTCGACCTGTGCGTTACTTCGCTTATCTGTAAATTTTACAAATGTAATTTCCGAAGACTTTCTCTCTCGTCATTTTGACATAATTCATTCCGCTTAATTTACAGACATAATTAATGTACCGCCATGTTTTTGAATTGAATTTATGACCACAGTATCGAAAATTTCTTCCTCGTAACGACATGGATATCCTTGAAAATATTTTTTTGCCTTTACTGTGATAATGTGAAAAACATGCGTTATCTACGCGCTTCTTAACCGCCTAAGAATCACTTATATGCTTATATTTTAATTTTATTAATTCATGTACGCAGAAGATGGACAAAAAGAGGTCCGAAACATCCGCCTTTCGTGAGTTTAAATTTTAATGTAATTCTTTTATAATAAACATTTATGCGCTCTTAATATCGTGCTTGGCTCGTTTTGTCATTTCATTCGACATTCTTGATTTTATTGACAAAGTACATTTTTTTGACGGAGAGTGGGACGTTTCTTAAATGAAAATTTTTACATTTCGATTTCGCTTCGTAATATCTTTGCTTTATAAAACATGTGGAGCGAAAATAAACATATTTTCTTTATATAAATCAAACTCAAGCTATTGATTATATATATATATATATATATATATATATATATATATATATATATATATATAAGAACTAATAAGAACTAGTAAAAACTCGATCCGGTCAGGGGTTATTGAGAACTGATAATCTTAGATATTCTTGATTTCGACCCGCGTATAAATACGCGGTATGTCTCGCTATTGCTGTGTGTGATCTTTGCTTCGCATGACTTAGCGCAAGACACTATCGTGTCTCTTGATTTTTACTTCTAGAAACTTTTAACAATTAAATAAACAATAAAAATAAAAAAGATTTGTGTAACGTGTATTCAAGTATCAGTAAAATAGTAACCTGAAGAAGATCAAGATCAATAAAACGGTCCAGAACATCAAGAAACGATGTTTATCACTATATTGTTGGCATCAATGTTTATTTTATTGATATATTATTATTACGTACATTATGGAAGAAACGGACGACTAGTTAATCTTTTACCAGGACCACCGGGCCATTTGATTGCTGGAAATGCATCACAGGCATATATTTCAGCAGGCAAGTATAAAATTTCTAATCTATTTACATTAATTGATAGATGACTCGTTATTCATGCATGCATACAAGTAAAAATTAAATTCATAAAAACTTATGATCTAGTATACCTATCAAAAGTATGCAAATTACAAAGCTAAGACTTTTCTCTTGGCAATATCCATTTGCAAATCATTATCACAATTATTATTTGTCTATTTTCAACGTATTTGAATAAAGATGTGATGAAATAACAATAAAATTAATCCCACTAAAACTTTTGTATCGATATTTATAATATATTTTTCAGAGGAACAATGGAAATTGATGTGTAATCTATCAAATAAGTATTATCCCATTTTTAAATTACGGATTTTTTTCATGTATGTTGTGGCTATCCGTCATCCAAATGATTTAGAGGTAATAAAAGAAATTCAATTATCTGTAGATATTACAATTTAGTCAGATTTAGGAATTTTGTGTTTCACAAAAAGATTTTTGTTTGTAAAAAGATTTCTTAAAAAGTTGAATAGAAAAAATATCGACATATACTCGATCGAAACTGTATACATACAAAAGACGATGGGTAAAATAAATCGATTTTTGCCTAAAGAGTGTAAGTTATACATGCAATCTTACGCTTTTTGGGTCGCTGATTACAATGGTAACAGTTTTATCCGTCTAAACTCATGGAAAAGAGGTTAAAATTTGTCTTAAAGAAACGAATTTGTAACTAGCAGTTACATAATTTTTTTTTAAACAACTATATGTTTTTTTTTTACACCATTGATTTCTCTCATTATTTTATGTATAAGATAACATGTGTAACTTACATTACACTTCTTAGGCAAAAATCTACTCAGTTTACTTATCGTCCTTTGTGGTACGATTAATAAATCATTTGTAAGATTGGGTGATATAATAAATTAATATTTTTTTCTTAACATATTTTCGATAATGTCAGACGATATTAAGCAATACCAAGCTTACCGAGAAAAGTCGTTTAAATAAATTGTTACAACCTTGGGGTGGCACAGGTCTTTTCACCAGCACAGGTAACATAATAAGCATTAATATATAAACGTACATACTTTACTATTACAATTTGCGCTCGATTGTATTTTTAACGATAAACTCTTACGTAACTTCTTTTTGTCGTAAAAGGTAATAAATTTGAAAGTGAATTCGTAAATAAAATTATATTGAGAAATGATTCCGCCGTGATACATGTATTCTCAAGTACAATAAATAGAAGTAATAGACGTTTCAAGTAAAAAAGATTTTCAATTAAATCGAACACTATCACATAACAGACTTCTTAATAAATTATAGTTTTTTTTGGGCTGCCAATTTATGAAGTTTTAATTACAAAATAATAATTTAATTCAAATTCGTACTTGCAACTTCTTTCGTCGCAAAAATTTTATAAGAAGATTTAAAAAATTATAAAAGAATTTTGCGCGGTATAAGAGAAATAAATTTAAAATAATAATATTATTTTAGAATTGCTCAATAAATATTAAACTAAAAAAGAGAATAATCTTATATAATATTATTTTTATTTTATTTCACAATTTGCACTATTTTAATTTTGTTGTAGGCGCTAAGTGGCATGCGCGACGAAAGTTATTAACAAATGCGTTCCATTTCAATGTATTGACTCAATATGCTGATATATTGATCCAGGAGGGCGATTATATGACAAAATCTTTGAAAGATGTTGGGGGGGCAGTTGTAAAAGATTTAGTACCATTTATTAGTGAACATACACTGAACGCCATATGTGGTAAGATTTCTGTAAAGTTCTTATTGTTCTGTTGTATAGATGATTTCGTTCTAAATGATATCATAACTTAAGAGTTCATAGCTTAAGAAGATCATTTGTTCGCATACAAAGTATCGATGCTGCAGAAAAAATAGATAATATCCGATTTTTTATAGTTAAAGCTACTCGTGAAATATATTCAGTAATAATTATTTTCGATTATATATCCGATTTTATTAAATACATGCACTTGCAGAAACTATCATGGGCATCTCTCTGCAAAAACTTAACAAGTTCGAATCGCAACAGTATCGAAATATGGCTCACGACATGATCGAACTGATATTTGATAGGTAATTTATGAATATTATAAATAATATTGTGATATATATTTATAATACTTTAAGTTATGGATGTTTGTGATATATATATTTTGAATAACAAATTAAATATTGAATAATCATGTGAAGGTGAACAATTAGTTTGACACGTCGATTCGTTTAAAGCGGCAATTAGATATCAATATCTATTGTACGTACTCCGTTAAATGTTAAAAAAATTGTAAATGTTAGAATATTGAATTATTAAGTAAAATAATTTATTCAATAAAATCTGAAGAGAAATTATCTTTGATCAACAAATCTACAGTTAAACCGAAAGTATAATGTTTTTAGAAGATTCTAAATATCTTTTTTGTAACATATATAGTATCAAATTTATTTTTTTACCTATATTCTTTACAAATAATGAGATTACTTACAGATTACTATAGGATTTTATACGACTTTAAATAAGGCTTTTACAAAATTACGTCATTATTGAAATTATATAGTTTTATTGAATTATGATTTAGAGCATTCAGACCTTGGTTCCATAACGATTTGTTATTCTCATTATCGTCACAAGGGAGAAAGCAAAAAAAGATCTTGAAAATATTGCATGGATTTACGGAAAAAGTATGTTATGTATCATTTTATTTTAAATCCGCCACACACACACACACACACACACACACACACACACACACACACACACACACACATTCAAACACACACAAACGTTATCTTTTATATAAAATTACAATAAGTATTAATACTACATTATGCTATTAATATTTATGATATAATACGATGTGTGCTATTGTTATTTAATACAAAAAATTATTTTAAAAATTTAATATCGTACTTTTGTGTAGGTCATCGCGGAACGAAAACTTTATCACGAACGCACCAATGGTCGACATTTGAAAAATCTTGAAAATAACAAAGAGACAGAGATAGATGTCGAAGTATTTGGAAGTACGTAAAAAATCGGAGCTAATATTTAAGTTTGATTACGCAATCGAACATTAAATTATGCCTGTAATATTTATACCAAACACATAATCACACGGAATAATGGAACATATGTCTGCTGTAAAATTGAATCATTATTATTTTTAATAGAAATTCTGAACTTTTAAACAAAAACAATGTTATATAATTAAAGCGCGACATGCAAAAATAAAATTGACTAACGTGTTTTTTTATTTCTAGTTTAAAAAAGGCGGCTATCCATGTTGGATCTCTTAATAGCGGTATCTCGAGACAATTCGTTGACTGATTTGGACATCAGAGAAGAAGTCGATACATTTATGTTGGCGGTATGTATCTGAATCTTTTTTTCTAATTTTTTGTACACATCATCTAAGCACATTTAACTGTATAACGATATGACGATGATTACAGGGTCACGATACTACAGCAATGAGTATGACATTTGCTTTATTGCTATTAGCTGAACATAAAGATATCCAGGTACTTCTTTCTCAGTATATTGCGATATACACGACTAAAAAAAAATAGAGAACACTTTTTATACTCTAAAAATTGAACTATGTTCAAACCGTTAAAATTCGACGAAAAATCATCGTAAATAAAAAATTAAAAAAGCAGTTTGAAGCTTAAAGTTTCAACTTTAACGCACTATTGTTGGTTTTTTAAAACTTTTTTATTTTTCTTGTTCTGTGCTTTAAGAAGGAACCCATTGTTTTGTTCCTTAAAATTATGTTTTTTTTTACACTTTGCGGCTCGATAAAAGAATTTCTCTCAAAAATTCAATTCAAGTTCCATAAACTACAATATTTTAGCTACAAAATGCTTTGTTTTAATTTTCCTACCATTTCTTTTGATCAAGTTACACGATTTTAAAACTAAAATTGTATTTTCTAAAAATGAAAAAATGAAAAAATTTTATAAAACTGTTGATATCACGTTACAGTTGAAACTTTAAGCTTCAAAATGTTTTTTCAATTTTTAGTCTACAATGATTCTTTGCCGAGTATCGACAGTATTTCTATTGTAAAAATACAGGTTTAGTTTCAAAATCGTGTGATTTGATCAGAAAAAATCATAGGAAAATTTTTAAAAAAGCATTTTGTAGGCAAAATGTTATAGTTTATGGAACATGAGTTTAATTTTTCGAGAGAAATTTTTTTTTAGTTGTGTATTATTTAACTTTCGATTTTTTTCGAAGTAATATAGATATCAACCTTTTGTTGCAATGTATTTTGTCATTTATTAAAAATTTATTTGTATCTATACATATAAAAACCAAAATATTATAAAATACAATTAAATGATTATCCATGACACAGGAACGTGTGAGGATTGAAGTCGATACCGCGATGCAAGAGAACGGAGGCAAACTTACCATGAGATCGTTGCAAAATTTACCATATTTAGATAGATGTTTAAAGGAATCGCTACGTTTATATCCCACCGCATTTTTTATATTACGAGACGTTCAAGAAGATGTAAAATTAAGTAATTCATGACTTTTTTTGCTCCAAATATCTTTGAACATGTCACATTTTACAGAATATATATTATCGAATGTAAAATAAGTTTACTTGCTCTTAAAATTTAAGAATGCAATATTATGTTCATGTTTTATTTCTCAAAAGAATTCTTAACTTCATGAATTTTTATATTTTCTAATTTTATAATATACTTTTCACAGATTCATATATCGTACCTGTTGGAACAATCTTATATCTTAATATCTACGGAGTTCACAGAGACCCCAATTTTTGGCCAAATCCAGAAGTATTTGATCCGGATAGATTTTTGCCCGAGAGGATACAGAATCGTCATCCTTATTCTTATCTACCGTTCAGCGCAGGACCGAGAAATTGCATAGGTAAATTGCTCGCGATTTTCTTTTCTTCTTGTCGATAGTATTTGATAAGACTTCGAATTGTAGGTCAACGATTTGGTCTGTTGGAGATGAAAGCTATGATTGCTCCTTTGGTGCACAATTTTTACCTGGAACCCATAGATTATTTAAAGGATATCCAGTTAAAGTTCCATCTAGTGATTTGTCCTTCTCATCCGGTTCATATAAAGTTTATTCCGATTAGCCGCAAACAAACTTTGCAAAACTGACATGGATACCACATGAATGTAAGAAACTGATGAAAATGTTTTATAGAATCTTACAAAAAATGATCTCACAAAATGATCGTACAAAATGATCCAATATGTAATTGTGTGTATATTTTACGTTAAATATATTTTACTTCTAATTAATTCTTCTATAATTTTTATGTGTGATCTTTCTCTCATATATTTTATTACTTTCGGATCTTCATATTTTTTTTACATTCATTAATATTTAATATTTCAAAAATATCAAATAAGAAAAAAAAATTTTTAGTGCTCATATCTTTCTCTGTTTCTAATAAATTTTCATTATTATTACACTCTTTAGTTGAAAAACGGTTATGAATATAGAGCACAAATTCTTATTGTCAGTTCACAAAGATTTGTTTTCTGGTACATGAATCTACTTGGAGAGATTTACAATTCCATTTTAGTAGTGTTTCAATTGATCGTCGCATCAGCGATTCTATAAGGTAATCAGCAGTATTTGTATAGAATAAAATTTTATAACATTAGTAGATATGGGGCACTATGGGGCATCAAAACAAACCCCCACTCCTCGGCCACTGGCGCTGACCCCCTGCTGTGACTGTCTGGGGCCCTCCCCCCTAAGGGTGTCTGTGGAAAAAAAGTGGAGGGGACTCGTGGACGTCTACGAGTCAAATTTCCCTTTAATTTTTTTTATTTTTTTATTTTTTTTATTTTTTTTTATTTTTTTATTTTTTCGGTCGCGTAAACGCCCAGGGGAAGCGACGCGTTTACCGTAATTACCCGCCGAAAACAACGCGTCGTTATCCCCACCCGAGGGCGAACGACGCAATTACCGATAGACGCTCGGGTATAAAAAGACAGCGTTTCGGCATCTCGGGACCAGTGATGCCAAGTACTCTGCGTTGATACCACTGCTT
>NW_027223341.1:3666052-3788396 GCF_030449975.1 Polyergus mexicanus
AAGCAGTGGTATCAACGCAGAGTATCAAACATTGCATATTTATATATGCTTGCCTATATTTATAGAAAATAACCTTTTCAAACATTTGAATTTCATTCTGTGAGTCCGTTTCATATGACTCCGTGAGACCTTCGGACCGTCGGCTGTTCCAGCTGACGAGTATCCTGTGATATTATATACTTTAGTTTTTATCTCGCGGTTATATCCCGCGGGTCATTTTTCCTTTATTGTTCAGTCTCCTATTGACGTTCGTCCAGTGACATACTCGCTAGTAGTCATGGAATCTTATAATTTCTGTTTTTGGTGTTTGGAATCTGTGTCCAACCCTTCTGACTTGATATGCAGAGCGTGCAATAATTCTACTTTGTGCGGCCCTGTTTTACCGCGCGATCCTTTTGAGCGGGCCTGTGAGGCTGTATATCTCAGTAGAGAGCCGTTTTCGCTCCATATTTCTGTGGATTGTGCAAGTGGTCGTCGTACTGTGTGTGAGGTAGTGCCTCATCCTTGGCATAGTTTGCCTTTATTCTGGACGGCGATGGATATTTGTCGGCTTGCGGATACAGGGACTTTCCGTAACTTGTGGGTCTCTCGAGCGTTGGATCCTATTCAACTTCCCGCGGGCCCTGGTCTTAATCGCCGAGATCGTTTCGAGCGAATGGTGGAGTTCGCCGGGAGTCGTCCCTCTGAGGGTCGAGGTCGTGCGAGCTTGGCGAACCTTCGTCGTGCTCTTGACCTTATGCGGTATCCTGGTCGTTCTCGCAACGAATAGGGTGTTTATTTTAATTTTCAATAAACAGCTTCAGCTTATTTGTATGCATGCGGATTGCTTCCTCCCCTTTTAATCGTATAATTTACTTTAATAAAATAAAGGATAAAATATATCAAATTTTCCTTACTCATTTATAAATTACTAAATAACTATAAATAATAAATTGTCATGAAGATTATAAGTATAAGTATATACCATATACTTATAATTATAATTATAAGTATATGGTGCTCCTCGCACATTCGTTTACACGTTTATTCAAGCTACTCTCTTTCTCTGCTCGTTCTTCCTTTTGACACTTATTCTTTTTAAAGAAAAGTCTGCGGGCAAAGAGGGGCAAATCTCTCAAAATTATATTTCAAATTTTCCTTACTCATTTATAAATTACTAAATAACTATAAATAATAAATTATCATGAAGATTATAAGTATATATGGTGCTCCTCGCACATTCGTTTACACGTTTATTCAAGCTGCTCTCTTTCTCACATTATTTATTAATATTTTACAACAAAATTAAATTTCTAAATTTTTTGCTTTAGAAAAAGGTTATTTTCTATAAATATAGGCAAGCTTATATAAATATGCAAATGTTTGAAAAGGTTATTTTCTATAAATATTGGCAAGCTTATATAAATATGCAAATGTTTGATAACATAAAAGGATAAATTTATATCAAATTTTGCTTACTCATTTCTAAATTACTAAATAACTATAAATAATAAATTGTCATGAAGATTATAAGTATATGGTGCTCCTCGCACATTCGTTTACACGTTTATTCAAGCTGCTCTCTTTCTCTGCTCGTTCTTTATTGTATTCTTTCACTACCGTTATTATATTCTTTTATTTGTTCGACTTCTATTCTTTCTATTCTCGTCTTTTGAATTATAGATATAAATAGGAAAAGAAAATAACTTATCGTGTATCTCATTTATGCTGTATAAAAATAAATTTATTTTCATGTAGGAAGACGAGAATAGAAAGAATAAAAGTTGAGCAAATAAAAGAATATAATAATGGGAACAAAAGAATACAGTAATGAACGAGCAGAAAGAAAAGAGAGAAAGAGAGTGAACGCGTAAGTGAATATGCGAGGAGCATGAACCTAAGCGATACGTAGTACATATATAGCATATAAAATATGAAATATAAAAAGAAAGATAGAAATATATTTCTTTTGTTTTCCTCATACATATACATATATACATTATATAGGTATTCGGTAATGTCCCCACGGGAGCGTATCGATCGAATGCGGTATGACGTATCGCTTGTCGTCGTACGGACTCAGGGCGATTTTTGTCTCGCTGATGGTGTACACTTCGTGCAATTTTGATCTTATGCGGGACTGCTGTCGAGTCGTTTCAATTTCATCGTGCAGGCACCGCGTGTAATCGTCAAACGTTATAGTACGCGCTACGACGTTACGCTTGACGCCTTTTGCTCTTTTAGCGTCCTCCCTACCATCCACCCTCAACGCGTACATCTTCGCCCTGAGTCCAACGAATTCGGTCATGATGGCACCGTTATTCTCGTCCTTCATCAAGCCCGGCACCTTCTTGTTCTCGAGCGGTATACCGTACGCGTTGTTAGCCGGATAATCGCTCATGTCGAATCTAGCGATATCGCGTTTCATGTTCTCGTACATATCCTCGCACTCGATGTAATAAATCAAACTGTCTGTATCCGTGTACATTATTTTACAATTTTCGCGATATAACGGTAACATGTACTCGTGGTGAAATTCGTATACACACACTTTCGATATATCGAGTATACACATACCGACGTAGATCGGTTTATTGAATTTCACCTCGAGTTTGCGCAATTCAACGGCGATCAGATTTTCCGAAAAGACGCTCCTGCTGTGAAAATTTGGTTTCGCGATCATCGCCTCCGCGCCGTATCGTCCGTCCCACTTTGTCAATAATTTTACATCGATATGATTGCGCACGTTTTCCATAGTTTTACCGAAAACCGCGTTGTTCATCAATTTGTATAAATTTTTCTCGAAATCGTTTTTCGCGAGTGTTCTAAAGTGGGTGTTGAGTTCGATGTAATCGCGAAGCCATACGGATTGAGCGAATTGCAATACGCGATGTATCTTTGTGACGCGAAGGCCGTGACGCGTGCACTGCTGCAGATTGCGATAGTGTATCACGTAACGCTTCTTATCGTACAGAGTCGCGAGGAGTTTGTCCTCCCGCTTACCGGGCGGCTTATCGCGCGTCGGACAAAACGGTAGGTCAGCGTGCGCGTCGTGAAGATATTGCGGATACTCTAGATCGACTTCGAGAATATAACCCGTGGGCGAATTCGAAGCGATCGCGCTAACGTCAAAATTAGAGATGTCGTCGACCCATCGAAAATCGGCATAGGGCAACGGTTGATACATCGCCCAACCGTACAAATTGTTTACATCGAAATACATCACATACGACGATGGTTTCGATGGATCGTAAGACGATGTGTACTTGTTATTGGCTCGCGCGTATCTGCCGTAACATTGGCTCAGGCCACCGCGTATACCACGTTCGATAAACATAACTATGTCAATGTCTGTTAACAATTCGAACGTAATATTCGTATATTTTAGCATGGCATCCCACGTATATCCGGGAAGAGTATAGTAATACGCGGGGTCGAGCCCATAACTCTCGATACATTTGTCGCGAAAATTTTCAAAAACGTCGGCCAATAACAAGACATCCGGTTTTAAATATAGATCGCTGTATTCGCCCAAGGTTCGTACGGAGAACCGTTTCCAGACATTCTCGGCGTGCGCGTAATCGCTCTCGGATACGGTGTCACCGGTCAAGGAACTGTAAAATGATTCGCGCGGCGGTAAACACGTTTCGTGCAACCTATCGACACAGCCAATGTATTCGTATGGAAAGACACCTTTTCGTGTCAATAAATTGAACTCTGCAATCGATAAATTTTGAAATTTCGATTTTAAAATTTGAAGTTTATCATTATTTAGAAACGATACCAATTTTTCGAGACTAGTACTGAGAAATTTATACGAATCGATGAACCGTAACTTTATATCGCTTCGCGAATCTGATCCTTCGATAGTATCTTTAACGTGTTTCGTGAATGAAATATACGTTTCTTTCGTTATCGGTAGTACATCGATCGAGCCTTTGAACGCTGTTGCTATTTCCTCGATAATAAAATGTGAATCGTAACCGGATAAATTGTGAAATACTATGGGAATGCAAAAAGATTCTTTATAATTTAAATCACAATTTGAATGCGCGGGACCTCGGTACCGCCCGGTTAAATGGCAATGATCGCGTACGCATGTATCGTCTTGCGCGAATAGTTTCTCGCAAATGTGACAGTGTATCGCGCTGTAAAACTTTTCCCGCTCATCTCGCGTTAAATTTACCATGGGGACATTCGTGGTTAAAATAGCCTTTACGCGTTGCGCTAAATTTTTTAATTGTTCCACGAACCACGAAACGCAATCGGTGCTGCGGCGAGAATGATGATACGCGGATAACGAATCATCGTACGAACAATGTACATGATATGCTATGCTAAATACTTTATGATGTTGGTAGTTTCTCTCTTCCTCCGTCTTCTCTAAAACACACTCCAAGTCGGCGTACACGACGAAAAAAAACCGCTCTTTCCAATGATAGTTATTGAACGTAAGCCACTTGTCCTTATCGCCCGGTAATCGGATAGCGCACTCGTTCATCTCTCGACAGTATGTGACTGTAACTTGTTGTTCGAGCCAAAGTAATGCAAACATCTTGTTATAGCCCGAACAGGCTATACACGAATTATTAAATATATTATTCTAAATACATATTATTTTATATGATTGCTCAACGTGTAACGCGAATACAGATCACGTTACGAGCGTTGACCGAACAAAGCGCTGACAACGCGAGCCACGCGCTAAGCCCGAGCGACCGTGCAATCATTTCATTGCGAAAACGCGGAAATCAGGACAAGCGGAAGAAGGACATTGCGAAAATGCAACGTAGAAGTCCTACTTAAAGGCGAAATAAAAAGGAATAATGAAATTGCGAAAGTGCAAGCAAAGAAGTCCTACTTAGAACTTCTTAACTTGCATCCGGATATTGCCAAAATCAAGCGACACGACACACAGCCTTGTCGCTAAACGACCCCCTCCCGGGTAGCCAAAGGGAGTTAATAAAAAGGCCCACCGCTAACGAACGGCGGGCAATCTTTACCATTAATATTACGCGGGCAGTCTTGATCATTAATTAATATTACGCGGGCAATCTTTATTCCTTTACGCGAGCAATATCTCTAACAACCGCGAGTGTCAAAACGAGTATCAATAATTATTATAATATTGAATAGCCACGCAGTCGGCAGAAATATATACGAAGAAGCGAGAGGCGAGTCTCGAGACCGAAACTCGATTCTAGACACGCGCACGTTAAGATATCCGTTATCGTGATACGCGACGCGAGCGAAAGTGCGGGAACATTGTAATCAAGTCACAAATAAAATAGATATTAATATATTTATTTAACTGAAAAGGTGTCAATCTTTAAACAAATAAAAACAGTGAAGTTCTCAGGCGGAGCCCGAATTCCCAAATTCTTTCCGGCAAACGATCCCAACTACCGTGCCTCTCCGGAGGCACAACAATCTGTAAAAGAAATAATTTTTGTTCAAAGATTTCTGCAATTAAATTTATTAAATATATACGTACCGATCGCAGATATATTTTTGACTATTATGTTTGCTCAGTTGCGAGCTCACGAGGCGGGATAAATTCTTGAGCCACGCAAAATGTCCAAGGTCTTGCGAATCTTGCACGTACAGCAAGTTGACGTGTCTGTCCTTCTTTCGCACCGAAAGACGTATCGGGACAATATTATTCTCTTTCTCGATGCAGTATACATTTATCGAAATGCCGTTATAAAGTTCAAATTTTTTTATTTGATTAACGGTCACTGGAAACTCAATGTCCTGGAGGTTCAGCACTGTCGTGTAATGCGGGTACGAAGATTCCCGACCCGCGTTTTTTTCGGCTGGATACAGAGTGGCGACCACCGCCCATGCGAAACACGCATTGTCATTAGATTGCACGTTTATTACCGCTCTCTTCATCATTATTTCTCGCGGTAATTTAATATAGCATCCCGCGCGCATTGGATTATATTTATTTATATTTACAATTAAATCGAGGATTCGCGACAATGCCCACCCGTTATCGCGTTCTTGAAATTTTTCGAGCGAGGCAAGGGTGGGCTCGACGACGCGTCGCTCGTACCACTCGTGTAGATCGGACCTGCGAAAGAGTTCATAGTTTCTGGTATTGATACTCTTATTGGCGCGTTTATCACCCGACACAAACTCACCATTGAACATGGTGTTCACTTTCACGTTATTACATCTTTCCATAACTTTTTGTACGCGTTCGAGCACAATGTCTTTGGCGTTCTCGAGAAATTGTCGCGGTTCGATATAGTCCGCATTAATCACCGCACCGGTCAGTATACGGTTTTCGAACGCGGTATCGATCTCTCGCCAAATGAGTCTTTCCGCGTTGTTGTCACCACTATAATCACCACCGCTATGTATAAACCGTCTCTCTAATCGAGTCTTCGCACCCTCGAGTCGCGCGATTCTGGCCACCAGAGATCGTCGAACTCCGATCGAGAATCGCAGACGCTTGACGCGGCTGCGTTCCCCAAGCTGTTCGATAAATTCCTCGCATCGCTGCGCCCACGCGAAATACTCGCCCAAAGTAGCGATTCGGTGCGACAGCTCCAACAGGTCGCGTTCAGTCCGCGCGATATTTTCCATAATTTCCATTTTGCGGATTATCGCGAAATCTTCCGCTGTACCGAACAATTAGCTCACACAAAAATTGCAAAGTACCCGCAGTACTAGGCGCTCGCCGATATTTGTAATACATCGATAAACGTATCTAAACCTTGAGTCACGTTGCTGCGAATATTCTAGCAGCCGGACATCGCCCGCACTACCTATCCCGCTCGCACGCACACCGCACGCGCTATCTCCTTCGCTCGTACACCGCACGCGCCGTCTCGCTCACTCCATAAACGCTATCTCTTTCGCGACGCTTCTCTTTAAGAAAATCTGTCCTGTATAAATATATCTATATATGTAAGGATTTCTCTTTAAGAAAATCTGTACCCGTAAACGAAAAAATTCAGCCCCGAAATGCGATAAGCGCGCTCGTATCGCCGCTAACGTGCGTCGCGAAAAGAGCGACGAGAACGCTCCTCTCTCCGTTCGACCGCCCTCCGACGATCCCCGTCTCTCTCGACGCCTGATACCCGGAGTCCGTTCGCTGATCGCGCGCTAGAAGCGGCGCGAGTCCCTAAAGAACGAGTCGCGCCGGGGAGGAACCGCGGCCCCCGAAAGGTCGAGTCGCGCCGGGAAGGAACCGCGACCCCCGATCGAGCCGAGCGCCATCTCCCAGGCGATCTCGACGACTCGTGCCGCGGTCCCCCCTCCCTGCGTGACGTCATACCACCCTGCGCCGGTTTCCCCTCGCCCCTCACCACCCCTCACCACATAGACTCAAATTAGAACTCTCTTAGTACCACTATTTAATAAAAAAATATTTTATTATAGTGTTTTGGAAAGCTCTCGATGTCTGCTACAAGAATATTAAATAAAAAATGGGGGTTTTCATTTAAGATTTTAAAGTTGACCTTCACATGACCTTTAAATCATTTTTCAATGTCAAATCATTGTCACCATCTTATGGCCCCCTCGAAACTAAACAACTTTTGTCTGAAACATTTTTCTCTTCCGGGCTTGGTTTTTGTGATATTTGCCTGAGGAGATTAAAATGGGACACCCTGTATATATATATCTATATATATTTATTTAATGTTAGTATTTATTTATTAGTGTTTTCATTAAAGGTTTGCAGGTAACAAAAGTATTATTAGAATTGTAGCAAGCAGGTTTACTATGGCAGAATCTATATTTCATCTTGTTTGTGACAATATTATGGATTTTTTAAATAACTTAGCAGGGTCCATCATAAAATTTCCTGAAACAGTTGAGAAAAGGCAGAGATTTCGAAGCAATTTGAAAATGTAAATAAAAAACAAATATTTCTATGAATTATATATTAAATATTTTAAGCAAGAACATTTTAGAAAACATACCATTGATTTCTTGTAATTAAATTATATGTCTTAAAAAAATATCGGCAAATATTGACAAAAGGGGACCCAGCCTCAATGACCTTGATCTTGATATATATTGTCAGGGTCGTCATCCTGAGTAACTCTTAAAGAGCCATCGCTCGTTGTATACTGAAAAGTTATTAACAAACAGATTATACAAAGATTTGTATAAATCAAGGTTTGTACGTAGTTTGACAATGAAAAACTTGATATTGGACTTAGTTTACAGAAATAATCCTTTATATTACACACATACACTTAAATAAACATGCAAGTTTGTATATAGGGTGTTCAAAAATAAAATATTACTATGTTAAATTAATTATTTATTGGATGTAGTTTACTCATTATTTGAAAAAAAAAAACGTCAATACGTTTATCCAGAGTATAGAATCTTTTAAATAAAAATTCAGCAATATAATGTTGATAATGATATTCTCGAATACCGAAACGTGGAAGATTGTAACGATAGCGTTACCAGCCTCGCGGGTCGACCAGCCGCCCGCATTTACCGAGGCTTGACGCCGACGCCTACGGCGCCCCTAATCTCTCACGCCCGTGTCGCGGCCCTACCGTGGAACCGCTTCACCACGCGCCGACTCGCGTGAGTGGGAGGCCGGCCGCCGGTATATAAGGCGGTCCGGCAAGCGTAGCGTTACCTGTTCCCGATCCTGAGTCCTCTCATCAACTCCAGATCCGAAACTACCTCTCGTGTTAAACCAGGTCACGGGCTACCCGTGGTTATGCCGGGCTACCCGGTTGCTGGGACGGTGCATCCTGACATCCCACGTTAAACCAGATCACGATCTACACGGTTGCTGGGACGGCGCATCCTATCCTGCGTTAAACCAGGTTACGGGCTACCCGTAGTTATGCCGGGCTACCCGGTAGCTGGGACGGGGCATCCTTAGATAATAAGACCGTTTCGCGTACACCGCGTCCAGATTAGACCGTAAGATCGTTCCACGTATATCGCGACCCGACCAGACTAGACCGTAAGACCGTTCTATAAATACCGCGTCCAGTTAGACCGTAAGACCGTTCCGCGTATATAGCGACCCGACCAGACTAGACCGTAAGACCGTTCTGTAAATATCGCGTCCAGATTAGACCGTAAGACCGTTTCGCGCATATCGCGACCAGATCCGATTAGACCATAAGACAGTTTTGTAAATATCGCGTCCAGTTAGACGATAAGACCGTTCCGCGTATATTGCGTCCAGATTAGATCGTAAGACCGCTCTGTATCCATGCCGCGACTTGATAGCTTGTAAGACCGTTTTGTACATATACCGCGAACCGCTAGACCGTAAGATTACTTTGTACCTATACCGCGACCGAACGCCGCACTCATAGAATTAATTAATCATTTTAGGATAACCACCCGCGTCGCGCTAACTCCACCTTTATACGTGGCCTCTAGACTACACCAGCGTGCTAGTCCTTCTAAGGATAAGCCGCAGAAAGTGCCGACGCCGCGACGCCCCGTCCTTCTAAGGATAAGGCGATCAGGCGATTGGAACCACACTAAGGGTCACGCGACACCTCGTAGTCTTTAAGATCTCCTTCTTGTAGTAGCTGCTATCTACCTTATTGTAATAATAATAATTGCTTGCATATAAACACAGCGACCGCAGAACACCCCAGCACTGTCTGCATGAGCCGCGCTCGCTTCGCGAGCCTTGCACACGCGCCTATCACTGCAACATTGTTCCTGCGAACTTTTGTACGGACCGCTGTCGCACGTTTTCATTGTAAATATGACACTGGCGAGGCATACGGGAAAGGTGAACCGTTACAAGATTAGCACGCACTTCTCTCCATAATCTCTCTGTTTTGTGTATGAACTTGATTATTAGGATCCACGAAATTTTGAGAATGATTTACTGTTTGATATGTATAATTTTCATTTTTGAGATCATTATAAACTATATATGTAATACTACTATATTGCTAGTCAAAGCTCAACGCTGGCGAAAACATCACGGTGCAGACATATATCAACCTCTCGCTCTCACAATTCGTGTACTTTTAACACAATGCGCATGCGCTGGTATATGTAGAGACTAATTTAAAAAGCTATGTTTAGTACTGCTAAAAATGTTTATTTTTATTCTTTGGTACAAAATAATTAGGATCTTTGATAAAAATACAAAACATAAAATAAAGAAAATAAACTATATAACGAAAATATATATTAGACTATATAGAAAATAATACTAAAAATAAATTTTTATAAAGTTTAGTCTAAACAAAATAAATACTATTAGTGATTAAATAAAATAAGTTTTGTATATCTTTGGCGAATATAATCATTTTTGTTAGACATTTTTTTGGCTTCGTGAAACAATTTTACGTTTATGTATAACGATATGATATGTTTACACAGTTGTACTCTATGATTATCTAGTTAGTATATCTTGAGATAATATATGATTTTGCATAATATATTGCACAAATAAAAGACAGTTATATAATCTCAATATAAATTAGGTATAACAAATGTTACATTAAATGTTACTCCCATGTTACATAGCAGTTATATATTCTGGTGTTATATTGCATAAATAAGAGACAATTATATAATCCCAATATAAATTAGGCATAACAACTGTTACATTACATGTTATTCCCATGTTAGCAATTATAGCAGTTATAGCAGTTATAGCATTATAGCATTTATATTCTGTGTTTGCTGGGATGACTGTAACAATCATATAACATTTTAGTAGTATGTTATATTCCTGTTATACAATATAACTGCAATTTTATATGAGTGGGAAATTACAACTAACGTAAATGTTACATGTAACAAATACGTTATATTGCTTGTTACATTGCGTTTCATTATGGCAATGTTACAGTTATGTATCTGTGTTTGCTGGGAATATAAACATTGAGGGAAAGATATTCAAATGTAAACACAAAGCAATATTTCCGCGATCTTCTTACGACGCGCGCGCGATATCCAATGAGAGCTTTATTTTTTCCGAAAAACAGAGCTCTCATTGGATATCGCGCTGGTCTGTGAGAGCCATTACACGACGAAGGCACGCGCAGGCGCAGGATCAGCGCATATGGTTTTATAATTGTAGTAGCCCAATAATTAACTACCAAACATTGTAATTAAATTACCAATCACCACCAAACGATTGTCTTTCAATTAAAATCAGTTTGAACAAGATTGGTTGGTAAATAATATATTTATTCGGCTAACTTTACAGCTTCCAGTTAGCCATCCCCGCTACCTAACCGCACATGTTTTTTTTACTTTTTGGATAAATTATGGACCACCAAACATTGTAAATAAAGGATTTGTGACCACCTAACGATTCTGCCTCGAATAAGCCCTGATTTAATTGATTAGACTAAAAATTAAAAATATCCAGCTAACTCTACATCAATATTTTAATTATTTAATTTTAAAAAAACGATTGACCACCAAACGTTTTAATTAGGCTACTAATCATTACTAAACGACCACCAAACGATTAGAAAATTTTAATTATTAAAAAGTTAAAGTGATCCGGCTAATTTTACGGAGCTCGACACTCCTCCAGTTTTTTTTATATGTCTTAATAATAAATATCAAGAAAAAAGAATAGAGTCCTAAACTTCCGTTGCGGCCTTAGTCGAGTACGGATGTGTTCACGTAACGCGTGCGTCCTTTGGACCTTATTTTTGAATTCTATTCTCCTCTTCTAAAGAGGAATTCTTTCTGTACCATCCTATCAGTAACTCTCATTTAAGGGTCGACAGGAGTGACGGGCAAACTCCGAATTGACATTGGAGACCTCGCGCGGTGAAACTCAGCTTTTAGGGTTACCAACGCTGAGGAATGAATTCTCAGTTTCGATGTATAGATGTATGTCTGTATACGTACACATACGGTTGCATTGCTCGCGCCGACGCACCATGGAGAGGAAAAATAGAAAATGATCAACGATCACGCTATCCTTGTTTCTCTAGCGTATCGCTTTACGGCCGAGATATGGCCTGAAAATGCTTTCTGACCTCTCGTAGCAGAAAGCAGTAATGCAACAAGACTAACGGGCATATGTGCATATATATGTTTAAATTATAGTTAAAATTGTACGTGTAATTAAATATTGTATGATGATCAATAATAATAATAGGATAATAGGTAACAAAGTGAACAAATATACAATATGTAAGACACGGTGCCTGTTAGCCTTGGTGATTTGTTGCTTTATTACTATCAATTCGTGTATCACATTGGCAGGATAGGGATAAGCACGATTGTCAAACTTTGTTGATATTATTTTTTAACAATCGTAATTGCAGTTTCGTAGATTAAAATTATATTATCTTTTTTCAATTGTACCAAGAATATAATAGCTATAAGATAATAATAGCTTTTCATAGCTATTATTGGTTTATTACAAAATACACACGTATTAATAATAGATTACATAAGATAAATTTTTTATAATGTACAATATACAGGATGTCCGATAAAGATTGTGCCAACGCTTGTGAGCAGGTAGAGCACAATAAACTGAACAGAAAAGTCCTGTAACATTTTTTTCTATAACGCTTAATAAAGAAATTATTATTGAATAAAATCTGCCAATCAGCTCCGACCTTTAGCCTGGCAGTGTGCGTGAGCGCTCCGTCGCTACGGCGACGCACACTATCAGGCGGGTGGCTCACCGATGTGCGTCCGGCTAAAAGTCGGCGCTAATTGACCAAAATTTACTCAATAATATCTCCTTTATTAAGCGGTATAGAAAAAAATGTTACAGAACTTTTCTGTTCAGTTTACTATACTCTACCCGCTCACAAGCGTTGGCACAATCTTTACCGGACATCCTGTACATGTATGTTACAATATGGCCACATATTTTCAAAATTTCAACAATTGTTTTAAAATATAATTCTCACACAAAATATAATGTATATAACAAAAAGTATTATAAAAAATATATGTATGTGGAATCGAACTTGAGTCTACTGCGTGATAGATTGAACATTTTACACTTTGCCATTACGTATTATTTATATATACGCTTTCATGCTATTAGTACTTATTATATTATTATGTATTTATGCGATATTGGTGTGAACAATTGAAGAAAAATAATATAATTGTTAATCTATGAAACTGCAATTATACAACTGTTAAAAAATAATATCAAACAAGGATTGACAATCGTACTACTTCATCTCTATCCCTCTCTGATATGATACACAAAGTATCGATAGTAGTAAAGCAACAAATCACTAATTGTAAGTCTAACAGGCACCCGTGTTTTACATATTATATATTTGTTCATTCTGTTATCCTACTATTATTATTGATCATCATACAAAATATTTAATTGCACGTACAATTTTAACTACAATTTAAACATATATATGCACATATGTATATATGCAAGTATAAAATTCTCAAAGAATGGGCGCCCGTTAATCTTGTTGCATTACTGCTTTCTGCCACGAGAGGCCTGAAAGCATTTTCAGACCGTATTTCGGCCGTAAAGCGATATGTTAGAGGAACAAGGATAGCACGCGATTGTCACTCCTTGTTTGACATTATCTCCCAACTGCATCCATGTGCTCAACGTATCGGTGTTTGTCTTCACGGACGCTACACATACGCGATGAAAGACAGACAAAGATAACGCAATCATCTTTCCTTGTCACGCGGCCAGTGTGCCACCACAGAATATTCTGCTGTTCCCATGTTCTGCTGTTAACTGCACTTTAAATACAGACGTGGTGAAATTCATAGTCTTCGTCCTACATCTCGAAAAATTAATGTTTCTTCATGAAACTTGTTCTGACGTATTCTTTATATTGTTATAATTAGTCGTACAGAGCCGGATTTTGCAATTTAGCTTTCAAAAATTTATAATAAATACAATATAAATTTAGGAGTAACTGCACCCGATCTGCGAGTAGCTGTATGTGTTTGTTTAGTATTAGAATTTTTATTTTGATCATTTTTCCAAAAAAAAACGCTCTGTATATCTATGAAGACGATGCTGCTGAATACGAATATCATCATTAAAATCCGATTTTCTCTTTATTTTGGCTGTAGGACGTAGACTACGAATTCGTAATTCACGGCTTCCCGCGAGAGGTCTCTACTGTCTCTCCTGTCGACCTTAAATAAAATTTTTGATACTAGCCCATAACTTGATCTCTACAACGTTAGCATTATTTATATTCACCGACTTGGTCATGTGGGCTTGTGTGTCTCAGGCCCGGTGCTATTCACAAGAAGAAGAAGAAGAAGAAGAGTAGAGTCCTATACACTGATCTCTATACATAACTGGATAAGACATACACTAGGATCCGCAGCTCAGACCGGTATTCATAGTCAGTTCTTATATTAAGACCGTCTTAAGTAATGTCTTAAGATGTTAATACAGCTCTGTGATTGGTTAGGTGGGCATCTTAAAGCTCATATCAGACTACGCATTGAAGATTGAAATTGAAGATTCAAAATTGAAATTTGACCAATCAGAACAATGAAATTTTAATCCCTTTTGTTCTGATTAGTCAAATTCCAATCTTTAATCTTCAATCTTCAATTTTCAATACGTAGTTTGATATGGGCATAAGATTGTGCTTAAGATGGTCTTAAATATGCTTCCCATGATCGCCATGTCGGTCCCGCAGCTGTCCATGTGTAATCTAAAATGTCTTAAAAATATCTCAAAGATATTCAAAATGTTTTTTTTTAGAAAATAACATTACAAATATACTTTTTTCTCACTTACGGTACATCAGTTGCGATTAGTTTGCACGTAGGATTCACTTTCTCTCTACGTGCAAAACTAACCGCCAATATAGGATGCGTTCACTTAACGACCGCAACACTCGCGAGCATTATTTATCTTTATTTAACTTTCGGTGAACAACAAAGATGAAATGATACGTGAGCGTTGCGGTCGTTAAAGGCTATCGCACACAAATTCCTTAGCCGTAGCATTAAGACGTACCATAAGGATTTAGCCAATAATGAGCGTAATATAACATGTCAGCCAATAGCAATGGATCCATAAGCTGATATTCTAACCGTAGGCATAAGAGCGAAGTACGACCAATCAGAAGTCATTTTTAGATAGACGAAAGTAAACAAATTTTGATTTTCACTTACTATGGCAATCTGATCGGTGTAGGCAAACAGGGCCTTGATTCTCAAACTTTTGTAAAGAGAAAGAGGAAAAGAGGGAAGGTAGTATAAATAATTGCATAAGTGATAAGACTACACAAGTTTAATTGGACTATATATAGCAATAAAAAGTTCTGAGTGCCAAATAGTCTTAATACTTATAAGGCTGATGGCATGTTAAACTTCCACAAAAAATTGGTTTATGATTTATATATAGTTTTGATATAGAGTATAATATTTATTATAAAATTAAATAAATTAATATATAATTATATATTTTAAAATAAACTATTAATCAAAATTTTTATCTGTAATGTATTAATAGAAGAAATTTTTTTAATGTCAATAATATAATTGTTCGAGAGTCGACCTCGACGAGATCGCCCGAAACTTGAGAGAGACGCTCAGAGATGAGCGAGAAGCGGTGTGTAACGCGAATCCGTAGATCCGCTGGAGGATAAGGTGATGATAGACAAGATTCGAATGCAAATTAATTTGATTTCGCTTTATTTAGAAGAATAGGAGCGAGCGACGGCACGTATTCCGCGGTTCCGACAGATATCTTGATTGTCCTGTTAATTACTGCCCTTTTGCGCGGATCGGAAATCTTGATTAAGAGCTTCTTGCTAGAAACTCTCGCGATAACGGAAATCTTGACTGCGAACGTCGGATGGAAGTTAGCGCAAGGCAGAGGACATTCGCGATGCGGATAACGAGCGTCGACTCTCGGACTCCAAACAATTAACTTTCACAATGTCTTAGCACGAAAAAAGAAAATAATACAGCGTGAGGTTTTCCCGAATTGACCGCCGTGCGAATATGTGCGCGATTGGATGCGAGACAATTCGGAACGATTCTGAGAAGAGTAAGCCACTGTAACTCCGAGACGAGCGCGAATAGAGAAAGAAAGTTGATCGAGCTCGATGAACGTCGACCGGCTCGAAACGTCGTTACAGGCAGACTGTGTGATTTTCCCGAATTGACCGTCGTAAGAATATGTGTGCGATCGGATGCGAGACAATTCGAGTTTGAGACGAGTAAGCCACTGTGACTCCGATACGAGCGAGAATAGAGAAAGAAAGTTGATCGAGCTCGATGAACGTCGACCGGCTCGAAACGTCGTTACAGGCAGACTAAATCCATCGACCGCGGAAGCTCGCGCTCTGCCGATGGGAATAACAAGGTTTTTCTACGTTGAACCTTCGAGAACTAGCTGTTTGTCACACTTTTTCTTTGTTATGATCACGCGATCACGCGCCGATTGGCTGATCGCGACGATGTTTATTCTCGCTCGGGCTTTTGATTGCGGCTCTTACCGTTCAGATTTGTCGGTTGAATTACAGTTTAAATTTATCGATTAAATTCAACGTTTCAATCTTGAACATAATGATAATTAATAAACACAATATAATGAATATAAAAATAAAACTACGCACTCGATTAAAAATACTCTATTAAAAATATATTGGAAAAATATTAATAAATAAAAAAGAAATAATGATAAAATTATATATATATATTTTTTTTGTAGCAATGGACGATATATGGGAAGATCCTCATGATACGGTATGCGTCATCTCCTCCATAGCATAGTACGCTACTAAGGCTGGATTCTGGTATCACTGTACTAAATCTATTTTCTTTTTGCTATATGTTTTTCAAAAAACTTCATGGTCTCGTATAGTGGCCATACTACTCGATTAGATTGCACTTCCACTTCTTGTCTCATTTTGTTTTTGTTTTCTTTCCTTTGAATACCTTTCTCTTAAACGAGTTCATCGAAGTTGATATTGGTTTACTTAAAAAATTATAAAGATGTTAATTGAATCTTTAATATAATAATCATTGCAATAAAAATATTCTAAATGTTAAAGTTGATCTACCCAATTGAGACTACTCTTATTATATTCCCGATTTCTCTTATAAAAAATTAAAAACACGATTAGAAATACTTCTACTTTGATTAACATGAATAAAAAAAACATCATTTTAGTGGTAAAAAATGCAGTCAAATAAAATATTTACGTGGTGAAAAATGTTTACCTGATAACTGCATCTGAAATTTCAAGCCACGATTTTTCTTTCATTAATTAGTCTTTATAATCTTTTAAAGCAGTGCTCGGATTTAGTTGCACATTTCGGCCCGATTCCGTGGCTCACGCCTATTGCCCCCCACTCATCGCTCGTACGTTAGCGACGAGTCGCCAGATATGCGTAACTAAGGACCGCGACGCTTTGTCTCAGGAGCGTCCGTATATAAGAATGCCCAAATATAATAATAAAACAATACTTCTCTATAATTAAAAGTTTTTTTTTCAATATTTTATATTAATGAAATATAAAATATTGAAGAAAACTTTTAGAATTTTGATAATTTTCGCGGTGCATTTAAAAAGATATTGTCTTATTTATTATATTTGGGCATTCTTACATATGAACGCTCCTGAGACAAAGCGTCGCGCTCCTTAGTTACGCGTATCTGGTGTCTCGTCGCTAACGCACGTACGGTGAGTGGGGGGCAATAGACGTGAGCCACGGAATCGGGCCGAAATGTGCAACTAAATCCGAACACTGTTTTAAAGATTTATCATAAAGATGAGAACCTTTTATCAAATCAATTAATAATGTATCTTTTTCGTAATTTACGTTGTATCGAGTCCTTCACAATTTTTATCACTATCCTCTCTGGTATATATTCATAGGACCTCATTAAAAAAACTGTCAAAACAATAACTATTCCATTTTTTAATCAATTTAACTTCGTTTTCCGACTTTTATCAATAATCAAAACAGAGTTATAGATAAATATATAAAGTATAGCATTTCTTCTCTTCTTCTCTGATATGGCTGGGAGACTTTCCGAAAGGAATTGTCTATACACCATTAATTAGATATAGGTATTAGATAGGTTAATATATGATAAACTAATATAAGTATTAGATAGGATAATATATGATAAACCAATATAGGCATTATATAGGATAATGTATGAAAACTTCATTTTAAGTCATATGGGAGAATGGGATCCGAGCGGAATCGAACCTGGAAATGTCTAGTTTCCATCAAAGTCGTCAATCCGATTCTGTTTTGGTGCGCATCGAATTTAATGTACTGTTTCCACTGAAAGTAGAATAGAAGCGAGAAAAATTGATATTTCAGTAGAGCCAACTTAACTTTTGCTTGTGAATGTAAATAAACATAATCCTTGACAATCTTTTTGTTAATTTTCCGTTTTGATGATTAATACGAACAAACGATAACTGTTACGAACATCGATATATAGATTATATATCGATTATATATTGATGGTTATAAAATAATGAAAAATAAATGTTGGCACCATTTAGTCTCAACCGTTTCCACCGACTAAATTTCACCGCCGTAGAGTTAGCAGAGAAATTAAATATTTTCTAATTATTTTATATTATATAATTTAGGAATCTTTGGGGAAGTTTAGGAAAATCATTTTAACATTTAGGAAACAATATTTTTTTTGTAATAATAAAAATTTATCGAGCGTCAAGTTAGCAGATCTTAATTATGTTTAATAAATATTATGAACGGAATCGATTAGAAATCATTTGGGAATAACATATTCATTAATATTTTTATTTGGGAAAGTCGCATTTTTGTAATTTAAATTTGTGTATTCAAAAAAATGCATTATGCGTTATGCACGCGGCATAAAGGATTCAACCAATCAGAGTCTTTTATTTCTAAAATGAAGGACTCAATAAAATATTTTCATGTGCGCTGGTCCTTAAGAGCAAGCAAAATGAACAAGATTCAACTCTATAACATTATATTACGTATGACGTCGTCGGAATTGACGACGTAGATTTTATTATTTTACTGAATTTTTATAATTTTTTTATAAACATACTTATAATACTTAATGGCTTCATGCCTGTAACATTGGTAAGAAATTTCAAATACATATTTTTGTAACATTTTAATACAAAACAGAATTTATAATAAATTAAGAATAAATTTCAGGACCACGTGCTACGTGTTTGGAATCTAAGTTGCAATGAATCGAGAAATTATACAAGGCAGTGAACATTGAAAATTACGAAAAATAAGAATGTAAGACATGCCGAGGATAGTAAGTGCACGATATACATCTTTGTTCTTTAAATGATTTTATTTTCTTTTGTTATGCACAATAAAGACTTTTATTTAAACAAATGTTTACACGTACACGCACACACCCAGACAGCACAAGGATGTCCTTAGGACGTCCAAAGGGCATCCAGGACATATATGTAGGATATCCTCAGGATATCCCATTTTAATCCTCAGATCTCCTCTGGATGTCCTGAGGAAGAGTAAATGATAGCCGTATATTAACCTCTGGAGAATCCAGGGAGATCCTGTGGAACATTCTAAAGATTTTTATAAGATATGTTAGGGATATTTTTCGTATGTTTCAAGGACAATTTTAAAATTTAAATATAAAATAAAATTGTCAATTCGCTGCCACTCCGACAAAGCTTGTAGATCGAAATGGGAGTGAAATGAACGCAGTCAGTCGTGTTTCCATCGACTTAAATTTGGTTCTACGCCGCACTAGATGCGAATTAATACTTCGATGAAAACTAGACCACTGCTTGGAATCCCTCGATTACCAGCCTGCGACTCTACGCCCAACGCCACGCATCGCCCCAAGTATAGCATTTGCAATATTATCATTGCGCAGATAGAACATAGATGCTCCACAATCATTTGAGCCACCATCTCACTCACATCTATGGATTCCGTGTACGTAAAAATTTCACCCGATTGAAATTCTTCTTATGGTTAAGCTTTTTAGTGACTTTCCGTTTCCTGAGCATATCAGATTAAAGCAGCTATCTGATTGGATCTTGAGCTTATGTTATGTATTATGTATTATGTTTATGGAATTTGTGTGCAATAGCCTTAAGTGGAACGGGTCCGTAGCGGTCATCCAATCAGTAAGCAGAACGCCATTGTCGCTTCGCTGATTATGGCTACGGTCAGGAAACCGCTACAAATGCTTCGAAGTGTTTGATTGACCAACCAGGACAAAAAGAGTAAATATTTCTTTATTCTGATTGGTTAATGCAATACCGAAGCATCTCTAGCGTCTTCTCGACCGCAGCCTATATAGGACTCCAGGAAAGAGTATTTGTCGCTTTATAGATAATTAAAAATCTATCAAACAATTTCCAGCAACATGTGTACGTCAGCAAAAATTAGGAAATTAGATGAAATTGTGGTAAATAAAATCGCAGCCGGAGAGATAATCCAAAGGCCAGCAAATGCATTAAAAGAATTAATAGAGAATAGGTTAGTACAAGTTGTACTTTACATATTTTTTGCTAATATATGTACCAAATTTTTGCTTTTGTCACAGTTTAGATGCCAAAGCAACAAATATACAAATTACTACGAAGGAAGGAGGTTTAAAACTATTACAGGTATTTAACAGGATATATAATTTGTATCAGAATATCTATAAAATAATCTGAATTTACTTTTAGATACAAGATAATGGTACAGGTATTCAAAAGGAAGACATGGATATTGTATGCGAAAGATTCACAACAAGCAAATTACAAAAATTCGAAGATCTCAGTATACTTACAACATTTGGTTTTCGAGGAGAAGCTCTGGCTAGTATCAGTCATATAGCTCTTCTTACTATCACGACAAAAACAGCAGATGAAAAATGCGCCTACAAGTATGCAAATTTTATTTTGATTAAAATTATATATAGAAAATTTGTACAGAAAAAGTAATTTTCCTTTGATATTAAAATGTAAATTATATTTTCTGCACACTATTATAGAGCATCATATATTAATAGCAAACTAAAAGCACCTCCAGCACCTTGTGCTGGAAATCAAGGTACTATAATAACAATAGAAAATCTGTTTTATAATGTGGCAACTCGAAGAAAGGCTTTGTCGAATCCGTCAGAAGAATTGAATAAGATTACAGAAATAGTCATGAAATATGCTGTGCACAATCCAACAGTAGGATTTATATTAAAAAAACATGGCGACTCAAGTGCACAGGTGAATTATTTAAAAAAATTATTTATATGTATATCTGAAATTATATATATGTCCAAAAAAGATATTTTAATAGAATATTCTGAACTATTTGAATATAATTCTATCATATTTTCAGGTTCGAACACCACATAATTCAACAAAACAGAGTAATATAAGAATATTGTATGGCAATCCAGTTGCTCGTGAACTATTAGAGGTTGAGCTGCACGATGATGCTTATAAGTTCAATATGCAAGGTTTAGTGACAAATCCTAATTACACAAATAAACGGATGATGATGCTCCTATTTATTAACAATCGATTGGTTGATTCTTCTTGTAAGTCTAATCTTGCGTCTATCAATATTTTTTCTAATATTTATGTAAAATTTTTACATTTAATACTCTAGCCATTCGTAAGATGTTAGAGGAAATATATTCCATGTATCTGCCGAAAAAAGCCTATCCATGGTGTTATATATCTTTGGATATCAATCCACAAAATATTGATGTTAATGTACATCCAACAAAACACGAAGTTAGGTTTCTTCATGAAGATGCAATAATCGAAAGAATAAAATTTGCTTTAGATGAAAGATTGATTGGTAACAGTGCATCTAGAACATTTTATCTGCAAGCTAGATTACCAAAAGCAGACATTACCAAAGAAGTCCTAGAAGAAGTTTTGCCGGAATATAGCAAAGAAAATCCAGATAAATCGAAAAAAGTCCATGCTAGAGAAATGATTAGAACAGATTCGTCCAATCAAAAATTGGATAAATTTAATTTCATCATACATACTCCTGTCAAATATGATAGCAATACTCTCATAGAAAAATCGATTCATAATGCAGAACCTAAATCTCTCAATATTGAAATTCTTTCAGAGAAGAATATATCTCATATTACTGGGGAAAAGCCATCTGTTGATAATAAATGTCAAGAGAAAGATTCGAATTTAAATATTACAGAATACAATTCTATATCATTATATAGAAAACAGATTCATATTGAAGAGATTCCAGTTAATAGTTCAACACATTCGAGTGATATTTCGGATATTAGAAGTACAACCTCATCAGAGTTGCAAAACACTTGTAATCCAAGTACATCTATGCAAAGAGACAAGTCGGACAATATTCGTTCAGAAAATACTATGTACAATATTACAGAATTTTTAAATGATTTAGACGAAACAATGGATGAATCTATGGAAGATAATTCTAGAGACATTATAGCTGATGAAGCTCGTAAGCGAGTGTATCAATACTTCGGTAATAAAGATATTATCGACGATAGAAAAAAAAATTTAGAAGATGAAGAACAAATTACATTACAAAATACAGATGATAATAAAAAAGAAGATCAAAATTCAATATCTAATACAAATCAGTCTGAAAACATACTTCCAATTGAGGAGACTCCTGTTGAATCTTCAAAATGTACATTGCAGTTTAAGTCGTATTCTGTAAATAATTTTAGACATGAGGTAAAATTGACTAGTATTTTAAAATTACGCAAGGAAGTTGAAGACGAATGCCACGAGGGATTAAAAAATATTCTCGCTAATTTGACATTTGTCGGCTGCATTGATCAAACTTCAGCTTTGATACAAAGTGGAGTAAATTTATATATATGCAATACAAGAAAATTAGCGTAAGAATTATTTCACATCAATATATGAGTGATATTTAAGAAATTATACATAAGTTTATTTAAAATTAACTTTGAGATATCTATATATGCTTGTTTTAGGGAGGAGCTTTTTTACCAAATCATGCTTCATGATTTTGCAAATTTTGGTGTCATCAAATTTTCAGTGTGTATTTCAGATGAGATAAAATAAAAACTTGTTTTATAGCTAATATCAAGTTTAAATTTTAGGAACGGATATCACTATTTGATTTAGCAATGATTGCTTTAGATTCGGGAGAAACTGGGTGGATAGAAGAAGATGGGCCAAAAGATGAATTGGCAACAAGGGTAAAGGAATTACTTTTAGAAAAAGCAGACATGATGAACGAATATTTTTCAATTGTTATGGATAAGGTGGGGAATTTAAGATCATTGCCTGTGTTATTAGGTATGTATAAATCAGTATTAGGTGATTAATTACAATTATTTGCCTTTTTTCCAATTTATTTTTTATTAGTATCAGGTAACATTATATTCTCAAATAATCCCAGAAAAATAAATTGTATATACTATTTATAATATTTCAGATAAATATTTTCCGTATGAAGCAGAAATTCCATTGTATGTAATGCGATTATCAACTGAAGTTGATTGGAGAAAGGAACAAATGTGTTTTCAGAATATCTGTCGTGAAACAGCAAAATTTTACAGCTACATTAATCCAAAACCTGAGACACACGATTGGAAATATATAACTGAACATGTTTTATATTCAGCGATTAAAGAGAATTTACTTCCACCGAAACATTTCACTCATGATTCAACAATATTACAAATAGCCAGTTTACCTGATTTGTATAAAGTATTCGAGAGATGTTAAACGTATACTATTACGAATTATACAAAGATATGTCTCTACAATTTGCCATTAATGGACTATAATGTAAGAACTGAATTGAGATAAAATGAAATCTGATGTAAATTGTGTTTCAAACCTATATTATGATTGTACATTTATAACTTATATTTTTGCAATATCAGTATTTTGTATCAAGATTTGTTATAGATTACTGAATATATACATCATTATTTTTGTCATATAAAATTTGCATATTTATCATTATCTTCTAGCAACTAACTGTATGTGCATGTGATAAAAAGAAAAATATATCTTAAAAAAAGAATTTTTTTTAGATGTACATATATTACAACATAGCAAGAGCTCTTATGTGAAGATAACATATTATATTTCCTTTGCTAATCTTTGTATAGTTTCATGTAAAGATAACATATTATATTCTCTTTGCTAACCCTTGTACAGTTTATGGGATATTAACACACATTGACTTCTATTTTATATTTTAAATAAACGTAAAAACAAAAGAGAATTATACAACTTACATCATTTTATATTGGGCTTTATATATTTTAACGATTTGTAGCATATAGAAAATGGATTTTATCTACCTTTAGTTAAATAGTTATCCTTTAGCGACACCTACTAATGCTGGTCTTACTATTCTTTCGTACAATTTGTATCCTATTTTTGATACAACTACAATTGTTCCAGGCTCTTTGCCCTCAACCTCCTGAAAATTTTTTTCATTATTCTAATTATTATATAATTATTTTATCTATCGTCATTCTACAAATCTTACTTGTTGAAATAATGCTTCATGTTCATTAGGATTAAATTTTTCATTTATTGGATTTAATGAAATTAGGCCATGTTTCTTGAAAACCTAAAATAGAATAAAAGAATAATAATATTAACAAGACAACATTATATAGATACTATACATATTTTTTGTACTGAAAAGAATATGTTGGTAAAGCATATCTTACTTTATGTAATTGGGCTTCTGTCATAATTAGTCCTTCATATAAGCTTTTTAAATGTGGATTCTTTTCTGTTATTTCAGCCTTTGGTACACTCTCGGTAGCTTTTCCCAATATATCTGCTACATCTAAAAGATCTTTACAAAAACTTTGGATACCGAAAAGCTTGGCATCATTAATCTGTTTGGTGAGTCTAACTCGGATATTTTCTCCTTCAGCCAATGCTCTCTTATATTTATCTTCAAGCGCATCTTTAGATTCTTTAAGTTCAGCGAACTCTTTGTTGATGAGTTCAAGTTCTGTTTTAATTTTTTCTGTAGCTTCTTGCTTTGGAGGTACATTAGCAGCATTTGATTTTTTCTCCTCTATTATTGTACCATAATATTGTCTTTGCGAAGAAAATGTAGAAGATATTTGTGGCAACCTATAATTTTGTTTGATCCATATAACAAAATAGAATTTAACAATTTTCTAACACAATTTAATACAACTATGCAATAAAAAATTACTGAGATAGTTATTAGCAGATAATTATTTAATCAATTTTTTAAAACAGATTTTTAATACAGATATTTATTTACAAAAAAGATTTAAAAATTTTTATTCTATTGCATTCAAGATCAACCATATTTCAAAATGTAATGTAACTGGTAAAAAAAGTTGTCTTTATATTTAAATTACACAAAAATATTTAGATATTATAAAAGAAATATTGGATATTATATTTATCAATTTATTGGATTATTAAATAATAAAAAGTTTTAAAATTTAAAGTCTTTAACTTCTGTTGATACTAGATGTGATTACAGCAATTTAAGAGAAGCGTATAAAAATTGCTGGATATTTCAAGAAAATTAAATAAATTAAGTATTGTTCAGTATTAATAGATGAGAATTGTTATATATATTATTAAATATAATAGAAAATAAATAATATGATAATCTATAATAGTTAACCTCAACATGTGCGATACCATAACGAGCATTCAGTCACAATTCGCGCCAACAAAAAATAACAATGTTATACCTGTGTAAACCTCTTTTATTTATTTGATATAAATTATCAATTGTCAGGCGACTAAATTGCACTGCAACCGGTATAACGATTGATGTCATGATTTACTCGCACGATCGACACAATCTTGAGAAATGGATGATGAAATACGACGATCGACACATAGGTCTAGTTTCCACCGAAGTATTAATTCGCATCTAGTTCGACGTAGAACCAAATTTAAGTCGATGGAAACACGACTGACTGCATTCATTTCACTCCCACTTCGATCAACAAGCTTTATCGGAGTGGCAGCGAATTGACACGAAGTTTAGACTGTGGAAACAACTCCATAAAGTTAACCGGTCAACATTGACTTTTATAATTTTTTTTTTACGAATCGTTTGTTAGTCGTTTGTTGGTGATTGTTGGCCTAATTACAACGTTTGTTGGTTAATATTTTTTTTGAAAATATGAAAACAAAATTTTGTGTGAAGTTAGCCGGAAAGATATTATTTTTGTTTCGAAGTTCAATCTATGCGCAATCGTTTGTTGGTCACGGAAAAACTAATTAAAACGTTTGTTGGTTCACATTTGTCTTGAAAAATAAAAAAAACTAATGCACTCTAATGGAGGGGGGAAGGGAGGGGTGGAGTTGTTTTGAATATTTCGTATGACAATGACGTGACATATACGTGAAATTTTAAGTGCGAGAGAATACAGTACAATTTTTATTTACGGACAGCATGAAAAACACAGGTATGCAACAAAAAATCTATATAAATAATAAGGATATTCTAATAGTTTTCTACATTGCCTACTGCACATACAAGAGATTTCCTAACCTCTCTATGTACCTGTCTTAATCTCTTAATATCTTATTATTACCGGAAATAAATTGGTGCCGGGAGTTCATATTTTTTAATAAATTATAGCTCAAACGATTGCTCCTTAATTGCTCCGTCAGAATCCACAGTTCCCAGACAGCACAAAACATCCTCAGGATCATTCTGAATATGTCCAGGACGGTTCAGGACATTTGTAGGATGTTTTAAGATATTATTATACATATATTTATAAAAATTTAATATGCATACATAATTATTTTTAGTTGTGTCGGCTATTTAATATAATTTAGAAATCTTAAGTATTATAATAAGTATTAATGTCCTATAAATGTCCACTGGATAACCCCTGGATGTCTGTAGGATATATCTGCTCTGTCTATTATATTGGATGTCTTTTGGATTTCCAGAGGACATATATATATGCAATTAATTGTTAACATTAATTTCGTTTAATATTAATAATTGAATTTGATGCGCACATTTTCATATATCCAAAATTATTATTTATTTAATATTTCATGAGAAATGTTACTGTTCACAACATTCCAAAAACTTTACAAACAATAGTATTCAACCGCTAGTTCGTTGGTTTACCGCTATGCGACACGCGAACTCGTATTTGAGATTTGGTCATGAGATTATATAAAGCTTGCAAAGAGCAACTGACAGGAAATTACAAATGTAATTATTTTCTATCAGTTCAATTTCTGATTCAATCCCAACATAGGGAATTCAGATATTGGATTGCTTAGAAAATATTACACAACTCAAACCCGGGAGCCAAACCTAAAATATTCATGTACAGCACGAAAGCCTCAAATATTAAAGAACGGTGAACTATTTTTAATATTAGATTTTTAATATTGGCAGTAAATAACAAAACATAATTTTAATTTATATTTAAATTTTAAAATTTGCTCCTTGAAACATACGAAAAATATCCCTAACATATCCTATAAAAGTCCTTAGGATGTTCCACAGGATCTCCCTGGATTCTCCAGAGGTTAATATACGGCTCTCATTTACTCTTCCTCAGGACATCCAGAGGAGATCTGAAGATTACAATGGAATATCATACATGTATGTCCTGGATGCCCTTTGGACGTCCTAAGGACATCCTTGTGCTGTCTGGGTTGCTTCCCTTTTAAAACTAATAGTTTTTGAAATATTTACAAAAAACGTAAAATTTATCATTTTCATTCAAAAACATATTTCCAATAGTTTTTTGCAACTATATCCAGCATAAAACTATTGCTCCTTAATTGCTCTATATTACTCCATCATTATTTTCATGATTTATTGCATTTTTTATCGAAAATTAACAATTTAATCATTTCCCAAGCGACGCCGTCGTCACCTATCGGCCGCCTATCGGAACTATATAGCTCAGAAGCCAACGGCGAGAATATTCAAACATAATATAACAGCTCTATTGTTTATAACTATATCTCAAAGAGTTTAATCAATGTTTCTTATTGATTTTTTGGTAGAATAATTGCATCTCGCTTGCTCTATTATGATATTCGCGATTGCTCCACTTGTATAATTAATCTTTTTATGATATATTAGCAAAAAAAACCAATCATTTTCTTGGCAAAGCATATTTTCCATAGTCTACTGCAAGTATATCCAACATAAAATGATTGCTCCTTAATTGCTTCATATTTAAGATCGTCTTAAGCCCGTATCAGACTACGCATTGAAGATTAAGATTCAAGATTCAAGATTGAAATTTGACTAGTCAGAACAAAGAAATTTTAATTCTTTTTGTTCTGATTAGTCAAATTCCAATCTTTAATCTTTAAAGATATTAAAGATTGAAATTTGACCAATCAAGACAAAAGGAACTAAAATTTCCTTGTCCTGATTGGTCAAATTTCAATCTCAATGCATAATCTGATACGGGCTTTAGACAGGATCAAACATGTTTCAACACGTTAAGGCCATTGCACGTTCAAAAGTTTTAATGGTAATCATAAGGCCGTAAGCAAATCGACCAATCACAATCAAACATTCTAAAATGTAATAAGAATGTTTGAACTGTGATTGCTCGATTTGCTTACGGACTTACGATTATGATTAAATTTTTTTACGTATAATGGTCTTAAGTCCGTATCAAACTATGGATTGAAAATTAAAAATTAAAGATTGGATTTTGACTAATTAGAATAAAAGGAACTAAATATTCTTTGTCTTGATTGGTCAAATTTCAATCTTCGATCTTCGATCTCAATCTTCAATGCGTAATCTGATTTGAGTTTTAGGCCGATATTACATTTGTCGTACGACAAACTTTTTAAGCGCATTGATTACCTAATTTCTAGAGACTCAAGAAAGTTTCTATTTTGCAGCCAATCAATATGCTTAAAAAGTTTGTCGTACAACAAATATAATATCGGCCTGATACGGGCTTTAGCCCTTAATAAAGATAATAGCCAAAAAAGTTCGTTGCCGCCACGCGGACGTGTTCAGACACGTTAGGCGTGTGTCCTTTGGATCATATTTTTGAGTTTTGTTTTCCCCTTCTAAAAAGAAATCCTTTCTAATTGTTCACTTAACTCTTCTCACCTGGCCATATGGCGAGTAATTAATTTGTGCCAATCAAATAAAGAAGAAGAAGATAATAGCCAGGTTGTGATAGCCGGTCGTAACGATATGTTTTTTTAGTAATATATTTTTTTGGGATATAGATGTGTGTGCGCATGTGTGTGTGTATTATAATTTTAGTAATTATGATATAATGGACTGTTTATCATAAGTTTTGAATAAAAATAATATTATAGATATATAGATACATAGTTTATAATCTTAATGTTTAATTTTTTAATTTTTTAATTTTTTAATTTTAATTTTATAAAATATGGAATAAAATTTCATAATTTTAACATAACTGTATCATATTGGTGTGAATTATATTGCAGTTTTTAAAATATTTACTCTACTGGAGGATAAATTTGAAGAAGCCTGCAATCTTCGGATAAGAAAAAATTTTAATTTAAATTTTTCTTACGATGATGTTACCTGGAACCTCAATGATGGTAACTTAACAATTTACGTCAATTATCATATATATTTAGAAAGAAATAGAAGTTTGAATTTTTTCTGGTTTATGTCACAATCTTACCATATACCATATATTTAATTTAGTTAATCTTCTCAATATAATACTATGTGTTTAATATACATTGTAAAACATTGTTTACAAATGCTTCTTGTGATGAGCGAGCGAGTAAGAAAGGCGGAAGAAAACATGCGTAGTCGATCGTTACAGTAGCGGAAATACGACATGCTCTAGAAAGCTCTAGAAAGCACGCGAAAGATCGAAGCGCAGGCGCCAAGCACGAACCGGTGATGTACGCGGGATTCCCGCACACTTTTACAAAGACCGCCGTGAAATAAAGTCAGTCAGTTGCTCGCACAATACTTCGTTCTCGATTATTCATCCTCGATCAGAATCACGCTTCCATATAAGGCCCACAACATACATTAAAAAATTCTATATTCATATATACTATATTAGATTGCCTTTTATGTTGCAATATTATTTTATTTTATAGATCATATACGATAGCAGCAACAAATAGTGCAGTAGTTATTTGGAATTTAAATAAACAATCTTGATCAAAACAGGAGCATGTATTTATAGATTATAAAAGAACTGTGATTAAAGTGAGCTTTCATATGACAGAACCTATATGGTTGATATCTGGTTCATAAGATGGTACTATGAAATGTTTTGATTTACGAATAAAAGAACCCATTAAAACCTTTTATAGATAAATTATGTTATAATATATATAGATAAAGCTCTCTTGTAATTGTTAAAGATAATGGCAAAACAATTTTTCTAGTATTTTAAAATTTTGTATATTTAATATATTTAGTAATACAGAATCGATAAGAGATGTTCAATTTTGTCCACAACAACCGCATACTTTTGCTGCTGTATTCGAAAATGAACATATACAGCAATGGGATATGAGAAAGCCGCATCGTTATTTTCAACATCTTACCGCACACAGTGGTTTGATATTTGCTTATGATTGGCACCCTGAAGCCACTTGGCTCGCTACTGCATCTGGAGATAAAAATATGAAGATATATACATTATTTTATATATAGATTTTTATGAAACATTGATCGTATATTTATATTCTTTACATGAACTCTTTAGGTTTGAGATCTGTCAGGTAAACCAAGTTACGATTATGCCATACATACTATTGCATTAGTAGGACGCATTAAATGGAGACCACAGAAAAAAATATCACATAGCAAGTTGTGCTCTAGTGGTTGATTGTAATATAAATGTATGGGATATTGGCAGACCATATATCTTATTTACAAGTTTCAATGAACATAAAGATGTTCCCACAAATGTGGCATGGAGAGGCAATCCACAATCATTTCTATCAACAGATTACAGAGTAAAAAAAATTTAATTTAATTAACTTTATTTTACATGAATAAATATTCGTTGCTAGATTGTATAAAAAAGGATAAGAAAAAAATGCCAGGGACAAGAATTGAACCCAGGTCTGATGCGTGGTAGTCACCCATTTTAATGTCCGAGCTTCTCGATAATCGACCTGACGGAGCTGTATATAAGAAAATATATTATTTAAATATTATTAAAATCAAATTTTTTGGGACATGACTGAGCATTGCGCCCTTCGTTTGCTCAAGTATTTTTCTAATAGAGTTCTACACTATATAATAGATATATAAAAGATATATACTATATATATGTTACGTGTTAGCTACAAGTTACCAGCGTGTTACCCATATGTCAGAATTTTTATACAGCGCCTCACGTTGCAAATCGATGAACTATGAGGCGTGAAAAGTGACGTTTTGGCAGCCCAAATTATTCTTGCGTGCCATTTCGTAATTATTCACTTTATGCTAATGCTGTGATGTGTAACGTATTTGTGAAACTTATAAAATTGTCCAAAAACTAAGCTTAGCAAGTTAAGTATTATGTAAAAAGAACATTTTCCACTTCTTTCGACAGCTGTCAAACTACATGTTTTCCCGTATGACTAGGCTTACTTTGACACTCATTTTACAGTTATTTATTAATTGTCAAAGAAAAAGCTTAGTTTTCGGACAATTTTACGAATATACTAAAGCGATCTGTAGTCTTGTTTCTTTAAAATATCTTTTTATTTAAAAATGGCACGCAAGAATTCTCAGCGTGTCATATTTCTCGCTTCTGACGTCATCATTCCAATATGGCCGCGGCGACTACTCAGGAGCCTTAAATTTATTTTAATTTCCTGTCATTAGAACATCCTAGTGAAAATAGACATACAAACATTCTAATGTAAGTAGACATTATGCGTATGGAGGATGATGAATGGACTATTTTAACATAATTATAATATGAAAGGATAAATTATTTAAAACCACCTTATCTGTGTTGTTTTATTTATTAATAGTAGTAGATATATCGTCATTACAAATATTGTAACATTATAAATAATATATATACACAATAGCGCCGTTTTTCTAGTTTTTACATTTCATTTTTATTATTATAAAGACGCATACACACACACACACACACACACACACACACACACACACACACACACATATGCTTGCTTATATTGGAATTAACATATTAACAATATTAGAATATTCAAATACTGCTAATAGCAGGTACATATTAATTCTGAAAAAAATTGTGACACAAATTTCATTTATAAATATCTTTATAGTTTGGAAAACGTGTGTATTACAAAGGGAAATAATAAAAAAAACAAAATTATCAAATTTTTCTGCATCCCATGCTACATGTGACATATAAAACATTTTATGCTATCAATAAAAAGAAAAAGGCTTCGCAATTAGAAACAATACATCTATACATACATGTAACAATATTGAAGAAAATCATCAATAGGCAAAAATTAATGTTCTGAACAAAAATATTTAGATATATGTATATATACATATATTCTATTTTGAACAAAATATATATTTTTAAATGTAACCATAAAAGATAAATATCTATAAAGATATTTTTGTAGACGAGTCTCAACAGCTTACAGATACAGCTATATTGTTTATGTATGATGTAACTATTGCTGGTAGATGTTTAATGTTATCTTTGGCCAACATAGTGAGCAAAATTATTAAAATTAATTAAACTAATACATAAAATAATAACGATATTCTATAATCGCCAGTAAATTAAAAATATTTGTTGGTTCTTTAAAGAGATAGTAGTATAGGGGCCACTATAGCGAGACACAACAAACCCCCACTCCTCGGCCACTGGCGCCGACCCCCTGCTGTGCCTGTCTGGGGCCCTCCCCCCTAAGGGTGTCTGTGGAAAAAAAGAGTGGAGGGGACTCGTGGACGTCTACGAGGCAATTTTCCCTTAAAATTTTTTTATTTTTTATTTTTTTTATTTTTTTATTTTTTCGGTCGCGTAAACATGCTCGGGCTCGAACCTGGGTCCTCCACGTTTCCAGACAGGGTCCTAGTATGCTGGGCTAACTGAAATCTTATTAGAATAAGGCTTAGATGTAGTATTTGTAGAGAGTAGCCCTCCGACATAGGGGACCCTGCGTTCTGATTGGCTTCCCTATAGTGGCCGGCAGTTTGATTGGATGAGGAGCATTGTTTCTGAGTGAGAGGGAAAAACGCGGCAAAATAACACGTGTAAGAATCGGCAAGATGGCGGCCAGCGAGAATGGAGACGTCACGAGAATAGAAGGGGTCGTAAAAAGCAAGTCTGTGCAGGTAGCGATTACGACGGTCTTAGAGCTTTATGACGTCACTTAGACGAGGAGAGAAAGGATAGGAAAATAGTAAATGTTTTTATATAAGCGATTTAAAATAAAAAATTTTTATTAAATATTATACGTATGTTTAAATGTAAATAATAATTTCGCATTGTACAAAATTTCTTATGTGACGGAAAATATGCAAATTCGCAGCTATATACATTGATAAAAACGAGAGCCGAGAAAAATTAACGTTCTATTATATACCCGTATGGTAACGAACAATGACTATCAATAAACCTACGTTTTAGTAATACAGGCTCGCATACTTTAATTTCGTCCCGTGTTACGATCTCATGAAACGCGGTGCGACGAATTGCTCTAAAACGTAGATTTATCGAAGTTCCAGCCAATTCTTTTTCGTTCTCTTCATTTTCTCGTACTCTCTCTTTATTTAGCAATAAATTCCTAATACTATTAAAATTGACTAACCGTGAATTTTCGTAATTTAGGGTTATGCCTTTAACTTTACATGCCTCGTGCGTTCGACCGTCTGGTGCTCGTACAACATATGCATAAAATTTTGGACCACCGGACACGAACGCCTCGATATAGCTACCGCTCCCGTAGCTCTCGAGTTCATCGGTCATATCGCCTAGAAAATTTCCCGTACGCGGTTCATACTCGTTCGGATCACCGCTGCTCACGTAAATACATGAATCCGTATCATAATACAAAACGCGCCGATCTAAGCGCTCTAAATAAGAATATAACGTTAAACGAGCTTGTGCCGTCGTATACGCAGCTATCACGACATTAGTCAGCGGGGAGGAAACAACAGCTTCTTGCCGCAATCGCCATGAAACATATATTACCTCATCGTTTACGGGTAATATGTCGGTTATTTCATGCTCGGCACTTGTCAGCAAGGCTATAAAACGTTGCGGCGTTCTCACGACCTCGGTATTAGGTAAATTGGACCGCTGACCAAATTTGCCCCAAAAAGAATTTAAACACAGTTTCGCGACAGAACGTAAACCGGGATTCCGCGCGACGTTACGTTTATCAAGAACGATACCTTCGGTTTTCTCATACTCCCGCAGATATCTTTCTTTAGCATCGTCGTCGTTTTCCCCGCATTCGCTCGGCCATCTGCTGGCTTCTTGTTTAAGTTGCAAAAATGTATTTATATACTCGGCGAACAATCCACCTTGACGGGACGTATGATCGAATTGACTAACTTTATATTGCCAAATCTCACTTACAGCCGTCACGTGATAGCCCTTTTCGACGGCCTTGCGTAATTCGCAGGACACCCACGTACCCTCGAATTCGCGTTCCTTAGTATCGTTGTGCGTACAGGCCGATTGCGACAATGTTTCACAGCAACTGCGACATAATGCAAAAAGCAATTTTCCCTGCGTGCGATATGGGAGTACAGGATGAAATAAATCACGTGGCGGTAGTACTTTGCACCGTATGAGACCTTCGAACGTATTAAAATTATAATTCGGTGCCCTCCCGATTAATGCGGAACATTCCTCGCCGACATAAATATCAGGATGACCGATCGGGAAAGCACCTGTTTTTAAAACATATGGGTATAAGGAGCATACGTCCACGTAACGTATTTTTTCCATACCTGTAACCTCATAGCGCGTCACAATATTTCCCGTGCGTCCACCGAAAAATGCATCGCGCGGATCGAGCGGAGGCGTTTCCACCATCGGATGGTTCTCGAGATATTCACGCATTTCGCGACTATTTCGCATATCGCGATCGAAAGAGCACTCCCACTTTTCTATCACAAAGTATTTCCGTTGTCGAAGTCTCCACGAGATTGCGAGAGTTCGCTCGTAACGCGAGTCAATCGTATCCTTGCAATCCGATGTAGAAAGTGGTCTATCGCGATTCATAGGAAAGCAAGACGGGCATCCGTGCCAAAAACATCCGTGAAATTGTAGCACATGACGTTGAGGCGTCTCTGTATCAGGCGTTTCGTAATATCCATCGACGAGCGTGCCGTCGATTGTACGATATTCGCGCGAGCGCCCTGCGTGGTTTATAGAATGTCCGAGCTCGCGTTCCTTCCATATCAACCACTGCAGAGCTTTACGGGAATGATTAGTTGCTTTTCTGTATCCGCCAGTTGGAATGACGCCTATCGTATTTTGTTGCAAAAAGTTTTTCCGAAAAACAGTCATACACGTCGAAGCAATTGTCATGCATTCCTCGAACGCACATACATTTCCACGATCAATAAAAATTTTTCTGAACGCCATACACGCTTGTCGAAGAATATCAACGTCGGTACGACAATAGCGAATGATCTCACGTTGGAAATCGAACACGGTGTTTTTTTGTCGCATATCAGCATGCCATACAAGAAAACGTTCGCGCTCTTCCGATTTCATTGTCTCCGGAGAATAATAATGCGCGTCAGGCAAGGGGCCGACATATGACTGATTTTCGACAGTGTTAAACAAATGCGGAAAAATACCTTTATCCGACGTATCCTGTAATCCGAAAGCCTTCGGTAACTCGGATAAGCGCATCGGCATATAATTAACACTGTCGATGAATTTCGTATGTTCTACCGTTAACACCACGATCTTTGTGCCGTTTAATATTAATTTAGGTTCTAAGTTATTACGATTTTCAACAATATACTTTAAAATAAATTGCGCGTCGAACGCTTTCGCATTATGTGCTACGCAAATGATCTGCTTGAAGTATTTTGTCGTACGCGTTGCAAAATCGACGAATTGTTTCACAGGATCATGACGAAATACGAACTCTCGCACCCCGCACCATCGGCACCTCGCGGACAAATTATTTTCTTTCGCGCACGCTTCGCAAATTTGTTGCGCCACGCAAAGAGTGGGAACGTGTTTCTTTACGTTCGACGTACCTTCGAGTGACTCGTCTTGTCGCGTTTCAAAATCATAAAATACGAATGCTACACGCTCTTTTTTGCTCGTACATGCACGATCGTTTGCCACTTTACCGCCAAATTCTGTGCTCTCTTCTGTGCTTCGCATAACTGTCATCGCTGAAGCCATTGCCGATGATGAAGACGACGGCGCGGTAGAGGAACCATTATCACGTCGAAGAGGCTGCATGTAGCACAAATGATTCTCAGGCTTTGGTGAACGGCATAATTTACAGTAAGAAACACCGCATTCGTGTCTCACGCCAAATTTAACGATGCGTCCGCATCCGTCGCAAAATCGCACGACATTGCAGATACTTTCAGACGATTTACCGTCGTACGATTTTACGTTGCGATGACGCTCGAAACACTTCTTACCGAAAAATGCCCGATTACACACGTTGCATTTTATACTTTCGGACTGCTTACACGACGGCACAGTGAAACATCGCGGGCATTTATTTGGACAGCGATGACCCGTTTTATCGTTCCGATAACCTATATTACACGGCTCGCAATAATTCCTACAACCCGCGGCGGCATTTAAATTTATAATAGGGTTATAATGGCGTAAACGCTCATAATACATTATATTTAAGCGTAACGAGGGTTCACGGTCGAGAGAAGCAAGTAGCGCGATACCGTCGTACATCGGTTTCTCACCGCGCCCGAAAGTACTGAAATTATAAATTACAATTGCAATATTATCAGCTGCGAGATATCGTTGAAAGCGCTCGATTTCCGGAATTCCACATCCCTCTTCAGTTATCGTAACACCAGCGTTCCTAGTTAATTGTAATGCGAACTCACGCTGAAGCGGGGAATGCATGTGTCTTATATTATTCCATTTTTCATGTAACGCACCCGTACGTAAGTTACCGCGCTCGCAGTAAATTCGCGCTACTACGAGAGCGCGCGGAAAACATAAATTGTCGGAATTATTTATTGTTACTATTGAGCGCTTTACAACGTCTTCGTTTGTTAATTTAACACGTCCGCGACCCGAAGGAACTGTGACATTAAAAACACGAATGTTAAAGTGTTCCGCGATATCGAGCCCCCCAGCACTCTGCGCTACTGAACTCACGAGTTTCCAGATATCATCATACGATATGTCTCTAGCTGGACGAAAGGATAATCCAGTAGGGCCCTGAGATAAATTCGGCGAATGGAAAGTCATTTCCGCATAATCTCCCGGTTCGCATAAATTTAAAGCATACGCGTGAATTTCACGAAACGCATTTTCTAATGTGTGATAAATATTCGAGCCTTCGCGTATCGGTCGTATCGCGAAACTCGCTTCTCTCCCGATTATGCCGAACCTCCTAAATTGCCGCATATTTTCCGTCAATAAATCTACATAATTAAAATTAATATCGCCGACTTCATGACGTTGATGCTCCTCTTCCACCTCCGGCTCTTCTTCACCATCTTCGGTCTCCGACGAAGGATTACAGCGTTCTTCGCCGACGACTTCCTCTTCATTCTTATCCTCATCGGTTACTTCCTCGTTATTGCAGAGTTGCGTTACTCGTTCTTCAGGAGTCGCTTCTTCATTTTGGCCCCCACCACCACCTCTCTGCACTGTCGAAACAAAAGAAAAATTTAATTATAAATAAAATAAAAATTACATCTACGTTATTTTTATTCTTTTCAAAATTTTGTATCTCACCTGGTGATGCCGTGATATCAGCTTCGCTGTCGTTTTCGGAGGACCGTGCTCTTCCTAAAATTTAATATTTTATCAATATAGAATCAATATATAAAGATTAATATTTTTATTTTATTTTTATGCGAAACTTACTCGAAGTTCCTGTTTCGAGCTCTTCTTCAGCCGGACGTTTTCGAAGCTGAGAGGGAGTCTCTCGCCCATCAGTCGCAGACGTGTTTCGATCTACAAATTATGATTTTGAAAATTTTGATTAATCGCTGTCTATCGTATTCGATTACAATACAATTGTACAATATAAATAAAAACATTTTGCTTACCGTTTAAGCGGTTTCCTCGATGGTTTGATAGCAGGAAGGCTATAAGGCCGTCTGCATCCTCCTCCTCGTGGTCAAATGCCTCGCGCATTTCTATTATTTCACCCGCGATATGCAACAACTCGGCATAATTGCCAAAATAGCCTAGTCTATATAGCACAGCGAGTATAGTATTCGAATTAGCACACGCAAATGCCCGAAAAACTGAATAATTTATTTCCGCCGATTCGTCCGATAACACTGATAAATAGCGTTCACTATTTATCGTAGGCGACAAATTCGAGCCTATAATTATGCATTTACCTAATAGCTCTTTAAGTCCAGCCATTTTTGCCACTTGCTCGCGAAATACACGATATCTCTATTTTCCACGGAACGACTCGCATTACTTTGGATGATGTCGAACTCGAAATTACCTTTTTTACTTCGGCACAGAGAATTTATTTAAACGCATATCCCCACTTTTTCCCAAAAAGGAAAAGTCTGAAAGATTTAAAATTTTTCCTTTCTAGGTAGTTAGATTAGATTAGTTCGAAGAAAACAAAAGAACGCCGACAAAAGAACGTCGACAAAAAGAATCCCTGTTTTCCAAAAAGGCGATAAAGTAGACAAAAAAAATATTTTATTTTTTATCACGTTACTATCTTATTTACTTACTTTTATTACTTTTGTTATAGCAATCCTAAAGTAAAAGCTTTGTAGCGATAAACGTTTTTAAAAATTTTCGTAGAAAAGACGGGGTTATGTCGATTAGAAAATTATTCCTTTATAAAATTTTTTACAATATAATCTCTTACAATACAATCTATAAAAATTTATTACACAGGTGATAAACATTTATTTACACTTTATAACATATTGTAAATGTATTTAGAGAAAAAAAGTTTAGAGAAAAATTTTTCTCTTGTAACGAATCTAATTTCTAGATGATTCTAGATGTTTTTTCGCGTAATTTTTAGCCAGTTGAACAAGATTGAACATGAAAAATCACGATTTTTCCTGTTATTTAATTGTCTATACAAACTTTTCCCCCCACTTTTCTTTATATTTCGATATATAAGTAGCGCGAGAAGATGTAAATCCTTCATTCGAGTTTCCCCGTACGAAGTCTTTATTTCGGCTGCGTTACAAGAATTCGGCATTGTTGCGCCTGGTGTTCTCTCAGTTTTATTCAAAAAGTAATAACAATGGCTGCCGCGAAAGAAGTTTCCAGTGATCAAAAAAATCTAACCGATTTTGTTAAATCTACGCACGTTTGTGATATTAGCAAATCGGACAACAAGTTCGACAACGATAGAAGAAACGAACAGCGATGCTTATTACTATCGACAACGTATGCCCTTAATTCATCGTGTACTAAGAAGCTACATGTGGGCTTGCAAGCAACAAACGAAGGTTATTTCGCGCCAATTGTTAAATTAACGGGTAATTATGCGGACGGAATTTGCCTCGATGCCGTCACCTGGCAACAATTTCAACTCAACATGGAGCAGATAGGACTGTACTTGAGTGAGAATCAAAAAACCAAACCAAGTCCGATTATCATCAACAATATTTCCATCGGCTTCACCACCGCTTACGGGACGCGGGCTGTGATAGTGACTTACAAGGAAAATGTGGAACAATCCGCGAGTAATGAAGAGCCGGAGGAGCAAGCGCAGCCATCCTTGAAGAAACGAAAAACGCACAGCGTCGCTATTGTGATGCAGAAAGCAACTTTTCTCGGCATGGAAAATATTACAAGATGTGTGGATGCTCGATTGTCACAGCTAGTTTCCATCACCGACGCCGTCAACACCTGCGCCAATTACTTAATGAACGAGATAGAATTAAAACTCCCAACGGCTTACATAAATCATGAAATTATAAAACTCATGGTTAGTGATAATTTTCAAGAAATTGAACGCAATGTACAAACGCAAATAAGAGATTTAACCTTTTTGGATGTATATTTCAATGTTGTATTTGAAGAATTACTTTCGCTCGGCTTTAATGAAATTGTACGTATAATTTTAAATCGTAATTGTTAATTTTATAAAAATAAAAAATAAAAAATAAAAAATTATTATCAATAAATATGAAATTTTTCCCCACCTTAAAAATCACAGACTATATTTTTCCTTTACCCCTCTCTAATATTTCCTTTACTTCTTTACTTTGCGCATAGAACATTCTATCAAAAATAATATCAAATGTTAGTTGAACGCTAAACGAGCAACTTATTTCTAACTTAAGCGTCCACAGAGCACCGCTTATAAGCTCGTAAGCAGCGGTGCTAAAAAAACGCTGAAGCGAGCGCGTCCCCGCGAATACGCTTATTAGTATCGTTCCCGCGGATACTTATCAGCTAATCGGCCGCGGTGCTTTCCGCTCGTTCACGTACCGGGAAACGCTAGCGCGAGCATGCGGCCGCCGCGGTGGGCCTTCCGGAGCGCGGATAAGCTTATTACTCTCAACATATATCTGCATATTAAACATATTCGATGCACGTATTTTTGTTATTGTTATTAAATATTCCTGATTACTTTTTTATTTATGAGAGCGCGCGTAAACGCCAAATCGTTCATTTCGCAAAATGGATGTACGGTGGAAACATCCTTGGACGTCGATCGTCTGCGGGCCTACGGGATGTGGAAAAACAATTTTCGTGAAAACGTTTCTTCGTCATTTATCCGTCATGTCGGATGTTCGATTCGAGAGAATTTTATTTTATTACGCCGAGTGGCAAGATGCGTATCAACGTTTACAATGCGACGCGAGTGAAAAAGAAGAAGAAGAAGAAGAGAAAAGAACACAAAAAACCGGTTACGATAATAATGCTATGATAAAATCGAAGAAAAATATCATCGAATTTCGCGAGGGGTTACCGCGTCCGGAAGATTATTCCAACGATGCGCTTTCGCCAAAATTAATAATAATCGACGATCTTATGAGGGAATCTTCGTCGTGCGACGCTATCGTAGATCTGTTTACCAAAGGAAGTCATCATAAAAATCTCAGTGTTATATTCATCTCGCAAAATCTCTTTCATCAAGGGCGCGGGCAGCGTGACATATCTCTCAACGCGAATTACATAGTAGTTTTCAAAAATCCACGCGATCGCGCTCAAATACGTCATCTAGCACGCCAGGTATATCCCGATCCCCTCCGATGGTGCACCACCTTGCCGTGGTGGAGGGGCTCCCCTTCCATTCCTGGAAGGGGTCTAAGAGTGCACCAACTCGATCGTCGTGTGATTGTATATTATTTTTCTTTATTTTTGGATGAATGTTTACTGGGCTGCATTGGGATATTGTGGGGGGTTATAGGGGGGTTATTGGGATTATTTTTCTGGGGGTTTGTGTGGGTTGAGGGGGGGTATGTGGGTGTGTGTGGGTATTGGGGATGGGTGGGGAGGGTAATGGGGTTTCTGTGGGAAGGGGGGGAGGGGGTGTGTATGGAAAGGGAAGGAGAGATCGAGCGAGGAGGAGAGGTAGGTAACCTCGGTAAAAAATCCCGGGCAGGTCGGGCTCGTCAGGCGCGGTGAAGCCAACCGACCTAGGTGAAGGAAAACACCGAAATTAAACCATCTTTACTTGATACAACATGGAGGGTACAAATAAAGATATACCGATTACTGCCGCAGTGGGCTTCGGACCCCACAGCGACCGGCGGGGGGGGGGATACAGTCCCGGTTCCCCCCTCGTCGTCATCACACGACGGGCCACCAGGGGTATTGCCGACGAGTGCCCCTGGCGAGTTGGCTATCGTTGAGGATAGAAGAAGGAAGGGGGTCGCACGGGGGATCGACCGACCGGGCCCGGTTTCGTCGAAATCGGGACTCCGGTCGCGCTCGGTCTCGGCCGCTAGGTCGCACCCCTATAGTAGGGACGAGGCGGGTCGAGGCAAGAGCCTCACCCGCTCGAAAGAGAGGGACGAGGACTCCTCGCGGGGGGGCAGTAGATGCGCCACCCCCGCCCCCTCCTCACGGACCTCGCTCGCGAGCGAGGACACGGAGGGATACGTGTCCCCCGAGGGGGGCGAGGAGGAGGTGAGGGAGGAGGACCTCCCCAAGAAGCGAGGTCGCGGGCGACCACCCACCACGGGTGAATATGTGGGCCTTCGCGAGAAGAAGGAAGCGGAGGCCGCCCGCCGAAAGGAGAGGGAGAAGGGGGAAAGGACCAAAAAAGCTTTAGCGAAGGACACCCCCCTCCCACCGCCCAGCAAAGAGCTTCGGCGCTATGAGACGGAGTGCGCGGGGGAGATGGAGCTGGCCCCCACCCCAGACATCGCGTCGCGCGTTCTGGAGGCGACGGGCTCCATCGAGAATATAGCCCACTTCTCCGGCAACCTGCAGGGCAGCCTCCAACGGAAGCTGTGGCGGGATGCGGTCCTGACCAGAGTGGCGATTGGCACCCTGGCGGGAAGGGCCCAGCAGGTCGAGGGGGAGGGGGAGCTGGCGGTTCTCCGTAGGGACATTAAGTCCCTCGGAGACCGCAACGCGGAGCTCGAAAAAGAGATCCGCGAGCTCCGAGGGGAGCTGGCGGCGGTGCGGGCCGCCAAGCCTTCCCTCCAGTTGACTCTCCCCGGCACGCCCGGGGGGTCCCCCCGCAAAAGGCGGGGGGCGCCCCGGGTGAAGTCGATGGAGAAGCTGGACGCCCCGGTGAGAGTGGAGCGTCCAGCGGGGAAGACGGGACCGGGGTCCCCAACGTTGGGGGGGGGAAGGGACCTACGTCCCCAACGTTTTACGGGGGGGGGGAAAGGGACTTACGTCCCCAACGTTCTTCGGGGGGGGGTAAGGGGCAGGGGCCCCCAACGTCCCCCCCGAGGGGGGGAACGGGACTGCGGTTCCCAACGTTGGCGGGTGGCCGGGGATCGGCGGTGATGAGCCCCCCCTTGGGGGGTTCCTCTGCACCGCTCCCCGTGAGCTACCCGCCGGGGATAGTCGGCGAGGGTGAACGCGCCTGGTACGCATGGTACACAGCAGATCAACACCCTCGTCGACATGCGGGCGGCGCTAGGCCGGGGCGGACCCCCTAGGGGGCCCATACCCATGGCCGGCCGCCTGCCCGGGAGGGACTTCCCGCCTCCCCCCCCTGCCGGCGCTTCGGCGCCGGGGCAGGGGAGGAAGAGGAGGAAGCGGAAGAAGTCGCGCGGCGTGGCGGGGGGCGGGGGCACGAGGCCCCCGCCACCCGCGCCTCGCGGCGCACCGGCTACCCCGGGGGGGCGGAGCAGAGCCCCGCCCCCCCTAGCGATCCCAAGCCGGTGGCTAGAGATCGGGGGTTCCCTCCCCTCCCCCCCACAGTCCCTCACCAGGACGAATCCTGGTCGAGGGTGGTGGGGAGGAGGGAGAGGACGGCTCGGGGGAGGGCCGCTCAGGCGGCCCAACCCCCGGCCGGAGGAAGAGCCGCAGGAGCGGCACCGCCCACCCAGCGCGCTGGGGGGCGGAAGCGGAAGAGGAGGCGCCAGCGAGGCGATGCCTCGAGGCGCAGGGTGCCCCGATCGGCGGCGGTCACGATAACGTGCGCCGACGGGGCATACCAGGCGACAATGGCCAGGGCCCGGAGGGAGATTGATCTCCCGAAACTGGGAATAGACTCCCTCCGGGTCCGGGAGGCGGCGACCGGGGCCATGATCGTCGAGCTGGCCGGGTCGGGCGAGAGGGAGGGGCCAACGGCGTCGCAGAGGGCGGATGCCCTCTACGCCGACCTCCGCCGGGTCTTCGCCGGCGACGAGGGGGTCCGTCTCGCCCGCCCGGTAAGGAAGGCAGAGCTCAGGCTCCGGGGCCTCGATCGGTCCATCGTGGCCGCCGACATTGCGGCGGCCATCGCCGGGCTGGGAGCCTGCGAGGCGACAGAGGTGCGGGTTGGGGACATAAAGTTCCCAACCCGCGGCCTGGGCACCGTGTGGGTGCAGTGCCCACTAAAAGCCGCCAACAAGGCGGCAGCAGCCCGGACCATCCAGGTGGGATGGTCCCGGGCTCAAGCGGAGCTGCTGGACAAGCGCCCTCTCCAATGTTACAAATGTTTGGAGAGGGGGCACGTCCAGCAGCATTGCAGCAGCCCCATCGATCGTAGGGGCTGCTGCTATAGATGCGGAGAGACCGGGCACCTGGCGCGTGACTGCGCCGGAAAGGTCAGGTGTCCGGTCTGCGCGGGGCTGGGGCGCCCGGCCGACCACAGGGTGGGGAGCGCACGATGCACCCCCCCCAAGAAGCGGCCGGGCAGGCAGCGGGAGTCCCTCCCGCCGGCGGGCGCCGCGGGGCCGTCTCGGTCGGTCAACTTGGCCGAGATCACCGCGGCGCCCGACACCCGCAAGCGCGGGGCGGAAGACGCGGGGACCCCGACAGAAGCCCCCAAGGAGAAGAGGCCCCCTAGGGCCAGGACGACAACCGCCGTCACACCCCCCGCCTCAATGACGGAGGTGGTGATGGCGGAGCCCAGGGGCACATAAATAAATGTCCCTGGGCATTTTACAGGCCAACCTGAACCATGCCCGCCGGGCGCAGGACCTCTTCCTGCATAGCCTGGCGGAGCGGGGGTTCGGGTTGGGGATCGCGGCGGAGCCCTATCGGGTTCCGGAAGCCAGTCCATGTTGGATTGGCGACCGGACGGGCTCCGTCGCGATCACTTGGAGGCACGACCCCACACTCCCGCCTTGCACACCGGTCGAGGCCGGGGCGGGAGTGGTGGTGGTCAGGTGGGGGCCCATCACTGTGTTGGGAGGGTACATCTCCCCCAACGTGGACCTCGCCCAGTTCGAGGCGTTTTTGGACGGGGTGTCGGCCTGTTTTCGCCGACAGATGCCCCGTCCAACTATCGTGGCCGGGGACTTCAACGCGAAATCGACGCGTTGGGGTTCCCGGGTCACGGACGCCAGGGGCGAGGCCCTGCAGGATTGGGCGGCGGCACTCGGCCTGTGTTTGCTTAACACGGGGTCGAGGAGCACCCTAGTGCGGCGACGGGGGGAATCGGTCCCGGACTTGACCTGGGCCACCCCCTCCGCCGCATGCAAGATCGTTAGTTGGCGGGTAGCGGAGTGCGAAACACTCTCGGAACCTCTATATAGAGGTGGTCCTGCACGCTGCCCGCCACGGGGTGCTCGGCCGCTCCCAAGGCCGGGGAGATGCCCGGCCACGGAGATGGGCCCTCACCAAGATGAGCCCGGACAGGCTGATGGCAGCCGTCCTCGCGGCGGACTGGCCGTGTCCCGGGGGGGAGGGGCGGGGGATCACCGAAGAGGTGAACTGGTTCCGGGGTGCGTTGCGAGACGCGTGTGACTTCGCGATGCCCCGGACCAGCCCCCGCCCGCGACGAGCGGCGTACTGGTGGAGCGCGGAGATCGCCGAACTTCGGCGATGCTCCGTCGCGGCCAGACGCCGCTTCACCCGGGCTCGGCGTCGGAATGACGCCGAGAGGACGGCTGAGGCGTATGAGGGGTTCCGAGCCGCAAGGAACGCCCTCAGCGCCGAGATCAGAAGGTCCAAGGCCCGAGCGTGGGACGAACTCCTACGCTCGCTGGACGCAGACCCATGGGGGCGCCCATACAAGCTTGTGATGAACAAGCTTAGATCTTGGGCGCCCCCAGTGACGGAGTCCCTGGAGCCCCAGGTCCTCGAGGACGTCTTGGGGGCCCTCTTTCCATCCGAGGGCCCCCCCTTCGACGCGGGTGGCCGCCAGGAGGAGGCGGCCATCCCGTGGTCGGAGGACCTGGAGGTGACAGAGGACGAAATGGCCGGAGTGATCCGTCGATTGAGGCTCAGGGGCAATAAGGCCCCGGGCCCCGACGGGATCCCCGGCCGGGTCTGGGTCCTAGCCTTGGACCACCTGTCCGGGCGCCTGAGGCAGTTGTTCAACAACTGCCTCAGGCAGGGTGTATTCCCCCCAGCGTGGGTGAGGGCCAGGTTGGTCCTCATCCCAAAGGGGAGCAAGCCTGGCAGCGTCCCTTCTGCCTACAGGCCGATATGCCTGTTGGACGAGGCGGGGAAGCTCTTGGAGAGAGTTTTGGCGAACCGCCTCGTCCAACACCTGTCTCGGGAGGGCGTGGGCCTCCACCAGGACCAGTATGGGTTCCGCGGGGGGCGATCGACCGTGGACGCGATCTTGCGTGTGCGGTCCCTCGCGGAATCCATGAAGAAGGGGGGCGGGGTGGTCGTTGCGGTGTCCTTGGACATCCGCAACGCGTTCAACACCCTGCCCTGGAGTAGGGGAGGCCGCCGACAACTTTGGCCTCCCCCCCTACATGGTGGAGGTCCTTAGGAGTTACTTCCGGGACAGGTGGCTGGAGTACCCGGACAACGGGGTACTCCAGTGCAGAAGGGACGTGTACTGCGGGGTTCCACAGGGGTCAGTGTTGGGCCCCACTCTGTGGAACCTCGCGTACAATAGAGTGCTGGGCATTGCTCTCCCCCCGGCTGCAGGGTCGTCTGCTACGCGGACGACACCCTGCTGTTGGCCGAGGGAAAGAGCTGGGGGGATGCGGTATACACCGCCAACGTAGGGGTAGCGTGCGCTGTCCGCGCTATCCGTGACATGGGCCTGCAGGTGGCGCCTCAAAAGACGGAGGCGCTATTCATGCACGGGGGGGGGACGTAGGACACGACCCCCCTCCGAGGCCTATGTCACGGTGGACGACATCTCCGTCCGGGTGGGAGACCATCTGAAGTACCTGGGTCTCTACCTGGACGCGGCCTGGAGCTTTGGCGAGCACTTTCGGCGCCTGGCCCCCAGGGCGGAGTCGGTGGCGATTAGCCTTGGCCGACTCCTGCCCAACCTCGGGGGCCCGGACGGCCGGGTGCGTCGCCTATATGCGAACACCGTCCGAGCGGTGGCCCTTTACGGGTCGCCAGTGTGGGCGGACGCCCTGATGGCCAATGGGCGCGGCAAGATGCTGCTGCGCCGCGTGTTTAGGAGGGTGGCCATCAGGGTTGTCCGCGGATATAGGACGGTGTCGCACACGGCGGCCACAGTATTGGCCGGGACGCCGCCCGTCGAGCTCTACGCCGAAATGTACGCATTCGTGTACAGGCGTACGCGGGAGCTCGGCGGGCTAGGCGTGACCTTGACCCCCAAGGTCAAGGCCGCCGTGAGGCTTCAGGCTAGGCGACGCGCTCTGGAGAGGTGGGACGAGCACCTCTCCGACCCCCGTGATAACACGGGGAGGCGCGTCGTCGAGGCCATCCGCCCCCACTTGGTCAAGTGGGCCACGAAGGCGGGTGGCGAGATGTCGTACCGTGCGACACAGGTATTTACGGGCCATGGTTGCTTTGTCGCGTACCTGTGTCGCATCGGGAAGGAGGACAGCGCACGCTGCCATCACTGCGGGGGGGACGAGGACACGGCGCAGCACACGCTGGAGGTGTGCCCAGCGTGGGCGGAAGAGCGCCGTGTCCTCGTCGATTTAATAGGCGATAATGACTTCTCGCTCTCGAGCATCGTGGGTGTTATGCTCGAGAGCGGGGAGTCCTGGGGGGCGGTCTCCTCCTTCTGCGAGGCAGTAATGCTGCAGAAGGAGGAGGCCGAGAGAGAGCGGGAGCGACTCCCCGGCGGACGCCGGGGAGCTCGCGACCGAGGAGTGGTGGCCGGGGGATCTGGGGGGGGGACGCGGGGAGGGCCCACAACGGGCAGGACCCGCGGACCCCCCGCACCCCCTGGTCAGGGGGGCGCGGCACGACATCGCCGCGCCCCACGGACCTCCCGGGGTGGGGCGACGGGGGCCGGGGCCATATCGGCCCCTGGTGCCCCCGGAGACCCGCCCCAGACAGGGGGGGGCGCGCGCAGGGGCAGGGGGCCGGGCCACGATCGGGTCCGGCCCCATCGAAGGCCCCCAGCGCTAGCGCAGGGCCCCGACGAAATCGGGGGGCGTCCGCTGACTCGTCGCGGACGTCACCCCCGAGGTCGGGCCCGGTGGTCGGAGCCCAGGTGGGGTACCTGGGCCCGGCCACGCCCCCCCCGGGACTCATAACGGGAGGGAGGCGGGAGGGGCGGTGGTCCCCCTCTCGCCTAGATAGGGAAGCCGATGCCCACGTCATTAATGTGGGCACTGGGGGAGGAATAACTGCTCCCCCAGCGGGCTAGGCTTGTGGGCGGGGGGCCTCCCTGAAGTAGTGCACATGCCAGTTTCCAGGGAGGCTCCCAGAAACGCCCGAGAAGACCACCCGGAGGGGTTTTAGTGGGTATTCCCCGGCCGTTTGTTTAGGCCGGGGTGAGCCCCACATAACCCCGCCTCGAACCCCATCGAGGCGGGGTATGCGTAAAAGCATTTCCCCTCCGTTACAAAAAAAAAAAAAAAAAAAAAGGTATATCCCGATGATCCAAAATTTATGGAAGAAGCCTACTATGACGCTACATCGAGACCTCACGGGTATTTATTGCTCGATTTGAAACAATCGACTCCAGACGAATATCGCTTTCGTACGTGTATTTTTCCCGACGATACGCTGCATTACGCTTACATTCCGCGCAGATCGAACAATAGAAGTGGGGACGTATAAAGGTTAAAATTCCCGTTCGCAACTTGTCAGTCGTGTAATTACAGCGTAATGGTGAAAAAAGAAGATCCCGATAAAAAGCTGACGTCATCGAATAGTGCAATAAAGCATGCTAGACGGTCTATCGGAGAGAGAAACATATGTCTTTTAAAAACATTGTGTCATTTGAAAAAAAATCAAAGAACAGCATTCTTACGTGCCGCTGACAATAAACTCATAAAGTGCATTCAAGAGTGCATTTTCAATACGTTAAAAGGTAACGTACCGCTTCGTTGTAGGGATAAAAAGCGATTAGCCAAACATAAAACGGCCCTACGGCATGTTGCGGCAAAACAAGGTAATTGGAAGACTAAAAGAAAATTGTTAGTACAACGAGGTGGATTTTTACCCTATCTTATCGGACCTATACTAGGGGCTATATTATCTCGGATTATCGGCGAATGAAAAAGAAAAATACAATCCTATACAGCCCATACATTCTAGGAAAGATAATAAAAAAAGGAAAGTGTTATCAGCTGTATTTTGAACAATGGAGAGAGCTAAGAAAATGGTTTTGATATCTACCGAAAATCTTGAGAGAATGCAGCGAATGCAACAGCAACCGGAAATGACATCTATTGCTATGACTGATAACTCGTCGAAGAAAAATACTGGAATATCAAATGCGGAAAATGTAAATAATAATAATAATTCAGTACGAACACCGGGAACAGCTTTATCGCGACTCGATGCGGAGATGTGGCGTATTCTCAACCTCACGACTCCTATCGACGATGACAAAAGATGGAAATTGTATAAGGAAGTACTCCAACGCTATCTTCACTTTGCTCGGGAAGCTAAAAAACGCTTACGCGAGGATGAGCAGGATAACGACGAGGACATTAATGACGAGCAGAACGAAGACACGAATTTGGATATCGACGATAACGAATTTATGGAAACGTCAGCTTTAATTAGCAGCGACCGCGGTGACGGGAGCGCTAGTAGTAGTAGCAGTAGTTTCGGGAAAAAACGCGCGCAATCGGCTGAAATGATCAAAAAAATACTCGGTAGTGTACCGAAATCTTATCGTGACAAAGCGCGTGCGATATTAAAATACTTGATCGATATTCCGACATCTAAGATTAGCTGGGATAGACGAGGACTCGTAACTATAGACGGCGCCGTCGTAACGGGTTCGAATATCGCGGAACTTATAAACGACGCGATACGCGAGAGAAAAACATTTAAAGCAACCGGAAGAATTCAGTTTGCACGATTACTGCACGACATAGGCACTCCTTCCAATCTCATAGGAAATAATGATTTATTATATACGTTCGTCCGATCTCATCGTATTAAAAACGTGGTTCCGCGCGGAAGTTCCACTCCGAAAACTTCGACCGAGCGTTCAAAGTCGTACAGCCGTAAGGTAGACGAAACGAGCGAAGGAGATACGCTATTTGTATCCGCCGACGAGGACGAAGACGACAAAACATTAACGAGCTACGCAGATTCTCCGACAAAGAAAAGAAAAGGATTGCTCGACTGGAGCAAACTCGAATGATGGAACTCGAAAAATTGTATTACAATCCCTCGCACTATGCCGGCTATTCGGCGACGGCCAATTTATCGCGAGCCGCTAAACCGAATTTCACATGTAACGAGGTCGTCGATTGGCTTAAATCGCAAGACGCATACACGTTACATCGTCCGGTACGTCGAAAATTTCCACGCTTACATTATAACGTGACAAATATCGATGACTTATGGGAGGCCGATTTGATTGATATTCGTAATCTCAAGAGTTATAATGACGGTTATTCATATCTATTAACGGTTATCGATGTGCTTAGTAAATTCGATTGGGTAGAGCCTTTACGCGACAAAACAGGTGCCTGCGTAGTAAAAGCCTTTCAACGCATATTCTCGAGAAACAAAGAGCGCCTACCCGTATACCTGCAGACCGACAAAGGTAAAGAATTTATTGCTCAGCAAGTACAAAATTTCTTAAAAGAAAAAGATATTCGATTTCGTGTAGCACGTAATCCTGATATTAAAGCAGCTATAGTGGAACGCTTTAATAGAACGCTCAAGGAACGGATGTGGCGATATTTTACGCACAAAAATACGCGACGCTACATCGATGTTTTGCAGGATATCGTTCGCGCTTACAATCATACTCGGCATTCCACCATCAAAATGCAACCTGCAGTTGTTACGAGGGAAAATGCTCGAAGCGCGCGTGAAAATATGAATCGTCGCTGGAACGACAACGACGATGGGGCGAAGAAAAAGAATCGCGGACAAAAGGCTAAATATAACGTGGGCGATTTCGTACGTGTCAGTAGAGCAAAAGTAGCCTTTGAGAAAGGATACGAGGCAAAGTGGAGCGAAGAAATATTTCGAATTCACCGTGTTCTCGAATGGAGAAAACCGCACGTATACGAATTAAGTGATTTAGCGGGCGAAGTTATAGACGGAATTTTTTACGAACAAGAATTAGCATCTGTTGTTAAAAACTTGCGAGAAGAAGAATTTATCGTCGAACGCGTGATAAAAAGTAGGGGGCGTGGTAACAATAAACAATTATTAGTTAGTTGGCAAGGATATCCTTCAAAATTCGATTCTTGGATACCCGCTTCGAGTTTAAAATCTTTGAATCGAAAATGAGGGAGGAAGGATTTTATATGATTCTCCCTAGTAATAGCAGTATGCGTTTTTTTCCGGAGAATAAAACCACATGCTTCACTACTGAATTGCCTCAACGTATAGACTTGCAAGGACGTTGGGAAGTAGCGCTCACGGAGATTCAATTTCCGACTAGCTTTCTTCATATACGGCCTGGAGAAGGATTCATAAGATTTATAAATATTCAAGAATTCACGATAGGCCCCCAAAAAAAGAAAATCATCGCTAAGAAATCTGAAATACCTTCGGGTATTTACTCAAGTTTGCACGATATTATAGAAGCTGTGAATTACTCTGCAAAATCCGTGGGTTCGCATATCCTTTGGCAATTTGGAGCTATTATCGGGCGCAAAGTTATTATGAAACTTTCCTGCGACATTATGAAATGTGATATGATTCATTATGTAAATTTTTCCGAAAAACTTTGCCGAATACTCGGCTTCGATACGCACAATAAGCTCAATGCTAGTGTTGTGGAGCGTTTACCGTTATGGCTTTTTAGCGAAACCGCCTTCGATAAACAGAATGGCGATGAGAAAAATGATAAAATTGAAAATAATGCCGGTACATCGGGCGTTTTACCTGCCTGGATTTATGACGATGTTGAAATTTATACATCACCATTTTACGTATTTCCGCGTGAACGAGTAATAATAGCCGGCGAACCAGCTAGTTTGTTGCGCGGTATTCCCGACAAGCTCTTTGTCTATTGCGATATTTGCGAGACCTATATTACCGGCGATGTGCAATCTCCTCTTTTGCGAATAGTCGCACTTGATGTTGGAAATGATTACGCGTTCGCGTCTACTCAAATAAAGCATTTCTCACACACTCAATACATTGCTCTGCGTCAAACGTCTTTTCGCACAATCGAGATAGATATAAGAGATCAACTAGGACAGAGTATACCATTCGAATTTGGAACGCTGACAGTGACATTGCACTTTAGACGTATCGAGTAGATAACATAATAATAATAATAATAATAATAATAATAATAATTAGAAAGCGCGATAAAAAATTAAACGTTAATGGATTATTATTCGACGTATTACGACGAGTTACAAAACGGCGGCAGTCGTGGCGGTGGAATTCCGCGAGTTTTCGTCGGATCGCCCTATCAACGAGGGCACGGTATTGGCAGTTTTCTCGGAGGACTGTTCAGACGTGTATTACCTTATTTAACCAGAGGGGTACGGACTGTGGGGAAAGAAGCTTTACGGGCCGGTGTTAATATAATCGAAGATGTTGAAAACAATATGCCGTTTAAAGTAGCGGCTAAGCACCGATTTGAAGAATCGCGCGACAATCTTAAGAGAAAAGCTAAAGAAAAAATAAGTAGTCTGATGAAGGGCTCAGGTTATAAGTCGGATGCAAAAATGCATGTAGCTCAGTTTCCTTTCGGCGGGCTCAACACGCGCATCGTTAAATCCGCGACATTACGTAGACGACACCAGGCGCGTAGGAAAAGTTCGTCAAAGCGTCAGACGCGAGGGAAAAAAAGAGCAAATACAAAAACATCGAAAAATAAGAGAAGAAAAAAGCGCACAACAGTGAAAAGACTTAAAACATCCACGAAACGACGTAAAACTGCTAGAAAGCGCACCGTATCCGACATATTTTCTTAAACGGCGTATATTCTAAACACATCTAACAGTGAGAATTACAGCGACGACAAAAAATTTGCGGTAAATAAGCATGTCCTTTCTTCACACGCATTCGAGCGAGTGTTTAAAGAGCGAACTCGATCTCTTTTCTTTACCACCCACACAAACTAGTATCGAGAGTTCGCAATGGATTCATTACAAACCCGTGACTTCGCTCTCGGACGATTCTCCGATAGAATTCGTCATTCCGGGTCACGAAGAAGAATATTTAGATCTCACGCACACCATGTTAAGTCTCCGCGTACGCGTAGAAACACCGGGCGATTCCACGGGACATACTGCGGGCGCAACCGCCGCGGCCACTATAGGCCCCGTAAATCATTTACTTCATTCCATGTTCAATCAGATCGACGTGTATTTCAACCAAAAGCTCGTGTCGCCTCCAAACAACGCTTACGCGTACCGCGCGTACATCGAGGCGTTATTAAATTATTCTTCACCCGCAAAAACTTCCCATCTAACCTCCTGTCTATGGGACGCGGATACACCCGGTCAAATGGACGAACTGATGGAATCAAAATCGCCAAATTCCGCTCTCGTGAGACGCGCGCGTTACATTCACGGCGGGCGCGCGTTAGATCTTGTGGGACATCTCCATTGCGACGTTTTCAATCAAGACAAATTTTTAATTAACGGTGTAGAAGTACGCTTGAGGCTCGTTCGTTCGAAAGATTCGTTCTGTCTTATGGACAGTAACGGTTCATCGTCGAAAATTCATATACTGGATGCGAGCTTACTCGTGAGAAGGGCGAAAATAAGCGCCGGATTATTACTCGCGCATGCTAGAATGTTGAGTAAAGTTACGGCTAAATATCCGCTCACGAGAGTCGAAGTTAAAACATTTACGATTCACAGTGGCGTTGTGGGTGAATCGTTAGATAATGTAATACTGGGTCAACTTCCGAAAAGGATAATAGTCGGCTTTGTTAATAATAAAGCGTTTAATGGCGATAGAAAATTAAATCCGTTTAATTTCAAAAATTACGGAATAAATTTCTTCTCGCTATACGTCGACGGTATGCAAATTCCTAGTAGACCGTTACAACCGGTTTTCTCACCGGAGGAATCGCTTTACGTCGAAGCTTATCAAACTCTCTTCACGGGAACGGGCATCCATTTTTTGAACGAAGGAAATTCTATAAGTAGAGACGATTATTCCAAGGGATATACGTTATTCGCTTTTGATCTCACGCCCGATCTGTCCGCTAATTACGCTGGGCATTGGAATCTCGTAAGACATGGTAGTTTGCGATTAGAAGTACGATTCGAGAAAGCTCTCACTGAGACCGTTAATTGTATTATTTACGCCGAATTCGATAATGTAATAGAAATCGACTCGTCTCGTCAAGTCATCGTCGATTTTGCCGGATAGATATTTATCACGCTCAAGTATTTGACTGTTACAACGTAATACTCGGAAAATTTCCCTCCTTTTTCTCCCCTCCACATTCGATTAAAATGCCAGCAGCATAAAATATCAAAAAATATACAATATAACAGAAAAGAATTCAGTTTCATTCGAGACACGAACGTCGACGCTTCGCGAACAGTTTAAACTATTATAACCGCGCTGTCGAGTGCTCTCCAGTCTTCACAAAATGGATATAGTCATCGACATACAAGGTTTCCGCGATGCCAATGCGAAGTTTATCCCCAAGGAAGTTGCTATTATCGCGCTTGATGCTCCATTCGTCGGACATTGGATTATGATGGCGCCGCATTCATTTGGCGATTTACCAAGAAATGTAAGACATGAAAATAACTGGCTTACACGAAATTATCACGGTATTGAATGGTTCGACGGTGAAGCTAATCCGAAATATTTTACATCGCAACTACGTGAAATAACAAGACAGGCACGACACATTTACGTCAGAGGTGCCGAAAAAGAAACCTACTTGCGGAATCTACTCTCCAGAAATATATATAATTTGGAAGATATTTCTCCCGCATTCAAAAATCTGTCAGAGGGAGAAGTGCGCGGACGATATTGTGGTTACCACGGATTTCGAAAATTTGGAATCTTTCATTGCGCATTACGCAACGTATATAAATTAAAATATTGTTTGATCGAGCGAAATAATATCGTCTACGGCAATACGAAAGTTAGTACTCAAGCTACTTGTGGTTCTCCGGATAATTGGAGTTTAAACGTCTGCGACGACGTCGACGACGACGACAACGACGACGACGACGACGACGACGAGGAAATCAGTAGCGCGTATGAGATTTCGCGCGATAGAAATGAAATAGAGAAAAAAAATCTGCAAAAATCCGAGCGATCAATAGAAAAAGAAGAAGAGAAATTTGAAAAATCTGAATTATCGTCGTCGTTGGATAGAGACAAGCTCGAAGCAACTACTAACTCCACACAAGCCGACATTGAAAACTCAGCGTTACAAGTCGGCACGTTCAAAGACGCACTACCGAAGGAGGTAAATACCGAAGTTATTGAATATATAATACCGCTCGTTCGTTCGCCTCCTTGTCAAAATAATGAACTCTCGCGAAATTCTACAAGCATTACGTCACATCAATGCCAGGCATGCGGGAGTTTATCCAGCCGACAGAGTCCCGAGGGTGTGGACGAGGTCGACAGCCATCGTCGCTAATACGGATGACCACAATCGACCTGGAGAACATTGGGTCGCCTTCTTCCTCGACGAGCATGGTACTGGCACATACTTCGACAGCTACGGAATACCACCCTTGCACCCCGGATTTCTCCTCCGACTTCGTCGAAACTCCGTCATTCATCGTTGGAATATTCAACAATTACAAGGAATTTTTTCTCAAACATGTGGACAATATAGTTGCGTATTTTTATATTATATGTGCAACGGTTATGATCTTAATCGGTTTCTTAGTCTTTTTACCGAAGATTGTGAACATAACGATCGCTTAATCGTACACTTATTTCGTAAAATTTTTCTTCGCGAAAAAAGAAACAAGTGAAACATTGTACGCTATGCGTTGCCGTGTTTAATCATGTAATTCGAATTGTAATACGTTATAGACGATGTACTCCTCTGTAATATCTTAGTTATATATAATAATAAGAATATTGATTTATGTAAAATTAATATCAATAAACGTATGATGTTTTTTTACTTAAATTGTTAAATTTTTTTCATCTACCCTCTTTCCTTTTACAGTATAATGCTCCAAACGCTTGAACTTTTTAGTACCTGTTTTTTATTATTCTTTCATTGGTTGAGGTAACGTAATTTCTTTCGGTGCGGCAAATGCGTAACCCTATAGAAACTAAGGGAATTAGTCAGCCATAAAATGAAAATAACTAAAAATGGTCAGTGCTAGAATAAGGAAACCTTTTCCCCCACTTTATTGTCCTTTTGGAAAACACTGGGGGGATTATGTATAAATTCTGATTTCCCATGAAAAATCCAACATTAGTTTTTCACCTCTTGAAATTTTTTATACGTCAAGTTAAGTGAAGTCCTAGTGCGCGAAAATGTGTGTCGCCAATATTTTAAGAAAAATCGCATTATTGTGTGCTGTTGCTCTACCGCGATTTGATATTAAAAAATATCTCGACCGCATATCAGAGGAAGACAGCGAAAGCAATTATCGCTTATTTAAAAAGGCCGCCAACAGCTGTTCAAGTGATGCATTGGCGATAATGTTTTGCTTGGGACATTTTGGCGGTGATGTCCGCCTATTAAATATAGCTGGTGAAATTATAGCATACCGACTAGCTACGGAAAAAAAGGAGGATAAAGATATCGGCTAGTATATATCCCATCTTCTAATGCATTACCATCGCCAACGCGCGTTAGGTAAATATATTTCACTTATAATAATAACAATTACAAAAAAAATGTAGTAAATTTTTAATTTTTATTTTAATAAAATTTTTATTTTTGTTAAAAATAGATATGCTCGCCATTTCGAATATAGGAGCCGAATCAATGCGGAGAAAACGTCCTGCAGAAGAGCCTGTGGCAGGACCTTCGCGAAGACGTCCTGGTCGCACCGTCGAAGTCATTACGTTATCGGGTAAATATTACTTTTTTGGCGACACGCAAAAATTTTATACATACATACATATATATAATTTTATTTTTTGTTTATAGACTCGGACGATGAAGACGACTCATTTGAACCCAGCTACTCTCCTGTCTATTCTCCTGAGCGTCCTTCTCCCGATCCACCGTTTCCCCTCCCCCGTTCGCTTTCTCCACAGTCTTCCGAGGATGATAATTTCGAAAAGGCTATCCAGGATTTCATCGATGAACTCCCAGACCTAGAAGCCGACTCTTCCTACCAAAATTAATAATAGAACGTTAATTTTTCTCGGCTCTCGTTTTTATCAATGTATATAGCTGCGAATTTGTATATTTTCCGTCACATAAGAAATTTTGTACAATGCAAAATTATTATTTACATTTAAACATAAGTATAATATTTAATAAAAATTTTTTATTTTAAATCGCTTATATAAAAACATTTACTATTTTCCTATCCTTTCTCTCCTCGTCTAAGTGACGTCATAAAGCTCTAAGACCATCGTAATCGCTACCTGCACAGACTTGCTTTTTACGACCCCTTCTATTCTCGTGACGTCACCATTCTCGGTGGCCGCCATCTTGCCGATTCTTACACACGTGTTATTTTGCCGCGTTTTTCCCTCTCGCTCAGAAACATGCTCCTCATTCAATCAAACTGCCGGCAACTATAGGGAAGCCAATCAGAGCGCAGGGTCCCCTATGTCGGAGGGCTACTCTCTACAAATACTACATCTAAGCCTTATTCTAATAAGATTTCAGTTAGCCCAGCATACTAGGACCCTGTCTGGAAACGTGGAGGACCCAGGTTCGAGCCCGAGCATGTTCACGCGACCGAAAAAATAAAAAAATAAAAAAATTTAAAGGGAAAATTGCCTCGTAGACGTCCACGAGTCCCCTCCACTCTTTTTTTCCACAGACACCCTTAGGGGGGAGGGCCCCAGACAGGCACAGCAGGGGGTCGGCGCCAGTGGCCGAGGAGTAGGGGTTTGTTGTGTCTCGCTATAGTGGCCCCTATACTACTAGAGATTATTAATTTCTGTCCATTTGTTGGTGAGTGACCTAACGTACGCAACATAATGTCCAATACCATTAATAATAGTAGAAGCTATAAATTGAATTACGCCACACAAAACATAAGATTTGTCTTGTACTCTTATTATAGTTGGAATATCATTTAAATTAGTGTTCGGAAAAGTCTTATCAGGAAAATGAATCGATGGTTCGTAAAAATGTTCAATATTTAAACATAAATAATCACGAATTTGGATAATTTTACTGGCGGAGTTTTTGTGACAGCTTTGACAGTAGCTAATTTTTGCTCATTTACACTCTCATTCAAATGTCATATATTTTTTTCCCATACTATTTTCGCGCTTAAATTTAAAACTGGTATTTTCTGTGAATCAACTGCACAACATTGAGAATTTTGACACCTTATTGTTTCAATATTTATATCGTATGTACTCATTAATTTACTAAATAAATCGCAAACATTGTATTCACAAGTTATATTGTTACTAACAGACGGATATAATGAATATAACAATGTTGCTCTTAATCTGTAAAACGATGCTGTCGCTCCGTGTTCAATATAATTACGTACACATGTAAAAAAACAAATAGTTTCTTTTCTTATTTATGAAGTGACAAAAGTCTCAAAGTTCCTGGAGTTGCAACAAGCAGCAGATACAATTTCAATGATTGAATCGAACGAACAAGTGTTAAAAAGATAAATTTTATTATTAATCATACGTGGAGGTAACCTATTACCATTTTTAATAAAATCTCTTTTAACCTTTTTTTGAGCACGTTTTTGGTGGATTACCTTTATATTAGGACATGGAGTAACATACATTCCGCGTTTGTTCAATAAATTCTTGTCATTTTCAGAATTTTGATTTACTTTAATTATCGGTTCAAATACTTTTTTTTCAACGTCCAACACAATGGAAAAATCGTTTTCTGAATTTTTTTAATTGGATAATCCACCATACCTTTCGGAGTAGAATGAACAATATCTTTTGAATTAACAGCTTCTAATTGATTATACTCATCAGTATTAAAACTAAGAATAGAAAAATTATCTTTTTCATTTTCATTAGAAAAATCACATGTATCATTCACTACTTTATTTTTCCAATTTTCTTTCGTTTGTAATATTAATTGTTTCTCCTTCCGTAGCTTTTCCTCACGATTTTGTTTAATAATAACTTTGTTTTTCTTTAATGCATCATAAGTTGCTCTTCCTTCGATAACTTTGGTATTAATTGTTCATACGTGTTTTATAAAAAATTTATCAAATCGACACAGTTGACGTTCTTCTAAGAGATTTTCCTTAATAAAACAAAAATAATTTTCGGATCGAGCAGATGTTGCGACAGTATTTTTTGAATTAAAATAGTTTAACATAACATTAGTCCACAATGGAAATTGTTTAAATAAACGTTTCAAATCATTGATAATTTCCGGAAAATAATACATGTTGATATCATTAAAATTAATTGACATATTTGAATCTTGCTCTGAATATGTTTGCTCTACTATTTGATCAATATAAAACGAAAGATTATCAGCGTTGTAGTTATAATTATGATCTACTTTCACAGCGGAAAATACATCAATTCTATCATTACAAGAAATGTGTTTTATACAATTATTGCCATTTTCACAAACATTACACTGTCTTATCTGTTTATAATCAACGGAATCATCAAATTGGAAAGTTTCAATCCTTTTCAAAATCCACTGAATTTCTGCAAAGCATTGACTCTCGTTTTGACTGACGATCAAAACTGATTTCATAGATTTTTCTAAATCTTGAAACTTTTCAATTGTAGTCATAAATCCTATACATCGTAAATAAAAATCTTTTATTGCTGGTTTTTCACGAGATAAACATTTCAGTCTAGCAACACAATGTATCAAATATGCAATATCAATTCGAACGAATGGCCGTGGTACAAATTGAGTTTTTCCAATTAAAAAATCATAACAAATTGACAAATACTTTTTATAAAATATTCCATTAGTTGCTAAAGTAATCGTATTTTGAAGTGTAATTGACATATCAGTGACTACTTCTAAAGGAACATGTGCGCCAGATGAAATCCATTCTCGTAACCAGAATTCAACGATTCGAGTATCTTGTCGTTCCGAGAGAAGTTGACCAGATGGTATTATAATGTTTTGAACATGAGTAATTATTTGATATAAAAAAATTTGATTACTAGAATTATTTTCCGAACGTGTTATTTTATGGACAACATTCCCTGTCACGTCAATAGAAACAGTTGAACCAAGTTTTATTACATCATTATAAACGTCAATTTGTTCCGGTGTCCAATACATAAAAAAAATTTATCAAAGCCTGTTTGTTTAATAGCACGACTAAATTCAACGTCACTTTTTAAATGTTCAAGCGATTACCATACAGTACCTTTAACACCGAATTCTTCATTTTTAGCCTCGAAACGCACTCCATTAATAACATTGTTATTTGATACCAAAGGACCAATTTGATCGCCATATTTATGATATTTTCTAATTAATTCACTTCTAAATACATTGGCTTTTTTATGTTTCATATGCTTTTTAAACGACGTTTTTCGAATTCCGGACATATCTTTTTTTGGAGTTTAATAAATCTTTAGTATTTAAGGTAACGAATTCGAGCGATACATCATCATCATTAGTAAACTGAAAAAATCCTTGCCCATAAATTTGAGCTTTACAATTGTGATCACTGCAAAATCCATTTATTTTTACAATATAATCTGTAGCATAACAGTTCGCGTGTATTACTTTTTGGTTCTTGAAAGAATACGCATATGGTAATTTTTCTTGTAGAAAAATTAATTCAGACAAAATATGTGTCCACCCATTCTTCAAAGAATAATAAATTTCTCGTCTATTATTGACTTTTTCTTCTGGTTTGATATTTAACCATTGTCCTTTTGATAAAACAATTTTGAATTGAATTTTTCTATCATTACATGGATGTTGCGTCTATTCAAAACTATCAAAGCTACTACTATTATTATCATTACAGAAGTCAAATATCAATGTCATCAGTTTCATTTAGAATTATACTTTCTTCAGTAAAGTTATTGAAATTAATCACATTCTTCATCTTTTTATATGTTTCGAAAACGTTATGCCAATTTTGATGGACATAAAAGTATAAATTAAAAGGTTTCATTTGATTGTCCCATGTTGCACATATCTTTCCACACTGAATTAAATTTAGATTTCAATTTGCCGGTTTGATCGTCACAAATTTCAAAATATTTTAAAGTTTTTATAATTTCAAAATTAGATATTGCAGCACGAGGACTCATTATTATAAAGAAAATTATAAAAAACGTCTTGCAATGTGATATGAAATTTGCAGTGATCATCCTATCGTTACTTTTTTACTATAATTTCAAGATATCACTGGTAGAAGCAAAATGAAAACACATGACTTAATTATCAGAATAATCTACATTATTGATTTATCAATTTAATTTGAATCGTCAACCGTGCCGAAATGATAAATTTTTTATAATGCTAAAAAACTTACTTTATTTCATTGTCAAGTTGAACAAAGTAATGTCCCAATAGCGGAATTCTGTTTCAAAGTGAATCTATGCGTTACACTTGAAACCACACAAAAAGTATCATCATTTGTCACAAGTGTTTTCCTATAAAGAAATAACAATTTTATTCATTATTCTGACAAGAATTTATCTTATGATTGTGATAATATATTTTGCATCATAATAACTGACCTCATTATACTAGTCAGTTGTCTTGCGATAGCCGCCGATTCATATTTTACTTTACAAGCATATGTGACTTCACTCTTTAAATCTAACGCAACATTACGGACTTGCTTTGCGGGCTGGTCTTACCGCATCGTCAAAAATATGATGATACAAAGTGCAATCTCAAAATAATGAAAATAGAAATAATAACTGCATTGTGCATTGTAATTGCGATCAAAAAATGATTAATAATAAAATAAATTGTAATAAAAAAATGATAGTAACAAATAAGTGTTATAAAAAAATAATTAATAACATTACTCTGTAATCTGTCGATAGAAATGATTGTGGATTGCCTCTCCATGCAACATTTGTGGGAACATCTTTATGTTCATTGAAACTTGTAAATGGGATATATGGTCTGCCAATATCCCATACATTTATATTACAATCAACCACTAGAGCACAACTTGCTATGTGATATTTTTTTCTGTGGTCTCCATTTAATGCGTCCCACTAATGCAATAGTATGTATGGCATAATCGTAACTTGGTTTACCTGACAGATCTCAAACCTAAAGAGTTCATGTAAAGAATATAAATATACGATCAATGTTTCATAAAAATCTATATATAAAATAATGTATATATCTTAATATTTTTATCTCCAGATGCAGTAGCGAGCCAAGTGGCTTCAGAGTGCCAATCACAAGCAAATATCAAACCACTATGTGCGATAAGATGTTGAAAATAACGATGCGGCTTTCTCATATCCCATTGCTGTATATGTTCATTTTCGAATACAGCAGCAAAAGTATGCGGTTGTTGTGGACAAAATTGAACATCTCTTATCAATTCTGTATTACTAAATATATTAAATATACAAAATTTTAAAATATTAGAAAAATTGTTTTGCCATTATCTTTAACAATTACAAGAGAGCTTTATCTATATATATTATAACATAATTTATCTATAAAAGGTTTTAATGGCTTCTTTTATTCGTAAATCAAAACATTTCATAGTACCATCTTATGAACCAGATATCAACCACATAGGTTCTGTCATATGAAAGCTCACTTTATTCACAGTTCTTTTATAATCTATAAATACATGCTCCTGTTTTGATCAAGATTATTTATTTAAATTCCAAATAACTACTGCACTATTTGTTGCTGCTGTCGTATATGATCTATAAAATAAAATAATATTGCAACATAAAAGGCAATCTAATATAGTATATATGAATATAGAATTTTTTAATGTATGTTATGGGCTTTATATGGAAGCGTGATTCTGATCGGGAGAGGCTCACTTGCGCACAGTACAATTAGACACGTTGCAATCGCACACTGTGATATTAGACACATAAAGTTGCGCACCGTTCGATTGGACATATTTCAATTGCGCACGGTTCGTTTAGACACATGTTATTTGCGCATCGTTCAATTGGACACGTTGCTTTTGGACACAACACATATTTTTGTATAATTTAAAATGCATACACACGCATGTATGCATGTATAATTTTGAAATTTTTTGACATTTATTATTAATTTTATTTGGTAAATAAATGTTTGTTACTATTTGTTTACACACAGTTCGTTTGCACACAGTTCTTTTGCGCACAGTTCTTTTGCACACATTTCTTTTGCGCACATTTCTTTCGCGCACAGTTCTTTTGCGCACATTTCTTTTGCGCACAGTTCTTTTACGCACAGTTCTTTCGCGCACATTTCTTTTGCGCACATTTCTTTCGCGCACGTTTCTTTCACGCACAGTTCTTTCGCGCACATTTCTTTTGCGCACAGTTCTTTCGCGCACATTTCTTTTGCGCACATTTCTTTTACGCACATTTCTTTTGCGCACATTTCGATCAAGCGTATCGCATCTGAATATTCATACATTCTGACTGTTGATATATTTAAGAAAAGGCTGTTATAACTGTGATTTCTTGCTGTCAGATTTGCTGTAATCGCTAATAATTAGAAAAAGAAGATGAAAAAGCTTATAATTATAAACATATTTCTACTTTTTATATGGTACGTGCTGTCCATAAATAATAATTAATAATTTTATTATATCATTTTGTATCTTTGCCTTGGACATAATTATTATGACAGATTTCCTAACCACTCGTAATGACACAGCGTAATAATTAATTTTTTATTTTTAAAGAGTCAAACTTGACTGTAAATTCTCCAAATCTTTTTTACCGGTCGGTGTCATTGCACACGTAACAGACACAACGTAATGTAATCAGGAAGTAAGAAAATATATCAGTTAAATATAAAGTTAAATTAATTGTAATTTTCATCTGAGATAAATTCTTCTTTGAGCTTCAATTAGATACATCACAATTTCAGTAAGTATTGTGTATTCAAATACTTCGAAATAAGACAAGAATGCAGTTTAATAATATTCCTAGCAATAGTCTAAGAAGTAATAGATCTTTCTTATTTTCAGTGATGAATCATATCTTTGTTATAGATAGCATATCATGGTATTTTGTGCAATATCTCCATCAGTTCCATGAAAGAATTCTGTGTATGAAATTCTAATATATTATGCTATTTATTAACATTTTTAACGCCTATTTCAGATATAAGAGAACTGTAGCGGGATTCTGTAACTCCTTAACGACGAAAATCGCTATCGTTAACTATCGATATCGATGATTATCGCAAAAGCTTATTCTGTAACTAGCAGTTATCGACAACTCTCGATAACTTGAATCGTTGAATTCCGAAAATTGTCAATGCGGTTGCGATCGATACCGGAGCTCTCGCTAAGCCGTTAAAGATAATCTGTGTAATCGGTAATACGTTGATGCATGTAATGTATGCATGTATGTGTAATATATGTGACATGTGACATAGTGAATTAGAAAAGTTGCTGGATAAAATATAGCTAATAATACGGATTGAAAGTAAGTACAAGTTTTTCTGTTCCTTGAATCTTTAACTTTTGTCTAATAGTTTCCCATAAAATAATTTCTTAACTTTTCGTTTTAAGATGGCTCTTGGCTATCTTAAAACGAAAAGCTATCTTGCCTTAGATTTAATGAGAATGGAAGATCGTGTTCAACGCCTTAAACGAAGGACACAACGACAATTGTTGCGAGCAACAGAAGATCCATTTGATTTGACGAACAACGAATTTAGGGAGCTGTACCGCCTAATATCGGACTTAATTTTCGATCTCATCAATGCATTAGAACCTCGATTGCAGCGAACAAGGATCACTGGACTGTCTACAGAAAAGAAAGTAATACAAATTATAACACCATATATTTTACAATACAATGTATTATATATTTTTGTTTTCTTAGGAGTTTTCATTTGTATTTTTTTTTAAATTTTAATTTGAGTTTGTTGATGGTATTCATATAAATTTCATATATTATAGCAGTGCTCGGAATTAGTTGCACATTTCGGCCCGATTCCGTGGTTCACGCCTATTGCCCCCCACTCACCGCTCATACGTTAGCGACGAGTCGCCAGATATGCGTAACTAAGGAGCGCGACGCTTTGTCTCAGGAGCGTTTATATGTAAGAATGCCCAAATATAATAAATAAGACAATATTTTTTTAAATGCACCGCGAAAATTATCAAAATTTTAAAAGTTTTCTTCAATATTTTATATTTCATTGATATAAAATATTGAAGAAAAACTTTTAATTATAGAGAAGTATTGTCTTATTATTATATTTGGGCATTCTTATATACGGACGCTCCTGAGACAAAGCGTCGCGGTCCTTAGTTACGCATATCTGGCGACTCGTCGCTAACGTATGAGCGGTGAGTGGGGAGCAATAGGCGTGAACCACGGAATCGGGCCAAAATGTGCAACTAATTCCGAGCACTGTATTATAGGTATTATCGGCAGTGAGATTTTATGCAACTGGCTGCTTTCAACGTCCTGTGGGTGAGCAATGGGGCATTTGCATGAGCCAGACATCTATCAGCAGATGTATACACAAAGTGACAGATGCGATCAATGATTTAATATTTAGACAGTGGGTACAATTTCCTATGACTCTAGGAGCTAGGCAGCTAGCGAGAATGCAATTTCAAAATGCATGTCAGCCATTTGAAGGAGGTATAGGAGCTTGACTGCATTCACGTAGTGATTCTTGCTCCCAAAGAGAATGAAGAAGCCTACGTTAATCATCATGGATATCATTCATTAAATGTGCAAATGGTAAATATTTAAATCATTGATTGGTACAGCGTGTTTTATGTATTAATAACTAATTACAATGTTTGATCCCTTAGATATGTGACCCGAATTTAAAAGTACTAAATGTTAATGCAAGATATCCCGGAGCACGGCACGATGCATATACAATATATGGAGTGCTTCTGCTGCACGACGAGTTATGGAACGCGCATACAATCGTGGTGAACGGCGAACATATCTCATTGGTAATTATTATCTTAATTTTTTATGTTAGAAATTACTGTAGAAAGCCTTTATTGTCGATTTATGGCACATAATACATCATGTATTTTACACATTGTTCGTTTCAGTACATGAATTCTTAAATTCCTTGTATTGAATTTAAAATGTATTAAAGAGCTTTAAATATTTTGTTTATATAGGTGATTCAGATTATCCATGGCTATTAACTCCTTTGCCCCGAGAGCCGCAAGGAACTCCACGTTTCGCATATAACGAAGTGTTATGTAGCGCAAGAAATTGTGTCGAACGTCTTTTTGGTGTAATGAAGTCTGGAGATGTCTTTCTCGACATAGGGTTTTGCAATATGAGCCTGGCTTTGCTGGAAGAATTGTCAATGCTTGCGCAGTCCTCCATAATATGCGGATTGCTCACGGCATACTTGATGATGATCTGTTCGATGAATTTGATGATGCACATATGTACGAAAATTGTAGTGAGACTCATGATATTAATAATCCGGATAATAATGATCGTAGATCTCTTGCTATCGCACGTCGCATCCAAGATCGTTTAATAGCAGAAAGATTTGGTAGATGAAATTGTACAATGTATAAATGTAAATTTAAAATTAATTATCTTATACATCAGATCATTTTCAATCTATTTTATTGTGATAAAAAGCAATTTGTTTTCGTTTTCTTAACTTCTATATTTATTTAAAAAATGTATTGTCTAAATATATTCAATATTCTTTTCTTGTATATATTATAGGTGTAAATATACAGATATATTTAGGTATAAATATATACACAGTATTTTTTGTAAAGATTGAATAAACAAGCGAGACACACAAAGTGCTAAAAGTTTTTATATTTTGTACTCCTGATTCAGTTAATCATATGTAATAAGATTGACACACAAATTGTGTTGAATAGCGTTACATCATATATAGTTGCAATATAAAAAAAATATTTTAAAAATCACTTGATCCCCAAAATTAACAAATAATTGCCAAACAATTTCACTCAGTTTAAAAGTATATTTAGAATTAGCATACATTTATTTGGTAATACTTCACAGTCTTGAACATCTTTGGTAATATTTAACATATTCTTCTTGCGCGTAACTTAATATTAACTTAATATTGCATTTGATCCAAATAGTACAACACAAAATTATAAAATGAAATTAAAAATAAAACAAAATTATAATTATAATTATTAAATAAAGATCATTATTATAGATACTATATATTAATTTATCATTATTATAAAAATATAGGGCGGATCACATTTGGCAAAGAAGTACTCGCAGTACTTCATCGAATTCTCTAGGAACTATGACATCACAGAGATTATTCGTTGAGATAAGTAGGCAATAGGTTTTTCATCATTATTGTAAGTTTCTCAAAAACTCTTATCCGTTCACTATCATTAACAGCTTGTACAGCAGCAGTATCTGCCAACTTTTGTATGGCATGTGCAATTTCAGTCATTGCAAGCGCATGCATTCTAGATGCCTCTGCTTGAACTTTGGCAGATTCAGCATGTGTCTGCAAACATTCGAATATATTTTATGAATTATCTACATAATTTGTTTTTAAAAAATCATATATTTTACGCCAATTGAAGAGTTACTTACAAACGCAGCATCGGCCTGCTTCTGAGCAATGGACTGGAAGTTCTCCCTTGAGAAATATAATTTTTCGGACGGTGTAACTCGATTAACTACAAATAATTGAGAAATCAAAAATATAAATATAAAAAAAACAAACAAAAACATAAACATAAATTTAAATATATAAAAAAATTTGAAAAACAAGTTTAAAAATTATAATCTAGAGTAAGATTTTAGCTTTACATTTTCTCGATGAAGTGGGCGCATTAATGTTTTATGAAGAACTACTTGATTTTTCTGCAGACTTTGATGTTGGAAATGGGTACGGGGTTTTTCTTGTCCTAAAAGATGGAATAGCAGTCTTTGGAGCCTTTCTCGATTCGCAATTAGCGAGAATCTGTGTGGCATCAGAATCTCTATTTTTATTTATATTTTCATTATGTTCTAGTGAAGAATTCTCATAGAAAATTAAATCATTGTCATTGTTATCTTCGAAATTAGCTGCAAACAAAAGAGTATGTATATTATGCATTATATATGCATAAGAATATGTATTACAACTTATCAATTTATAGAATCTATTTATAATTTAATTTATCTGGAATTTACTTATTATTATTATTATTTCTTACCATTTAAATACTGCGAATCTTGAGAAATTTCGTTTGGAGTATCTGTGCAAACACTTATTATTGTATTTGTGGAGTCTCTGACAAAACTGAAGTATTTCCTTGTTCAAGTTCTTCCAGCAAATTCTATATACACGGATAATAAGTACATTTGTAAAAATACTACTTCCATCGAAAGAATATGTTGCGACAAATATCGTGACTTTAAAAGTTTATAAACATTACCTCCTCATCAGGGATAGTTTCTGCGCAATATTTACTTCCTTCGACATACTCGGCTCCTATTATTCCAATCACACGTAGCTCAAGTTCAGTCAGTTCAGGTTGCATGATAGCTTTATTGCCCGTTAATCCCTTTGCCTTCCGCAAATCTTTTGCTTTTATTGAAGTGCGACTTTTAAAGTCCCTCCAAACCTTAAACATATAAATAAACCCACATGTTATACAGAAGATTTTGTGCATAAGCACTAATATTAATTAGAATAAGAATTAGAAATATTCCCAGTAAATGTTACATAATATAATGTTATATATATATATATATATATATATATATATATATATATATATATTATTAGGTATGTTATAGAAATATTTTATATTATTAGACGTTATATAAATATTTTATATTATTAAATATATTATAGGAATTATACTATTAGATATATTTTAGAACATATATAAATATATGTGCATGCATATATTCATACCACTTGCCACTGTTCAACCGTTTTTGTCGCTCCTTGAAAGGAATTCAATTCATTTACTAATTCTGTCCACTTTTTCTGAGCTTCTTCTCTTCCATGTAGAGCATTAAATTTTCCTTCCGCAAGACCCTTGTTTAAATAAAAATAATCTATCATTTTTGTTAACTGTAAATTTGATGCCCTTGCAGTTTTTGTTTTTTTGCTGTGAAATAAAAGTCTCTCATTAAAGAACCCCGCACTTATCATATAGAAAATCTGTCCCGGTCAAATCAATTGGTTTTTACATATGTTGTAGCTTATGACCTACTGAACAAAAGATGTAATGGGCACAAAGCTCAATAATGGACAGTTATCGAGTTATAACCAGTCAAACATGAAAAATTCGGAATGCCGAATAGTCAAATCTCGGAAAGTATTGATTTTTTTGAAAAATGTTTGGAACAAACATAGTAGGGTTTTACAAAATCTGTTAGTTGGTGACATTATTTGTGAATTTTGAATGATCTTGAAAAGCTCCGTGAACAAAAATCTTCCACAAAAATGCCTATTTTTTATCATATTCGTGTAGCTAAATTCGAGACGTTTTCAAAATATTTTTGATGAACCTTTTTTCTACTAAAACTTCTTGAGAACTAATATACACGATTTACCATCTCTGGTTATGAGCGTAGAGTTATGTGTAGAGCGCTCGATTCACGATTCCGTAATGCTACAAAACATCAAATATTTATAGCTTACAACATAAGAGATGCAGATAATATAGATGATGAGAGGGAGGCGATTTTTGGTTATTACTGCACCTGTAAGTCAGGCGCACGGACTGTGGGTACATGTGCACATGTAACCAGCGTATTGTGGTATTTAGGATATGCACGATACCAGCCCAATGTTCGTTATCCCTCTTCATCATTATTGAACACAATATTAGATGCCGCTCAGAGACCACGACAGCAGGATCCAAATAATGAGTAATATACAATAAGATCATTTATTTTATTACCCCTCACATACACACACACACACATACACACACAGCAGAGAGGGTTTGGAATCAAAAAATACTACGGGAGTGACGAACCGTGGGGTCCTTATCTCTGCTGTGACACATAAAGATTTTTGTTCACGGAGCTTTTCAAGATCATTCAAAATTCACAAATAATGTCACCAACTAACAGATTTTGTAAAACCATACTATATTTGTTTCAAACATTTTTCAAAAAAATCAAATCTCTTCCGAGATTTGATTATTCGGCAGCCCGAATTTTTCATGTTTGACTGGTTATAACTCGATAACTGTCCATTATTGAGCTTTGTGCCCATTACATCTTTTGTTCAGTAAGTCATAAGCTACAACATATGTAAAAACATATGTAAAAAATTGATTTGACCGGGACAGATTTTCCATATAATTAGTGCGGGGTTCTTTTATCATATGTAATTTGTATATTGTATATATTTTATATTTATCAAAATACATACTTATAGATATGTGACATTTTCCAATTGATGAAGTTGTTGTGTTTGCACTTTGTTAAAATTAAAAATCACAAACTAATCTGTAAGAGATTAAGCGAGAAAGCAAAGCTAAATATTCTTTCCGAAAGAAAAATCGTTCGATATTTTCTGGAAAGATGTGTAATAAACCGCTTTCGCGAGGCGGTCGTGGATAACTCGGTCGGGATCCGGGGCTCGTGAAAGGGTATCGAGAGACGAACGATAGATGCGTTAGGTAAAATATAATTTATTGCGTTTAAATATATGTGTGTATACAGAGTGAGTGTGTGTGTAATTATTGTGTGTGTCGGTGTGTATGCGCTTGTATGTGAGTGAGTGATAAGCGAGCTAGTGCGTGTGCGAACGTGTAATATCTGCGTGGGATTTACAATGTATATCGCAAGTATGTGGGTGTGATCGTGTGTATGCAGCCAAACGCCCTCGCGTATGTGTGAATGTCGGAATGGTCTAGCGGCGGTCGCGTCGGTCGCTGTGCGTCCGAATTATATGCACGGATTCACGGATGCACGGTGCGGAATGCGATTTCGGCGGATTCGCAAATATATCGATTACTTTGCGCGGATCTGGATTTCGGCAGGAGCCGCTAGCTACCGGGCGGTAATTTCGGTCGGGTCGGTGGGCGGTCCTTAAACGCGTCGGTATCGATCTGATTGCGTCGATCGATGTCGCGGCCGGTTAGATCCTCCCCTTTGAGCGGGACTTAGCGCGCCGTATTAATGGTGATTCCGATCGCGGTAATGGCGGTCGCGGAATTACTACAAGTTCGCGGATTTCGCGGTATTGTTCCGTCGGGGATGATTTTCCCGTAGAATGCAGGAGTGCAACGGCCGACGGGAACACCCGTCAACGGCAGGGAACTCCTTACCGCTGGATAATTGCCGTTGCACGCAGGTGGACGGATGCGGGTGAGGTGTCGAGAACTCCCGACGGAGGCTGAGTACGCCCAATCCCGTTTTCCTCTTTTCGCAATAGATCGGAAGGATCGCTCGTGGAGATGCCGCAAACTCTCGGCGGAGGCTGGGTACTCCCAATCCCGTTTTCTCTCTCTTTGAGCGGTTATAGGATCGTAGCGGATTTCCAGGCGTCTTACAGACTCTGGCGGTTGCGGAAGATCTGGTCTCGAGATAGAAAATTGGCTCTTATTTATACCGCTTTCTCCGGCGGGTGCGCGTGCGTAATATGCCTGATTGTTTTAAGGGGATCCAACAGTGACGAGCGAACTCCGACGGGTTAGCGCCCTCATCTAAGCGTAACTAAAATTATCGATAATACCGACCGAAATTATCGATAATATCAATAATTTTAGTTCCGCTGTTACCGATAATATTTCTGCATGTTTTATGCACATTTGAAAGAGAATTGTGTTCAATATGATGAAATCGGACAACATCGTGTATTTCTACTGCTCTATTGCCTCGCACGCATATTTAAGCGTATCTAAGCGTATAGATAACAGTATAACATAGACACGTGTCTGCCTTTATTGCATATTTGAACACAATTGCACACATTACTTATATGGACTTATATATATATATGTGCGTGTGTGTGTGCCTTCCATATATCTTTCCAAGAGGAATAATATTTGGCCATGTATGTGTGTGTGTGTTTATATATATATATATATATATACATACATACATACATACAATGGCACAATACATATATATGTATTATAATATATAATAACGGTTATATTGCTAATCTTATATAACTATTAAATCGCATCCGATTCAAAATATTGTAAAGCAACCAGCACACGTAAATTGCCTCTGGAATACTTTTTACAATAACCAGCACACGTAAATCGCCTCTGGAATATTTTTTACAATACCCAGCACACGTAAATCGCCTCTGGGATATTTTTTACAATAACCAGCACACGTAAATCGCCTCTGGGATATTTTTTACAATAACCAGCACACGTAAATCGCCTCTGGGATATTTTTTACAATACCCAGCACACGTAAATCGCCTCTGGGATATTTTTTACAATAACCAGCACACGTAAATCGCCTCTGGGATATTTTTTACAATACCCAGCACACGTAAATCGCCTCTGGGATATTTTTTACAATAACCAGCACACGTAAATCGCCTCTGGGATATTTTTTACAATACCCAGCACACGTAAATCGCCTTTGGGATATTTTTTACAATAACCAGCACACGTAAATCGCCTCTGGGATATTTTTTACAATACCCAGCACACGTAAATCGCCTCTGTGATATTTTTTACAATAACCAGCACACGTAAATCGCCTCTGGGATATTTTTTACAATACCCAGCACACGTAAATCGCCTCTGGGATATTTTTTACAATAACCAGCACACGTAAATCGCCTCTGGGATATTTTTTACAATACCCAGCACACGTAAATCGCCTCTGGGATATTTTTTACAATAACCAGCACACGTAAATCGCCTCTGGGATATTTTTTACAATACCCAGCACACGTAAATCGCCTTTGGGATATTTTTTACAATAACCAGTACACGTAAATCGCCTCTGGGATATTTTTTACAATACCCAGCACACGTAAATCGCCTCTGTGATATTTTTTACAATAACCAGCACACGTAAATCGCCTCTGGGATATTTTTTACAATACCCAGCACACGTAAGTCGCCTCTGGGATATTTTTTACAATAACCAGCACACGTAAATCGCCTCTGGGATATTTTTTACAATACCCAGCACACGTAAATCGCCTCTGGGATATTTTTTACAATAACCAGCACACGTAAATCGCCTCTGGGATATATTTTTAACCAGAACGCTCATGCAAACCGCATCTGGTATGAAATATTTACAACCAATTCACGAAAAGATCGCTTCTGGGATCAAATATTTCGGCAATATTTAGAGCGCACATGCAAACCGCATTTAGTATGAAATATTTACAACCAGTTCACGAAAAGATCGCTTCTGGGATCAAATATTTCGGCAATATTTAGATCGCACATGCAAACCGCATCTGGTATGAAATATTTACAACCAGTTCACGAAAAGATCGCTGCTGGGATCAAATATTTCGGCAATATTTAGAGCGCACATGCAAACCGCATCTGGTATGAAATATTTACAACCAGTTCACGAAAAGATCGCATATAGATAATATATAACACACATAGTATGCTCGGATCAGAAAGAGACGGACAGAGAAGAATGGGCAAAGAGAAAGAGGATATGAGTGTAAGTGAGCAAGTGTCTATACAAGTGCCAAAAGTAAGAAAAAAAAGGAGATAGTTGGATCTTTCTCCGTAGCAATACTTTATGCTCACTAATATTTAGCGACTGATGTGAATTATTAATCGATGTATCGTTGTACAGCCATTCTCTCGCTTACTCATTCCTATTCTTTCTCTCTCTCTCTCTCTCTCTCTCTCTCTCTCTCTCTCTCTCTCTCTCTCTCTTTCTTTTTTTTGCCCATGTCTGTCTATTTCTTTATAACAAAAATACTATATGAGTACTAAATACTATGTGCATCATATAAATATAATGTGTATGTTCATGTATTGTAGTAATTCTAAATTCTATTTAAAGATTAATTTTATGTTACAATTTTTTTATACAAAGGTCTTTATGTTGTTTTCTATTTAGGAATTGCTTTAAAGATATAATCAAAAAATAAAAAAAAAACTTGAAATATTACATTTTTATATAATATTACATTATCATACTTATATTTTTGTGTAAACTGCACGGAAAAAAAATTCAATTATATCTAGCGACATATTAGTATATAGTATACATTAAAACAATTCCTTCTAGAATTATGGTATATAAATATACTAACCTTTTGACCCTTATTCTTTTTAAAGAAAGTCTGCGGGCAAAGCGAGGCAAGCGTTTCTCATTACATTTTCGCCCTATTATATGAACACACTATGACTACACAAACACAACACTCGTTTTTTAAATTCGACGCGTTATAACGCGTTATAACGGTTGAGCACACTTTTGCGGTTATCTCTCGTTACGCGTATGTACACAACACGCGCGACTGAAACTGAGACTGAGTACTGCCGCGCACTGATATTATCGCATGTGCCTGGCTGTGTGCGTGTGAATAGTACAGTCGCCTTATTCCCCGATACATACTTAGATACATGCATGCTACAAATATCGCGTAATAATAAAAACAAATGCGCATCTTTATAAACGAATATTCTGTAACCGAATAAAAAGTTATTTTCATATTGATTAAAATTAATTCGATACATAAAAACATTATTTATTAATATTTTACGACGTGTCATTTTAATCACAATAATGTAATTAATGCATTTAAATTATTTTCGGATATATAAAATGCGAAATACAGACATTTGATTTTCTATAGTAACATGACATATATATACAGGGTGTCCGGCGTCAACCGCATCACCAGTCATGTGCAGGTAGAGCAGGTGAAACCGAGAAGAAAAGTCCTGTACCAATTTTTTATATAATACTTAATAAAAGAGTTATTATTAAGTAAAGTCTGGCCAATCAGCGCCGATCTTTAGCCGGGCGCATGTCGGTGAACCGCGCGCTTGATAGTGTACGCCGCTGCACACTTCACAGCGCGCGGCTCACTGACGTGCGCCCGGCTAAAGGTCGGCGCTGATTGGCCAGACTTTACTCAATAATAACTCTTTTATTAAGTGTTATAGAAAAAAAAAGGTAAAGGACTTTTCTTCTCGATTTCTTCTGCTCTACCTGCACACGACCGGTGATGCGATTGACGCCGGACACCCTGTATATATACAGGGTGACCCATTTTAACTTAGGCAGCCAAATAACTCGAAAAATAAGCACACTACGAAAAAATGTTTAGAATCAAAATTTTGTCATTTCGAGGGGGACGTACAATGACGTTAAAATGAGCCCCCCCACCCCTTCCCCTGGGCGGTGAGGGGGGGCAAGTTTGAAATCTTAAATGGGAACCCCTATTTTTTATTGCATATTCGGAATCTTTGGCTAAAAACACATACAATTTGTCTGAAACATTTTTCTCGATTCATGATAGATGGCGCTGTAATCGACGAAATTCAATTTCTTCGATTTCTCTTACTGAGAACCCATGCTTACGATTCTGCAATAAATTAACAATAAAAATACCACGTTTTCATTGTTAATACTCGAAATTAGTCTTAAAACAAACTTCTCATTATTTTTTATTACTCATTAATTACTTCTCATATTATGAAGTCTATTCCTTCGCCTTTCGCGATGAAGTGGATTATTACGAGATCTCCTTTCAATGTTTATAATTTGTTGATCAGTAGGATGGCGGCGATATGGGAATCGCTCCGCATAAGTACGGGCAGTAAGTCTGTAATTTCTACCACATTCGCCAAAGGTTATAAGAATATCGACTACTTCTGTAGGCGTATAATTTGTCATTTTACCAGAATTTTATCAGAGTACAAATGTTAAAAAAATACATAAACACTTGTGACTTTGGCACTAAATGGACAAAATTTTGGAGGGATACTTAGAGGAACTCCATCAGATGGAAAGTCCAAAATGTCTCGGTACTTTGCACCATTCAAGTTGCCTAAAGGGCAGGTTACGCTAAAAGCAGTTTCTTGAGAAGTAATTAATGAGTAATAAAAAATAATGAGAAGTTTGTTTTAAGACTAATTTCGAGTATTAACAATGAAAACGTGGTATTTTTATTGTTAATTTATTGCAGAATCGTAAGCATGGGTTCTCAGTAAGAGAAATCGAAGAAATTGAATTTCGTCGATTACAGCGCCATCTATCATGAATCGAGAAAAATGTTTCAGACAAATTGTATGTGTTTTTAGCCAAAGATTCCGAATATGCAATAAAAAATAGGGGTTCCCATTTAAGATTTCAAACTTGCCCCCCCTTACCGCCCAGGGGAAGGGGTGGGGGGGCTCATTTTAACGTCATTGTACGTCCCCCTCGAAATGACAAAATTTTGATTCTAAACATTTTTTCGTAGTGTGCTTATTTTTCGAGTTATTTGGCTGCCTAAGTTAAAATGGGTCACCCTGTATATAAATTTTATAATAATTTATATATATTAATCTAACGTGAAAGATTATAGATAAAGGGAGCCTCACGAGCGAGACTTCGGAACTCTTCGATATTTGTCGTCTCGCTTGCTCCTTCATTCTTTCTCGCTATTGCTTTTGTCGACTCTCCAGCATCGCGCGGGGATCTTTCCTTATATAAACATCTTATAAAATAAAAACTGAAACTTTCATATTGTAGTTTATTAGTATAAAAATAATTATAATGGATTAATGAGATTTTTGCGATTAAAATAACACCAAATATGACATAAATCGGATAATTTTAAATGAAATAAGTAATCATAATTTTAATAACATAATTGATTAAAAATAATCCGATTTATGTCATGTTTCGTGTCATTTTAATCGCAAGAATCTCATTAATCCATTATAATTATTTTTATACAGATGAAATGGAAAATACAAGTTTCATTTTTTATTTAGAAGATGTTTATATTTTGTAGATAAGGAAAGATCCCCGACGCTGAAGAGTCGACAAAAGCGAGAGCGAGAAAGAATGAAGGAGTAAGTGAGATGACAAACATGGAAGAGTTCCGAAGCCTCGCTCGCGTGACTCCTTTTATCTGTAATCTTTCACGTATATATGTCATCTTATTATAGAAAATAAAACTTTTGTATTTCGCATTTTATATATCTGAAAATAATTGTAATGGATTAATTACATTTTTGCGATTAAAATGACACCAAATACGATATAAATCCGATTATTTTAAATGAAATAAGTAATCATAATTTTAATAACATAATTGATTAAAAATTATCCAATTTATGTCATGTTTAGTATTATTTTAATCGTAAGAATCTCATTAATCTATTAGAATTATTTTGATATCGATAAAATACGAAAAACAGAAATTTTACGAACGATATGTAACCCGAGATATTATAGATAAAGAGAGCCTCGCGAACGAGACTTCGGAACTGTTTGATGTTTGTCATCTCGCTTGCTCCTCGTTCTTTATTGTATTCTTTCATCCCCATTATTATATTCTTTTATTTCTTTGACTTTTATTCTTTCTATATTCTCGTCTTCCTACATAATAATACATTAATTTATTCGTCTTTATTTTATACAACATAAATGAGATATTGTGTATGTCATAAATAGAAAAAGTATTTAATTATTTGTATTTTTGTATGTACATGTGTTGTATTTAACTATAGTTAAATAGAAAAAGAAAATAATTTGTGTATCTCATTTATGATGTATCAAATAAACATAAATAAATAAATTTATTTATTTTCATGTAGGGAGACGAGAATAGAAAGAATAAAAATTGAGCAAATAAAAGAATATAATAATGAGAATAAAAGAATACAATATACAATAATGAACGAGCAGAAGGAAAGAGAGAGAGAGAGAGAGAGAGAGAGAGAGAGAGAGAGAGAGAGAGAGAGAGAGAGAGAGAGAGAGAGAGAGAGAGAGAGAGAGAGAGAGAGAGAGAGAGAGAGAGAGAGAGAGAGAGAGAGAAGCGCGAGTGAACGCGTAAGTGAATATGCGAGGAGCATGAAGCTAAGCGATACGTAGTCCATAGCGAGCGAGCGATTAGAAAGAGACAGAGCGTATCAAGTGTATGATCGAGAGAAAAAAGATACTGCAATAATGTTAGTGCGTACATGTATATTACTCTACACGCATGAAAGAGACAAAGGTAGTACGATGATGTCTGTCCTTGTCGTGTAAGATTACAGCTCCGTCTATCGCGACATCACGCAACTAATCTACTGCTCTGTTTTACTCTTGAGCCTCCATCTCGCACACACACATATGCACCAAAATTTTATTTTGCAAAATCTTTTTTATAAAGCTTCTAAACTCACTTCTCTAAGTTCACTTATACTCTTTGATGAAATGCCAAGTGCGGAGTTTACTGATTAGGCACGTGTAGATTACACATTTGTTATATTAAGTAAATGTTGACGCAGAAGCCGATAACAAAACTGTAATTTTCTCATTTTTTTTAACTTTTCATATGAAATGTTAAACTCCGCACTTCGTTATTATGTGTACCTAAATTGTGGAAAAGGATTTGTTGATATCTATAATCAACAAAAAGATTTTGCAAAATAAAGAATATTCGCGTTCTGTCGATAATATTGGATCCCCTTAAGGCATATTGTTTCAAGTTGAACCGCCGCGCGCGGCTCGGGCGGTTTCGGGAACGGTCGGTACGGTTACCCGAGCGCGGCGACGATTCCCGGTAAACAACGCGTATTGACGGCGGTTATAAATTCGAACGTCTTATCAATCTTTAAAAATGGGCGCTCGGCGCCTCCGCATTATGCCCGACCGGTGTTTGTCGGGCGGCGGACTTCCGGCGGATCGACGGCCGGGTAACGGTGGAGGGATGCATCGTTACAGATGTAAGGATGATGGACTTATTATAAACATATAATACAACCACTATATACACTATATACATTATATTTATTTACAACTGTCTTGCTCGACAGCGAGAATTTTATTCTTCTCCGCGAGAGACACTCGATAGCGACTATTCTCTCTCGCTTCCCACCAATGATAACTCAACCCAGAGTTACCACAATGCTAAGACGTTCATAAATTCCCTCAAAAGTGACTAGATTTTAACTGCTTAAAATCTGACAACGTTGCACATCTATCGAATTATTTCCATGCATCTGTAACGAATTTTGCATCGATTATAATCGTTAAGGCCACGTTACAGAATCACCTACAATTACGATCGTCGATCGCGCAAGCGACAATTGTCGGTAGCTAACGATAGCGATTTTCGTCGTTAAGGAGTTACAGAATCCCGCTACTGAGAGCCATGTATACTATACATCCATAGTAATTTGCACAGCAGATCTGTCATCGAGCACTAAAAAAGAATTCATTAACAAAATACGAGATTCTTTTAAGCGAGAGTTTATTAAAATTTTCTCCGCTATTAGAATCTTGTGAAATGTTATGAAAATATCGATATCTCCATCAGTGTTGTGAAAGAAGTCATTTACAATACAAGTTGCTGTTTCCGTAGCCTTAGGGTAATCTGCTATTTAATAAACTGTACGTACGTATACTATAATATAATATAATAATATAATATACTTATGAGATTTGATAATATTTCTACTAAAGTTATTCTGTATATGAAATTCTAATATATTATGCTATTTATTAATATTTTTAAACGCCTATTTCAGATATAATATAATATAATAATATAATATACTCATGAGATTTGATAATATTTCTACTAAAGTTATTCTGTATATGAAATTCTAATATATTATGCTATTTATTAATATTTTTAAACGCCTATTTCAGATATAACAGAACTGAGAGCCACATATCCTACGCATCTATAGTAATTTACACAGCAGATCTGTCATGGAGCACTAGAAAAGAATTGATTAACAAAGCACGAGATTCTTTTAAGCGAGAGTTTACTATAATTTTCTCCGCTATTAGAATCCTGTGAAATGTTATGAAAATATCAACAATCATTTATTTATATTTTTGGGAAATTAATCTTTTATTCTCAAAGCATGTTTGTACAATGACATTTATTGTCCATTATAAGCAATCAAAACAAAACTCTACAAAAAGCTACATCATACTATATATATATATATATATATACATATATATAATATAGTAAAAGCGTAAATTTAGTAAGTGTATGTACTTACTAGCCAATGTATGCATTTACGATAGGATTTCAGCAAAAGTATCACCTAAATATAAAAATGTCTATTTCTGATAAATGTATTCATTTACTAGACAATGTATACATTTGCTACATATATATATATATATATATCAATAATCAATTATATATATATATATATATATATATATATATATATATATATATATATATAATCAGTAGCTTGAGTTTGATTTATATAAAGAAAATATGTTTATTTTTGCTCTACATGTTTTATAAAACAGAGATATTACGAAACGAAATCGAAATGTAAAAATTTTCATTTAAGAAACGTCGTATATTAGCAACAAAAACCGGAAGTTCTACAGAACATTTTCCCAAGCTAATCATCACGATTACCTTGAATTTTACGGGGACTTCTTCCCCCGTGGGATATTTCAAATGAAAAGAATTATCAAGAGGGATTCGCCGCTTAGGCATTCTAACAAAATTACTCCTGATAAGAGACACATCCGAACCCGTATCAATTTTAAAATTACACAATTGTTCATCAATAAACCCTTTAAAATTAAACAATTTCTTATTATTAGTGCCAGTATTATTGCTAACATTTTTACAATTACATAAATAACTCTGTAATTCTATTGGGGCTCCTTGTTCTCGCGTCGAACCTGCCCCGAACAGCTCGACAAAATTCAGTTTCCCCCTTTCTTTAAGAATGGACACTCCGCTCGAAAATGGCCTGAGCCTCCACATTGCCAACATTCTTTTACAAATGTTTTATTATTATTTGTGCCAGAACTTTTGTAAAAATTTTTATATTTTTCCTGTTTCTTTTCTTTAGCTTTATCGCCAGAATTTCCAGAACTTCTTTTTATTGTCAAATTTGTTAAAATTATTTCTATTCCCGAAATCAAAATTCCTTCCTTTAGCGAAATTATTTTTATTATTATTATTATTGCCAAAATTGAAATTATTATTCCGTCTTTCAAAATCACTTTCCTGTATAACTTTCACCGCCATGGCCCTTTGTATGGCCATTTTCAAGGAGGTGATTCCCTCCAACTGCAGAATCCTTCTCACAAATCTGTTAGACAACGCGGTAACAAACTGCGCGCAAGCAATTTTATCTCGAACTTCGTGCGTACATTCGGGATATGCTAACTGCGAAAGCCGTTCAATTTCAGAGCCCAAGGTAGCCTCATCTTCCCCCAACTTTTGCCTTCTGTTCGTAAATTGGGAATAATATGACTGTGACAAAAATCCTTCCCCAAACCGCAATTCTAATTTGGATTTCAATTCCGCGTAATCGAGATTCTCAATATTAACGACACTCTCCAATACCGCACGCGCCTTTCCTCTAAGACATGATACGAGAGCGACGCTTTTCGCAGCGTCACTCCACCTATTTGCTCGCGCGATTAACTCGAACTGTGAGAAGAACTCCCTTAGCGGAACAGTCTCATCAAAAATATCCGGCTTTAATTAAAAGCCTAATTCCGTATTAATATTAATTGAATTACGCGCGTCTCTCTCAAAATTAGGCGTAACATTAGGCATAAAATTTCTGTTAATAGAGCGACTTAGCTGGTTGTTATCATCCAGCAGACGAATCCTCTGCTCCATTCCACGTAACGCTTCATCGCGTTGGCGCAATTGTGCCTCAAATATAGCTCGCTGCTCATCGTGTTGGCGCAATCTCAAAATCGGCTCGCTGCTGCACTCGCACCTCGCGTAGCTCACGGATCTCACGCATCGCTGACAGAAGCGTAACCGTTTCCAATGATGGTCCCGATGTTGTAGCTGCCGTTGAAGTCAGACGACTCCTCTTTCTCATCGTAACTCCTACCGTCGGCGAATTTTCCTGTTCCATTTCCATTTTTATAGACGAAAAAACACACAATTCTCCAGAAAATCATCCACTCCGTTGTATCCCGGACGAGCCCCCAAAATGTTGCGTCCGCGGATCGAAATCGATATAACTCGAATCCGCGTGACACAACCGACACTCGCGTACCGCAAGTAAATAATTAACACTCCTTTGAAAGAACGAAAGGAACTTTAATATACAGAACACTGTTATACAAGGAACACGGAACAATAACGGTTATCGTAATCTCGAATACGTCCGCCCGGAATGGCATCCGTCGCGAGACTCTAAGATGGCCGATCTCTCTTCAGATGAACGCCGTTGTTTAACAACAATCCTTAGCAACGTTTTCCCGGAGACGGGTACAGCAGATTCAGGAATAACGGTCACAGACGACCCGCAGGGATGCAACAATATATATATATATATATATATATATATATATATATATATATATATATATATACACTTATAATGTATAAATAGCATATACATATACATGTATATAATATATATAAATAAATGTATATAAATGTATATAATAATATAATAAAATGTAATAAGTATAGTAAATAAAATATATAAATTGTATATAAAACATATAAATTAGTGGCATTACATACGTTGCTTTTTCAAAAAATATAGCAGACAAGAACATATATTGTATTTCGATATACTATACAATTTTACTAATGAAAGAAATAAAATGTAGATTATTGTATATATTATGTAGATGATTTTTTTTTAAATTGATAGTTTTATATGAAAATATTTATTATTATTATTATCTTTCGCATATCTATTATATAAAAGTTATATAAAACTAAAAAAAAATAATAATAATAATAGATTTTATTAAAAATTTTAGAAATAGGTAAAAGTTGTAATACCTATTATTTTTAAATTTGTATAGAAAACAATTTAACACGTATAAATAAAGGCCTTACAATTGCTAAATTTGCTCACAATACACAATTGCTAAACTCTATTACAGTTGCAAAATTTCTATATGTACACCATTTATTTCAAATATATATATATATGGACCGTTTATTTTGAAAGTGGTGTAAGTCCTTTTTTTTAAAAAATGAGATATGACGTAATTTATTCTTAATTTAGTGTAAACTTTTTTTGTTTATAACTAGTTAGTATTTAATATCTTAAAAAATGCCAATGCTTTGTTCAATTTAAAATTGGCCGGTAAAAGAAATTGCGTAACCATTGATTATGAAAGTGGTGTAAGTCCAATTTCCATCACGATGCCAGGCCTATTACATACGAAAAATATAAGGATATGCAGCAGCTATTACCTTATATATCTCCTGTGCATCATGAATATTTCAAAACACTGCCACATGAAGAGCATAAATAATTAATAATACCAATATCTTGTGTTAAGTTTAACAATATATAAATATAATTAACGTTCAAAATAAAAAATACAAATTCTATTTTATTTCTTGTTATTATTTATAAACAAAATTGGATTAATATGAAATATATTTTAAGTGATATTTATTATTTCAAAATTGAAATTAAATGATATTTACAATTGACTAATTATGAAAGTGGTGTAAGTCCATTTGCAGCCTGGAAATATATATTATTTTAGTTAAATTCGCCTAAAAGAAATTTATATAATCAAATTACATATTGATAAATTAGTACAAACATTCCCAGACTTCACATAATTAACCTATATTTTTTAATTGTCAGATCTGCTAACATTTAATTTTCTCGAAACAAAAGAAAATGGACTTGCACCACTTTCAAAATAAACGGTCCATATATATATAATAAATGGTGCATGCGTGTGCGTATGCGTGTGCGTGTGTGCGTGCGTGCATGTGTGTGTACGTATGTGTATATGTGTTCATATTATATTTATATGCATTACATTTACTTACCAATTGCAGTTTGTGAAAACTGATGATTTAAATCATCATTTTCCTTTTCCTTTACATATCGGTTTCTTTGCATACAGCTAGATCGACCAACTTCCTCCATTTTATTAATATGTCGGTGTATTAAATTGTCTCCATTTTTCTCTCTTGTAGCAATGTTAAACGCTTCTTCATCTCTTTCGTACAAAGCACCATAATCATTCGCATCTGCACATAAAATATATTATAAATACATTTAGCATTCAAAATAGGAGTTAGAAAGAAAATGGAATTTTGACAAGTTATATATGTAAACTATATGAGTAATGAGCAACGAGCTTTAACAAGGCCCTAGTTACTATAGCAACGGATGTTGTTGCTACTGCGGCTGCGGGTCTTCTTCTTCCGAGCTGTGGACTGTGTTAGACGCATGTATTGCGATTAGCAAAGAAAATTATTAAATCAGTGGTGAGCATATTGAACAATATACTATATTGGACAACAAGAGCTATCCAGAAAATAAGGCAAGTAAAATCTGTAACCTGTAATCTTTATGAAATAGTTTTTGCTTGAATATGTAGTACATATTTATATAATTATTCATGTGTTAAACATTACAAAATAATACATACATTCAATCAGCTATGCCGAAGCGTAAATATCTGTCTTCGCATATTTCAACGAGATATCGCCGTAAATTAATTAGAGAAGAGAGTGATGAATTATTGCCACTTATTTGTAATGAAAAACCTAGAGTAAATTCGTGCGTAATTGTAAGTAATTCCGCTTTAAATAATGACAATGATAAAATTGTACATGTCAATATCAGTAACGCTCTTTCCGAAATTGTACAAGAGACAAAAAATTTACCATTTTCCGATGAAACGAATATTTCCGAATCTGATGCTTCTTTGAACAATATATTTTCGCACGAAACTTTAATAAGAGAGAATAATAATTCAGAAAAAGAAAACAATGATTTTGAGGCATTCTTAGTACAATGGGCTATCACGTATCGTATTTCTCATGTAGCTTTATCACATTTATTATCTGGTTTGAAAAAAGTACATCAATTTTTTTTTAATTTACCAAAATGTGCAAAGACATTACTACGTACACCACGATCTTCTGTTATTACTGACATATTTCCTGGTCAATATTGTCATTTTGGTATTGAACATGGTGTTCTACAATTTTTATCTACAAGTAATAATACAGTTTCATCTTCTATTCAAATTCAAATCGGTATTGATGGTGTGCCGATATCTCGATCCAATTCAAATCAATTATGGCCCATTTTAGGTCGAATCATGCCTTATGGAAAAGTATTTCTAATTGGTTGCTATTTTGGCAAAACCAAACCAGCGGATGCAAATGAATTTTTAAAACAATTTATAAAAGATATAAATATTTTGATTAATAAGGGCATAACTAATAACAATGAAACAACATTTCCAGTGTCAATACACTCTATCATATGTGATGCTCCTGCTAAATCTTTCATTACACTTACTAAAGGACATAGTGGTTATTTTAGCTGCACAAAATGTACAATTGAAGGTGAATTCATCGTTAACAGAATTTGTTTTCCCAATTCTGACTGGCAAAAAAGAACAGACGCTAATTTTCGTAATCAAACTCAAGAAGAATATCATCTCGGTCGTTCTATTTTATTAAACATTCCAAATTTTGACATTGTATCTCAAATTCCATTAGATTACATGCATATGATATGCATTGGCGTTGTTAGGAAGTTGATAAAATTATGGATAAGTGGTCCTCTTAAAGCTAGATGTTTATCCTCGCAACGAATAAAAAATGATTCTCAATTTCTTCTCGATATTAGGCATCTTATTCCAAAAGAATTTGCAAGAAGACCGCGAGAAATTCAAGATTTTGCACAGTGGAAAGCAACCGAATTAAGACAATTTTTGTTATATACCGGTCCTGTTATATTACAAAAAGAAGTAAATCCTGATATATTTTCAAATTTTCTTACTTTACATGTTGCTGTTTGGATTTTATGTCAAAATAATAGTACAGTTGAATATATTGAATATGCGAATAAATTATTGAAACATTTTGTTGAATGTTTTATCAAAATTTACGGGCCCGAATTTGTATCCCATAATGTTCACGGTCTTCTTCACATAACTGACAGCGTAAAACAATTTGGGCCATTAGATACTTTTAGTGCCTTTCCATTTGAAAATTTTATGAAAGAATTAAAATCTCTTTTGAGAAAATCTGAGAAACCATTAGAGCAAATTAGCAATCGTTATGCGGAAATGAGTTTTTATAAAATCAAATCTGACGATGCAGATATATCAAAAATAAGTGTAAAGAATTCACACGAAAAAGGACTGTTGATATCAGGTTGTTTCAATCCACAATTTTTGAAGGTTGAATTTCCCCATTTTATTATTTCAATCAAATCTTCTGATAATTGTTGTCTCATAGAAAAAGATATTGTCTGTTTGGAAAATATCGCAACGTCGAGTGAAGGTAATTATATTGCAATAGGTCGTAAATTCAAAATTGTTGAAGAACTTTATAATAATCCATGCAGTTCTATTTATTTGGGTATATTTAAAGTAAGTCAATTATCTGACATTCAAACCTGGCCTTTGCATAAAATCAGTAATAAATTCGTAAAATTGCCATACAGGAATGAAAGATATTTCGCAGTAATACCGCTTATAAGCACTACATATTAATAATATTTGTATATTGCGCTTTAATTTGTTTAATAAAAAATTAAAATAAATTCTGACAATAAAAGCAAAATAAAATATGACAATAAAATAAAAAATTAAAATGATTTCTGATACACAATAATCTATACAAATTGAAATCTTGTTTACAATATTACTCGTAGAAGCTCTTTTGTATAATTTCACAGGAAGATGTCGAATCGAGGATTTATCGTCGTAGAATTCTCCGATGGTATCCAAGTAATACCCAAAATTTGGTTACAAAGTGAGGATGTATGCAAATATCCTTCACATTTCAAAACGGATTTAAGACTGCGAAAGGCAATTGAAAAAGAGGAAATACCAAATTCTGATTGGCCTTCCTTTAAAATTAATCGGATTTTTGGCGAGTATTGTAAGTATTTCAATAAAATAGCTTTTATTGCTGTTAAGTTTTACCTATTCATAATACTAAATGTTTACAACATTTTCAGCGTCTTTACAAAAGGCTGATGCGAAAGCAGAAAAGGCCTTATACACGTCAGATATGGATACTGAGAAAGAAGCTAAATCTTATAGAAAATATAGAGCGAGGAAAGTTTTATCTTCATCCGAAAGCGAAGAAGAGTCATGCACAAGTGCAATTTTGCCACCTGCTCCATGTCCTCCTGCAAAACGTAATTATAAACAATTGTAATCGCGTATATATATATATATATATATATATATATATATATATATATATATATACATACATACATACATACATACATACATACATACATACATACATACATACAATGGCAGAATACATATATATGTATTATAATATATAATAACGGTTATATTGCTAATCTTACATAACTATTAAATCGCATCCGATTCAAAATATTGTAAAGCAAGCAGCACACGGAAATTGCCTCTGGAATACTTTTTACAATAACCAGCACACGTAAATCGCCTCTGGAATATTTTTTACAATAACCAGCACACGTAAATCGCCTCTGGGATATTTTTTACAATAACCAGCACACGCAAATCGCCTCTGGGATACATTTTACAATAACCAGCACACGTAAATCGCCTCTGGGATATTTTTTACAATAACCAGCACACGTAAATCGCCTCTGGGATATTTTTTACAATAACCAGCACACGCAAATCGCCTCTGGGATACATTTTACAATAACCAGCACACGTAAATCGCCTCTGGGATATATTTTTAACCAGAACGCTCATGCAAACCGCATCTGGTATGAAATATTTACAACCAATTCACGAAAAGATCGCTTCTGGGATCAAATATTTCAACAATATTTAGAGCGCACATGCAAACCGCATCTAGTATGAAATATTTACAACCAGTTCACGAAAAGATCGCTTCTGGGATCAAATATTTCGGCAATATTTAGAGCGCACATGCAAACCGCATCTGGTATGAAATATTTACAACCAGTTCACGAAAAGATCGCTTCTGGGATCAAATATTTCGGCAATATTTAGAGCGCACATGCAAACCGCATCTGGTATGAAATATTTACAACCAGTTCACGAAAAGATCGCTTCTGGGATCAAATATTTCGGCAATATTTAGAGCGCACATGCAAACCGCATCTGGTATGAAATATTTACAACCAGTTCACGAAAAGATCGCATATAGATAATATATAACACACATAGTATGCTCGGATCAGAAAGAGACGGACAGAGAAGAATGGGCAAAGCGAAAGAGGATATGAGTGTAAGTGAGCAAGTGTCTATATAAGTGCCAAAAGTAAGAAAAGAAAGGAAATAGTTGGATCTTTCTCCGTAGCAATACTTTATGCTCACTAATATTTAGCGACTGATGTGAATTATTAATAGATATATCGTTGTACAGCCATTCCCTCGCTTACTCATTCCTATTCTCTCTCTCTCTCTCTCTTTCTTTTTTTTTGCCCATGTCTGTCTATTTCTTTATAACAAAAATACTATATGAGTACTAAATACTATGTGCATCATATACATATAATGTGTATGTTCATGTATTGTAGTAATTCTAAATTCTATTTAAAGATTAATTTTATGTTACAATTTTTTTATACAAAGGTCTTTATGTTGTTTTCTATTTAGGAATTGCTTTAAAGATATAATCAAAAAATAAAAAAAGAAACATGAAATATTACATTTTTATATAATATTACATTATCATACATATATTTTTGTGTAAACTGCACGGAAAAAAAATTCAATTATATCTAGCGACATATTTGTATATAGTATACATTAAAACAATTCCTTTTAGAATTATGGTATATAAATATACTAACCTTTTGACCCTTATTCTTTTTAAAGAAAGTCTGCGGGCAAAGCGTGGCAAGCGTTTTTCATTACATTTTCACCCTATTATATGAACACACTATGACTACACAAACACAACACTCGTTTTTTAAATTCGACGCGTTATAACGCGTTATAACGGTTGAGCACACTTTTGCGGTTATCTCTCGTTACGCGTATGTACACAACACGCGCGACTGAGACTGAGACTGAGTACTGCCGCGCACTGATATTATCGCATGTGCCTGGCTGTGTGCGTGTGAATAGTACAGTCGCCTTATTCCCCGATACGTACATACATACTTAGATACATGCATGCTACAAATATCGCGTAATAATAAAAACAAATGCGCATCTTTATAAACGAATATTCTGTAACCGAATAAAAAGTTATTTTCATATTGATTAAAATTAATTTGATACATAAAAACATTATTTATTAATATTTTACGACGTGACATTTTAATCACAATAATGTAATTAATGCATTTAAATTATTTTCGGATATATAAAATGCGAAATACAGACATTTGATTTTCTATAGTAACATGACATATATATACAGGGTGTCCGGCGTCAACCGCATCACCGGTCATGTGCAGGTAGAGCAGGTGAAACCGAGAAGAAAAGTCCTGTACCAATTTTTTATATAATACTTAATAAAAGAGTTATTATTAAGTAAAGTCTGGCCAATCAGCGCCGATCTTTAGCCGGGCGCATGTCGGTGAACCGCGCGCTTGATAGTGTACGCCGCTGCACACTTCACAGCGCGCGGCTCACTGACGTGCGCCCGGCTAAAGGTCGGCGCTGATTGGCCAGACTTTACTCAATAATAACTCTTTTATTAAGTGTTATAGAAAAAAAAGGTAAAGGACTTTTCTTCTCGATTTCATCTGCTCTACCTGCACACGACCGGTGATGCGATTGACGCCGGACACCCTGTATATATATATAAATTTTATAATAATTTATATATATTAATCTAACGTGAAAGATTATAGATAAAGGGAGCCTCTCGAGCGAGACTTCGGAACTCTTCGATATTTGTCGTCTCGCTTGCTCCTTCATTCTTTCTCGCTATTGCTTTTGTCGACTCTCCAGCATCGCGCGGGGATCTTTCCTTATATAAACATCTTATAAAATAAAAACTGAAACTTTCATATTGTATTTTATTAGTATAAAAATAATTATAATGGATTAATGAGATTCTTGCAATTAAAATAACACCAAATATGACATAAATCGGATAATTTTAAATGAAATAAGTAATCATAATTTTAATAACATAATTGATTAAAAATAATCCGATTTATGTCATGTTTCGTGTCATTTTAATCGCAAGAATCTCATTAATCCATTATAATTATTTTTATACAGATAAAATGGAAAATACAAGTTTCATTTTTTATTTAGAAGATGTTTATATTTTGTAGATAAGGAAAGATCCCCGACGCTGAAGAGTCGACAAAAGCGAGAGCGAGAAAGAATGAAGGAGTAAGTGAGATGACAAACATGAAAGAGTTCCGAAGCCTCGCTCGCGTGACTCCTTTTATCTGTAATCTTTCACGTATATATGTCATCTTATTATAGAAAATAAAACTTTTGTATTTCGCATTTTATATATCTGAAAATAATTGTAATGGATTAATTACATTTTTGCGATTAAAATGACACCAAATACGATATAAATCCGATTATTTTAAATGAAATAAGTAATCATAATTTTAATAACATAATTGATTAAAAATTATCCGATTTATGTCATGTTTAGTATTATTTTAATCGCAAGAATCTCATTAATCTATTAGAATTATTTTGATATCGATAAAATACGAAAAACAGAAATTTTACGAACGATATGTAACCCGAGATATTATAGATAAAGAGAGCCTTGCGAACGAGACTTCGGAACTCTTTGATGTTTGTCATCTCGCTTACTCCTCGTTCTTTATTGTATTCTTTCATCCCCATTATTATATTCTTTTATTTCTTCGACTTTTATTCTTTCTATATTCTCGTCTTCCTACATAATAATACATTAATTTATTCGTCTTTATTTTATACAACATAAATGAGATATTGTGTATGTCATAAATAGACAAAGTATTTAATTATGTGTATTTTTGTATGTACATGTGTTGTATTTAACTATAGTTAAATAGAAAAAGAAAATAACTTGTGTATCTCATTTATGATGTATCAAATAAACATAAATAAATAAATTTATTTATTTTCATGTAGGGAGACGAGAATAGAAAGAATAAAAATTGAGCCAATAAAAAAATATAATAATGAGAATAAAAGAATACAATATACAATAATGAACGAGCAGAAGGAAGAGAGAGAGAGAGAGAGAGAGAGAGAGAGAGAGAGAGAGAGAGAGAGAGAGAGAGAGAGAGAGAGAGAGAGAGAGAAGCGCGAGTGAACGCGTAAGTGAATATGCGAGGAGCATGAAGCTAAGCGATACGTTGTACATAGCAAGCGAGCGATTAGAAAGAGACAGAGCGTATGATCGAGAGAAAAAAGATACTGCAATAATGTTAGTGCGTATATGTATATTACTCTACACGCATGAAAGAGACAAAGGTAGTACGATTATGTCTGTCCTTGTCGTGTAAGATTACAGCTCCGTCTATCGCGACATCACGCAACTAATCTACTGCTCTGTTTTACTCTTGAGCCTCCATCTCGCACACACACATATGCACCAAAATTTTATTTTGCAAAATCTTTTTTATAAAGCTTCTAAACTCACTTCTCTAAGTTCACTTATACTCTTTGATGAAATGCCGAGTGCGGAGTTTACTGATTAGGCATGTGTAGATTACAAATTTGTTATATTAAGTAAATGTTGACGCAGAAGCCGATAACAAAACTGTAATTTTCTCATTTTTTTTAACTTTTCATATGAAATGTTAAACTCCGCATTCCGTAATTATGTGTACCTAAATTGTGGAAAAGGATTTGTTGATATCTATAATCAACAAAACGATTTTTCAAAATAAAGAATATTCGCGTTCTGTCGGTAATATTGGATCCCCTTAATTTACTATATTTGATTTTAAATTTCTTACAATATTTGAAACAAAAGAATTAATAATAGCAGCATGTTTACATCCAAAATTTAAGTTAAACTGGTTAACCGGAGAAAAAAGAAAACGTGCTGAAAATTACTTGGAGGATTTATTGGGAATCCGATCAACTGAAAATTCTTCAAAAGCTGGAAAATCTGACGAACACGATGATTTTTTCATTTTTGAGCAAAAAACGGTGCAAAATAAATCTGTACAAGAAGAATTGCAACGGTTTTAAAATCAAATAATTGTAATATAGAAATGTTAAACGACTATCCAACACTTAAAAAACTTTTTATTAAATATAATACAGCTCTACCAAGCAGTGCATCTGTAGAAAGAATGTTTAGCATCGGTGGCTCTGTATTAACACCACAAAGAGGGCATTTAAATGATGATACTATGGAGCAACAAATTTTATTAAAAATTAATAAAGAATTTCGATAAAATTTAATCATTTATTTTGTAATAAACCTTGAATGAAATCTTGCTTACAATTTTTTAAAAGTTTTTCTTATGCAAAATAATTTATTAGTTTGTATTGTAAAAAAGTAACGGAAATTGTAACGACTCGTTATTTTTTAGTAACTGTAACGGTAACGAGTTACTTTTTAAAATTGGTAACGAGTAACGGTAACGAGTTACTTTTTAGAAAAAATAACGGTAACGGTAACGAGTTACTTTTATAAAGTAACTTTCCCAACCCTGTTTAAAACTAACACAAATATCATATGAATGTAAGAAATTAAGGTAATTATTTACTATAACGGACCCAGCTCCAATCACGTTGACTTTGATATATGTTGTCAAGTACTTAATCCCGAATAACTTTTTCTTATAACTTAATCGGCAGTCTCTTATAATTTTTGAGATATTTAAAGTTTAAGTTAGATTCGAAACGAAAATTTGGTTTAAGTTATACGACGTAATCCACACCAAATTTTTGTTTTAAATAAGAAATAGGTTTGGGTTAGGTTATATCTTCCGGAAGTGGAGTCCCCCCGCAGGGGGGGCGGAACCCACTGTATCCATGCATATACTTTACAATGCAATACGAGGTTCATCCCAGAATTGTTGTGTGAATGGGAAAGTGTATGTGTGGATGTAGTGGGTTCCGTCCCCCCTGCGGGGGGACTCCACTTCCGGAAGATATAACCTAACCTAAACCTATTTCTTATTTAAAACTAAAATTTGATTTGGGTTAAGGGGGGAGGGGGGAGGGGGCGAAACGCACTGTATTCATGTATATACTTTACAATGCGAAATGTTGTGCCTCTAGCCGCTAAGGAAGAGGTCTTTTGAGATTTGTACGCCCAAAGGATTAGGATCCACGCTCGAAATAAGACACTCCCGGACGTTAGGTATAATTTAGTATATTTTGCAAGATTTAATACACTTTCACTTATTCGCGATTATAATAGTCGGGCGCGATACGTACGGTACTTCGATAATATTGAGCGAGCGAGTAGCCAGCGAGTCGTCTCGCGAGGTGCATCTCGCGCTTATTATATCTCTTAGTTAATTAGGTCGTTGATTGGGAAGGAGTGTGGTGTCCCTGACCGGAGCATGTCTCGTGCTCCGCTTGTCAGTCTGTCTCGTCAGCTGCTTACTCAGCTTCCGAGAATTTGACCGTGACTTCCTTCTCTTTAGTCACGTATCTTACTTTTATTTTATTAATATCCTTTTATTACTTTGCTCTTTCTTAATTATCTTTCCTTGATCTCTTTTCTAATTTTAATGCTTTGCTTCACTCAGCTCTTCCTTACATTTTTCTGTTTCACTTTATTGTTTTATCCTTTAATATATTGAGAAATTGGTCGGGTTACGACATCCCTCCCCCTTTGGAAAAAGAAAATTAACTATACGTGAATTTTCGTCTACATATTTTTTCGGTATACATTTTTCGCATTTTACAATTGTTTCTTATATTTACTTTATTTTAATATAACATCGCAATGTTAGTTATCGCGGTGTCGGTTTCTATCTCAGCTGTTCTATTCGATACGCTTGCGATGCCGTAGATGTGCTCTTGAATTATTTTCGGTTTGCACATCGGATTTATGTTAGTTTCTGATAATTTTTTCTTTTCCGTCTTACATTTTTTCTTAGCGTATATAATTGCTATTATGGTAATTATTATTATTATTGTTATTCCTTTGCAACTTGAAGCTACGGGATATATAATATGTCCGTTAGTAGGGAAATAATTGTTATTTAAGTCTTCGTTTGTTTCGTCAAGTCTTTCGCTTAGGTCCCTTAATTCTGTCGGGTTTCTAATGACTTTTCGCACTTTTATCGGTATAATTTTGTCCAATGTTTTTTCGTTTCGTTCGTTGTGAGTTATCGTAAGATTGTAGTCTGGTAGCTTTGTCTGTACGATCGTTATTATCGCGGGCTTTTTTGTCCGTATTATGACGTCTTGTGTTGTTAGTTTACATTTTTCTTTTAAATGTGATTTGTCCGCTTCCTTTTATTTCTATTTTTCGCGTTGCGTCGTTTTTGCACGTTACTTCGATCGGTTGGTTTGCTCGTGTAGAGTATAACCATGAGTTCGCATTACTCAGTGCTATCCATATTGTTGTATTCGTGTATATGTGTCGAATATTACAATTGTTTGTGTATGTTTCTAATTGTACATATGCTTGTACTTCGCATAGCACTCCTTCGTCTAAATGATGTACGGGATAATTCTGTTCGCAAACATATCGATCATTGTTTCGCACGCATTTATTTAGATCGTTTTCGTCAGGCGTAAAATATGTTCGGCTATCTATGTCTATCGCTATTATTCGTTGATTTACCTCTATAAATATAAATGTATTGTTATATTTGTGCGTAGGTAGTGGGATTGCCTTTATTATTTCATACTCGGGGTATGTGATTTGCGGAATCTTTATAATCGTAAATATATTTGTATTATCGTAATAGGCGCTAATTGTTAAGAACTTTTCGATTGTTCTCCAATTTTCTGCGGATATTTGAAATGGGAAGTGTGTTCCCTGCGGTATTTGTGATGCTGTTTCCTTGAGGTTCTCTATGATGCTTTCTATGGGTAGTAATTTTATGTCGATTACTCCTCCTTTCGCGTTGGTCAGATGCGCGATAATGTCCGTAAGATCGTTTGTTAGGTCTTTTATTATGGTATTTAATATTATAAAGTGTTCGTCGAGATCTTCTCGTTGTCCATAACCGACTTCTGCTTGTATCCAGGCTTGTCGCATCTTCTCTGTTATATTTAGAAATGTTCTTCATTTTCTTGCAGAATTTTCTCAACATTATCCACATGTGCAATTGTTGCGTTTAATATTTTAATCTGATTTTTTATCGCGTGTTGCAGCGTTTGCTGATTTCTTTGCATGAGATTTAATTGCTCTTTTATAATTTTTTCGTCGTCTGCGTCCATTGTGCCGAAGAGTGTTTTGGCTATCGTTCCTAGACCGTCGATTTACCCTCGTTTTGTCTTCCTGGGTGCTTGGTACGCGATTTTCAGACGTTTCAGCAGTTTTTCTGCTTGTTCTCTGTCCTTTTCTGCTATCTGTAGCAGATTGTGGCAGGTTTCTTTCATTTTTATTTGCAATGGTTTATCGTAGCATAGAGCTCTCGTCTGTGCCATATAGTTTTTCAATTGTTCATGTCGATGGTCCATTGCGGCGATGTCTAGTTTTATCACCATTTTCCATGTGGATTCGATTTGGCTTATTTTGCTTAATTTTTCGAAATAGATACCCGGTCCATATTTAAATTCTTTTATTTCTCCTTGGGTATCGGGTTTGGTTTCCTTGCAGGTGCTCCATGCAATAAGACTCCTGTAATAGAAAGCTTTGTATTATATTATAATATTTTCTTAGAATCATGCGGTGCACTTCCTTTTTTCTCTGGATGCATATGCAGCTACTTTTGTTTTACCTAGCCCTCTCCAGGCTATTTATTCATTCTTTTATTCAGTCTGTCTTTCGACTGTCTGTCGTCCTGTCGTTTTTTACGAGCGTTATATACGATTGGTGTTGTGCAGAAGTTTTTTTTTTTTTGTTATGGCTCCTAACTGCTACGAGCTGTTCTTTAGCACTGCTCAGGCTTCTGTTAGGGGTCAATATCCTTTAGTGGACGTGCCAGACTTGTCGGACGTGTCGGACCATTTTGCACGTTCCTTTCGCGATCAACTCTCGGCGCCCGCGCTTGTTCGCGAGGTCGACTTGCTGGGTCTTCCAGATTTGGTGGTCGATCGTGACGTTGCGTTTGTGCCGGAAGTGCCTGTGGACGCGCCGCCGGCGCCGCCCCATATCAATCGAGGTCGCGGACTTGAGTTCCGTTGGGATCCGGCGCCTCGTTTTGTGGTTCGCGATCGTTTCCTTAACCCTGAGCCTCGTCCTGTGGGTCGTGGTCAGGCCCTTCTTCAGGCTATGCGGGAGTGGAATCTGGGTCGCGGTGCTGGACGTGGTCGTGGAGGACATTAAGGTAGGAACTTCTTTAATTTTTTGTTTTTTGTTTTCCTTATCATCTATTCTATTTTTATTTTATTCATGCGTTTTTCTTTTTTCTTATCCTTCTTCCTCCTGCTTTTTTTTTTAATTTTCGATGAACGGTTTCAGTCGGTTTATGTGGACGCGTATGGTTTTCCTTCCCCTTTTTATCGTGTAGTTCACTTCCGAATTCTTTTCGATTATTGTGTAGGGAGTCCAATTTCTTTGATCGTCCTCGGCGAACTGTTTCGTCGTACAAGAGGACTTTTTCTCCTACCTTAAGTTTAATTTCTTTCGTCTTTTTATCATAGTTTTCTTTGGTTTTTATTTTTTCATTTCTTAGATGCTCCTTTGCAACTTGCTGTGTGGCACGTAATTTTTCTTTTAATTCTTGCGCGTAATCATCGTATGTATACGTGGGCTTAGGCGGTTGCGACAATGTCGTCGGTAATGTTGCTCGGTGCCCGTAAATTAATTCGAAAGGTGTGAACTCTGTCGCCGTGTGTAGTGTTGTATTGTACGTAAACATCGCGTAGGGAATCCATTCGTCCCAATCCGTTTGATCGGCATTTATATAATGTCGGAGGTATTCGGCTAGCGTTCGGTGAGATCGTTCTAGCGCTCCGTTGCTTTCCGGATGATACGCGGTTGTTTGAATCTTTTCGATTTTTAATAGTTTACATGTGTTTTTAAATATTTCACTTAAAAAATTTGTTCCTTGATCCGTTAATATTTTTTCTGGGATACCGTGTTCAAAGATTATTTTTGTCGCGAATTCTTTTGCGATTGTCGCGGCTTCCTGGTTCGGTATCGGAATTGCTTTACTAAATTTTGTTAGATTATCTTGGAACGTTAAAATATATTTATTTTTATTATTAGTAATCGTTAGTGGACCTACGATATCTAAAGCATATTTTTCAAAAGGTTTGTCGGCAGTGTCCGTTATTATTAGCGGTGCCTTAATTTTTCGCGATAATTTGTTTTTTTGACAAAATTCGCATTTTGTTATATAGTCTTCGACATCTTTTGTCAATCCTCGCCAATTGTGCACTAGGCGAATTCGATTAATCGTGCGTTCTTTTCCTTGATGCCCTCCCACAGATGCATTGTGATATTCGTATAGAATGCGTCGCTTCTCGTCTTCCGTGTATTCTCGCGTTATCTTCGTGTCGGGGCTCTCATCCTCCTCGACGCTGTTGATATCCGCCACGTGTCGACTTAGTGCGTCAGTGTTTCTGTTCATTGTCCCGGCTTTGTATATGATCTCGTAATCGTATTCTTCTAATTTTAGCCTCCATCTAATTAATCGAGATCCAGGGTCGGTTATATTAAATAACCATACGAGCGATTTATGGTCTGTGACTATCGTAAATTTTGTCCCGTATAAGTACGGTCGAATATGTTTAACGACCCATACTATTGCTAATAGTTCCTTTTCGGTCGTATTGTAGTTTTGTTCGGCTTTTGCTAGTATTCGACTGGCATAGGCTATTGGTTGATCCTGGCCTATTTTTCCTTGCGATAATATCGCTCCGATTGCATAGTCTGATGCGTCGGTTGTTACTATGAATTCCTTTTCAAAATCTGGATATTTTAATAAGGGTGCCGTCATTAATTTTTCTTTAAGCATTTCGAATGCTTGTTGTTGTTCCTGAGTCCACTCGAATTTATTTTCCTTTTTCGTTAGCTTCGTTAGTGGTTTCGCAATCTTTGAGAAATTTTCAATAAATTTTCTATAATATCCGGCTAATCCTATAAAAGCTTGGATATCTTTCACTTTTCTAGGCGTCGGGAAATTTCTCACAGCTTCCAGTTTAGATGGATCAGGCGATATTCCGTTTTCCGTAATTATATGACCTAGATATGTCACTGCTTTCTTAGGGACTACCAATAACGGTGCGTTTCACTGACTCGAGCTTGGTCGGATTATTTTATTTCTTAACATTTCTCGGACTTGTCGATTTACTTCCTCTTTATGATTCTCCGGCAGGCGATAAGGCCGTACGTTGACCGGTGAGCTATCTGCTTGCGTTGCAATCTTATGCGCGACGGTATCTGTGCATGTCAGTGGTTCTCCTTCGATATGCATCACGTCGCTAAAATCCTTGCAGATTTCCATTATTGTTTTCTTTTCTTCTTTATTTAAATGTTGTGTACGTAATAATCGTAATATCTTTTCACTACGCGGCATTACTTCCTCTTTATTTGGCGTTCGTATTACGTTAATTTCTTCTGTTTCACTTCGTTTGATTTCCTCTATATTTACTTGCGGCATTAGCATTTCGATAGTGTTATCCGTTGTATTTATAATGCTGGCTGCATATAGGTAATTCGTAGGTTATACTAGACAATTACCTATGAATATTCCTGGTATCGTTTCTTCTGCCTTTATCACGCCTATCGTGTTCTTGTCAGTAGCGACCTGTATTGTAGTTTCGCTACGTGGTTTATGCTGTCCTACCTTTAATTTTTTTGTTTTATAATTGCAAGTGGCTTGATGTTTTCGTAAGAAATCAACTCCTAGTATTCCGTCATATTCTATCGGAAAATCATCCTTAACAACGTACATAGTGTGCTTGATTCGGCGCTCTCTCAGAGTTATTGTCGCCTTAAATTTTCCAAGTGTACATATTTTATGTCCCGTTACGCCAGTGAGCGTTATTTTTTCTTCTTCTATTAACGTTTCGCCTTTTAAATGTTTCACTTTAATTAATGAGATTGCGGCTCCTGTATCGAATAGTAAGTTTATTTTTTCGCGTTTCGCTTCTCGCATTGGTAATGTGACGAGGTCCAATCCTGTCTGTATACGCGGCGTATTTTTGAAGTGTAATACTTGATATTCCATTGCAGGTCGGTGCGACTTTCTTTCGTTCCTTTCCTCCTCATCGCTACTTTGCGCGGAGTTAAATTTCTTTTTTCCTTGCTCGCTATTCTTGCGGTTTTTATTTTCCGCTCGCGAATTATATTGTTTGATTCGGCTCGATTGATCTCTATTGGGTCGTCCGTGTAGTAACCAACATTCTTCGCGGTCATGTCCGGATTTTTTGCAATAGTGGCAATATTTATTTACCGTATTTACGCGGGGTTGTCTATCGGGTTTCGGCAATGAGAATCGATTTGCGTATCGGCTAGTTCGACAATCTCGGCCGTAATGCCCAATTTTTCCGCATTTTTGACATTGCACGTTTATTTTATTTTCTTGTTTATAGGTCGGTGTGAAATTTATTTTGCTTCGCGTACCGGTCGCGGGTGGTCCTTTAACCTTTTCTTCCGTGCTGGCCGCTACTATTGCTTCTTGCAACGTAGCATATCCTCGCGATCGAACAATTGTTTTAATTTCGTCCTGCAATCCTATCTGGAAATTCTCTAAGGCTTGTTGTTGTATTATTTCCATTATTGCGCGTCTATTATCTACTGTATGATGTCGTTCTTCCATCATTGATTCATATAGCTCCATGGCTAATTTGTCTGCTCTAAGTCCGTAAGTTCGTGCGCTTTCTCCGTTTTTCTGTTTTAGCGTATTGAATTCAATTTGTAGATGTGTCGTACTCTTTTTACTCGCATAGCAGACCTCTAATTCATTTTTTAATTGTGCGAAGTCTCGAATTTTTCGCGTTTGGAAATCTAGCATCGCTCTGCCTTTCAATTTCGTGCATAATACTGCTCCTAATAGCGTTACTTCATCTAACGGGTCGATGTGTTCTACTGCATATGTAGTCGCGCTCAAAAATTCTTGTAATTTATTGGGTGATCCGTCGAATTCCGGAATTATTCCACGAGCCTCTTTTAACGGTAAAAATCCGCGTCCTCTTCGATGTCGTACATCCTCGGGTGTGAACTCGTATACGGTCTCGGTTCTTTCTCCCGGCGGAGTTCTATGCCCGTTGTTTTGTCGGGGTTGCGGTCCTCTAATTTTCAAATCGTATATCTCGGCATGCATACTTCTAATTTCTCGTCTAATTTCCTCTCTCATTTCCCGCAATATTTCCCTAAAGTCGTCGGCTGCTTCGTCCGTTTTTTTCTGCGGTTTGTGTTGAGCTCGCGTGTTTGATTGTGTCGCGTTTCTAATTGCTTCTTCTTGTAATCGCTTAATTCCCTCATCGATATCTTCCGATGTGATGGGTTGCGATGCGGAAGCGTTTGAGTTATACATATCTCGAATGCGATAGATTTCGTCGGGATCGAAGATACTTGAATTGTATGATGTTAGTGAGAATTCGCGGCGGTGTGTTAGTCTACTAGACGCGCTTATTGATGATTCGACCTCAACATCTAGTTCTATATTGTTCGCTATTAAACTGTTATCTAATTCGCCAAATGAAAATTTGCGTTCGATTACAACGTTTGCTCCGAGTTCTGGTTCGGACAAATTCTCGCTTGAATTTAATGCGCTTAGATTTCTTCGTACGTTATCGCGTATATCCCGGAGTGCTTCTACTGCTACTCTTATAGGGTTTACTGCGCTATTTCTAATGGCTCTATTCGCTGGTTCGCTAAATAGCTACGATTTATTCGCTACACTTTTCTGTGGTGCGTTTCGGTTTTCCGACATTCACGCGTTTACAAATTTTAATTTCTCGACTTACAATAATACGATGAGCAGCATTCTCTCGTTCGATGTCGGCCGTCGGGCGTTGATCATCGCGTGCCGTTAAGATAGGTCGGTGCGTCTTCTCAGGTTGCGCTTCTCGGTGTCGCCTCGATATACCGGGTGTCTCGAAGTTCCTGCTAGACTTCCTTTTCCCTCGGTTGTAGGTGTCGACTGTCTGACGGAGTTATCCTTGCTGTCTCTCGTACTGTCGATTCCACGGAATTTTCTGCTTCGTGGTTATGGACCTTTGCCGGTGTTGATCTTGTTAGAGCTGGCGTATCCCACCGCTGCCACCAATTAATGTTGTGCCTCTAGCCGCTAAGGAAGACGTCTTTTGGGATTTGTACGCCCAAAGGATTAGGATCCATGCTCGAAATAAGACACTCCCGGACGTTAGATATAATTTAGTATATTTTGCAAGATTTAATACACTTTCACTTATTCGCGATTATAATAGTCGGGCGCGATACGTACGGTACTTCGATAATATTGAGCGAGCGAGTAGCCAGCGAGTCGTCTCGCGAGGTGCATCTCGCGCTTATTATATCTCTTAGTTAATTAGGTCGTTGATTGGGGAGGAGTGTGGTGTCCCTGACCGGAGCATGTCTCGTGCTCCGCTTGTCAGTCTGTCTCGTCAGCTGCTTACTCAGTTTCCGAGAACTTGACCGTGACTTCCTTCTCTTTAGTCACGTATCTTACTTTTATTTTATTAATATCCTTTTATTACTTTGCTCTTTCTTAATTATCTTTCCTTGATCTCTTTTCTAATTTTAATGCTTTGCTTCACTCAGCTCTTTCTTACATTTTTCTGTTTTACTTTATTGTTTTATCCTTTAATATATTGAGAAATTGGTCGGGTTACGACAGAAACAAGGTTTAGTCCAGAATTGTTGTGAGAATGGGAAAGTTTATGCATGAACGTAGTGAGTCCTCCCTCCCCCCTCTATTGTTGTGTTTCGTCCTGTAAATAGAGAATGTGTTGAAATCGACCTTGTTTCACGTGGAAAGTCATCTAGTTTCACGAAACTATGTTAACAATAATAAAAATATAGTTTATATTTAAACGTAAATATCAATATTGTGAACGAATACGTAAATTTTTTGAAATAATGGCAACATTGTATCTCTTAGATGAAAACAGTACATTTGCAACTGTAGAATAAATAAAATTTTTTATTCCTATGTGTACTGATTTTTTCTAATATTATATTAATTATGTAAAGACCTTGTTTCACATTTAAATCAGGGTTCTGATGCAGATGGACCTCGTTTCTTGCGTGGAAATTACAAACTTATGTAAAAATTAATATTTTATTTTTCAAACTTTATTTGTTAATAACTTTTTAATAAACAATGACCGCCGATTAAGTTATAAGGAAAAGTTATTCAGGATTATGTCCTTGACAACATATATCAAGGTCAACGTGATTGGAGCTGGGTCCGTTATAGTAAATAATTACCTCATTTCTAATTAATTCTTTTATTACTTTTATGTGTAATCTTTCTCTCTCATATTTTATTAGTTTCATATCTTCATATCTTTATTACATTAAATTTTTAGTATTTTAAAAACATGGTAAATGAAAAGAATAAAATTTTACAGTGCTCGTATTTCTCTTTATTTCTAATAAACTCTCATTATTAATACACTCTTTAGCTGGAAAACAGGTATAAATATAGATTTTTATATCAGAGAATAACGATTAGCTCTGTAATATATATTAAACGTTTATTAAATAATTGATATATAATTTAAAATAATTGTATAAATTAATATTCCGCTCTCTCTTGTATATACATCATAATACGTAAAATAATTTTGGTTGCGAATTATCAATAACATGATATGCTTGGCGGCGTAAACAATAGCACGCTATTGTTTACAGTTTACAGTTACGGCTTTGTTTTCATTCGCACTTGAATAGTATTCTAATAGTGCGAGACACTACGTCACAAATTCCTTTTCTACAATATTTATTATTTACCCAACGACACTCGAATAGGAAAGCAATAATGCTACGTCAAATTCCTTTTCCAAACGCGCCATCGGGAAATAATTTGTTATGATTAATATGATTAGTAATTAATTATCTTCTAAATATGTTAAATCATACGTTAATTATAATACGACGATAAATTTCGAAACGCGTATTTTGTATAATTTATTTCTTTTAATTTTTAATTTAATTTAATTTATTTAAGTAAGAGAAACGTAATAACAAAAGTCCCAAATAATAACTTATCATTGTTATCTTTCTTTATGAACAATAATTATTTCTTTAATAATATTTAATTAAATATAATTAAAATTTAAAATAAATTTAAATTAAATATTATAAAGTTAAATATATTTTTTCCGGTACCTTTTATCGTTCGATTCTTCGACGATTTAACACGATGCACATCTATCGATTAATAAATAATTAATCTATAATTTAAAATACTTTTATGATCTAATATTCCACGTATATAATACGTCACAATATGTAAAATATTTCGGCGACATATTATCAATAACAAAGGGTTCGGCCTTGTTATCATTCGCATGGCGACTTGAGCACTGAAGTAGTGCGAAACGCTTCATTTATTGTCGAATTCTTCTTCTAAATGCGATCATGATTAATATTGAAATATAATTCGTTATGATAATTATAAAATTAACGATCAATTAATTTTTAATAAACGACACAAAACTGTATTGCGATGATAAATCTTTATCGAAGCGCTGTGCATGCGATTGTTCCGCGATTGCGAGAGCCGTGCAAAGTTTTTCGCGATTATCACGTATTCGACTAATCATAATTAACGGTTTTCGCGAGTACGTGTAAGTGCTACATGGATACAACAAAGGACCGAAAGAGGAAAAAGAACTTTGGAAAAGCATCAGGCGATGGACGGAGCGACGATATGCGGTAAGTAATTTATATTTATATTTATTATTTATGGTATATTATTTTCAAAATACACATTGCTCGTGTCTTTTTCATTTTCTCGATCATTAATATTTAATTAATATTTAATTAATATTTTTATATAGATATTTTAATATCTTATAAAACATTTTATTTTTTTATTCATTATATTTTTTAAAAGTTTTTATCCAAGAAGAAACTTTTTTTTGGTAATAATATTACCAAATAGTAATTATATATTACAAATATTTATCATATTAAATATCTACATAAAAAATTTGGTTAGTGTAATAATTAGTTTTTCAAAATCAATTATTTTGGATTCATTATTTGATACAGAATAGATCTGCAAAAAATATTAATTGATTGTATTTGCACTTAATTCGTGTTTGTAACTTTTCTTATATGATTGTTATATCGCGATTTATCTTGTGATTTAATCCTTGATTTACATCGAAGTTTCGTTTATTTTTTCTCGGATATTCTCTTTACAACTCTACGCAAAATGCGCCAATAGTCTAACAATAAGCATTTTTTCCTTTCTAAAAAAGGCATGAAACCTCGAACTCGAATATATTGAAGTGTTGAAGCCTCTTTTCCGCGATGCTGATTGTCTGTCTCGCTTGTGCGCTGCGACTTGCTTCAATCGTGTTATTTGCAACTGTCAAATTATGTGAATTTTGATAGTTTGACAATTTATGAAAGAAAAAGTTAGAAAAAAAGAGTTAAAAATATTGGAAAATGTCCATAAATAAAAGCGCGCCTGTGTTCTAGTTTTCTAAATTAAAAAACGACCGATAACTTTATTAATGACTCTTTTGGTCATAATATAAATATGTTTTCATTATTTAAAACTTAATAAGCTTTGTAATTGCATATTGATCATTAATCGTAAATATCGCATTAATCGTTGCTTATCAGCTATATCTAATCTAAAAATTTCTAGTGGATTCTGCGTTATCAAGCGATGCGGTAGCGTCGCGACGCCAAGTATATGAAAAAATTTCTTTCTGGCTTGTCAATGGCTTGCCTATGTACAGGGGCCGTGACGCTACCAAGTAGCTTATCCGAAGTTTTACGTCTTACGAATATTTCGAATATTTTCATGTAATAAATTATTTTGTATTACATTGTAAATTATATTTTATATTAATCTTTGTATTATATTGTGTAATATATATTTGTAATATGATTAATTCTATTATTAGATATATAGAATCAATTATAATATATATTTTGTAAATATATATAAAATATTACTATAAATATTTATGTTTTACTTACTATAAATCAGGGTTGGGCATTTATTCATAAACTATTATAGTCTATGTCTACGCAATGTAAACTATGTGTAACATGTCATCTATGTCAATAATGAATAATCTATGGAATATGGTTTGTCAAAGATTTTCTATATATTTCCTTTTTTATGTTTCATGCTTGAAACATAATTACAAATAGAAATCTAAGCAGCCAAAGACTGATGACAGGGGATAAGGTGTCTGTCATAGTCATGGACGTAAAATAAGGCAGAGAAAAACGTAAGTCGTAAAAAGTTATTATACAATAGCGTTACATTTTTTTCTGCCTTACTTTACTAAAATCACTTATATAGATACATTAACTATTTTATAATATAATCATTCTTTTTTTTGCATTCTGACACCTAATTTATAAAACTTACATAGTTTACATTGTCTATGAAAAAAGTCCATGTAAACAATTCATGTAGACGTAATTTTCAAATCTACGGCACAACCCTGCTATAAGTATTATTATAAAATATTTATATTTTTTATATTTTAATATACAAAACGTTTATTTTGTTATTTTTCAGACAATAGGGTATTATAAAAAAAAATGTTATATAAATTTTATTTTTAATATAAGTATATATTATAAAAAAATTATTTCCAAACTTTGAAGATTTTCCATCAACAATAAATAATTTAAAATAAAGAAAGAAAGATGATTAAAATTTAAAATTTTCACGTGACTTGTAAACGCTTCGTTTACGTTATTGGTTAGTTCGTGCGTGATGTCACTTCGTTACTAAGACGTCGATCTAATACAGGGAATAAGAAGATTGTTAACGTTTTTGACCCTTTTTAAAGAAAAATAGTAGTTAACGAACTGAGTAAAATGGAAGCGGGGTATGTTAAGGCAAATTCAACAAATCTGCCAAAAATTGATGCGCTAATGGTGTATCAATTTATTAGAGAAGATGACCGCTTTAATGCTGCCGAAATGCGAGGAGTAAAAACATCTGCGTAAGTATACATAACAAGAAATTCATTAATTTATATTAAGACTCAATTGTTGTATCCGTAGTTAAAATATATATCTACTTTTAAATACAAAGGTCTGTGTGTTTTATGTATATTTTAAGGTTATGTTTTTAATTGTTTGTTGAAAGTACATATATCCCACACGGAACAAAAACCTCTAATGGAAGTCCAGTAGACGTCCATCATGGAGATTCAAAACCTCTATTAGACGTCCATGTAATCTCCTATAGACATCTATTAGACATCCACAGTTCCGCATTTCTTACTTCCATTCAACATCCATTAGACGTCTTCAAAGATGTAACATGAACGTTATATGGTGTAATCATAGATATTTTGTGGAACTTTGATGGATAAATAATAGACATTAACTAGAGGTTATATAGCTTCATTATGGATGCTTTTTCCACAAAAATTAAAAACTAAACTATCATTCATAAATTTTTGAATTTATATTATTTACTCATTTTTATGTGTGTACTAATTGTACCAAATACAAGAAATATATTTCGTTAAATCAAAAATATATTAATTGTTTTTAATCTGTGTGTTTTATGTATATTTTAAGGTTATGTTTTAAATTGTCTGTTGAAAGTACATATATCTATTAATCAGTGTTTGAAGTCCTAAATGTACAAAATAATTTTAAATACAGGGCATGTCGAGAAACATATAGAGATTCAGCAATAGGATATGTCTGCCTAAAACGAGAGAGTTCAAAGTGCACTGTGAAGGCAAGGATTTGTCCGGAGCATCGAGTAAGAAGTAAAAGTTACTCAGTAACTTTAATCGTGGATGAGGAAGAAGAGAAAGTGTTCAGTGTTGAATGCCATGATTGTGCAACGTCGTTAGGTATAATTTCATTATTCTCAGAACTAAAATATAGAATCAATGTTTACTATAACTTGCATGCAGTATTCGAAAAAAGTTTAAAGTTATATTTTTCAAGAATGAAAACTATGTTCTTATTATATAAAAGATGTTCTGTAATATCCTATGGATAAACACTTCTCATTTAAATACGGTGTTTGAACAAGTATTTCGACTTTTTATGCTTTATGTGATGACAACACTGATTTCATATTTGCATATAAACTTAAGCAAATTACTGCGAGATATTAGTAAATGTTATTATTTATATTTTTAGGTGGTTGTAAATATTCGGTAGCCTTTTGGATCCACAAACGAACAGAAAATCCAGCATCGACAGAGGTTGCTTGTTATTGGAAAAAGGCTGTTTAATCAACTATTGGAGCAACTAAAAAATACATTGAAACTAAGAAATTGTACAAAAAAGTACAGAATATAGAAAATTTTCCTGACAACGCAACATTTCTGCAGGACATTGTGAAAATAGCCAAGGAGAAGCAACTTGACAGTCAGTTATCGCAACATCATTTTGAACTAAAGGAACGCCGATTATACTCATTGTCAATGCATCGACTGATTGTTGAGTTTTCAGCATGTGGAATAAAAACTGCAGATGATTTTTTAATATTTTGTATTTCCAAAATGTCAAAAGAATTATGTTTTGAAGCGGAAAATGCAACTAAAATGCAAAGTAACAGCCATTTATGGTTCCAACTTCGCTACGGTAGAATAACTGCATCGATATTACATGAAGCTGCAAATTGTAACACCGAAGATGGAAGTCTTGTACAGCGGATCACTGGCGCATCCAAAGTATATGATACGAAAGAAATGGAAAGAGGGAGATGTCTTGAGAAAGAAGTACTTAAAAAAGTTGAGAAAATAGTAGGCCAAAAACTGAAAAATTGTGGTCTTTTTTTAATGCCAAATTACCCGATTTTGGGAGCTTCTTCGGATGCTATGGGCAATGATTTTATTGTGGAAGTGCAGTGTCCAAATTCAGACAAAGCTATTTCTCGATTTCCATCGAAAGGAGAAGTAGCTTCTAAGTGCAAAGCACAAATAAATCTTCAAATACTAGCTACAGATACAAAAAAGGGTTTATTTTGTGTTGCTGATCCTGATTTCGAAAATGATAGAAAAGTGACAACAGTTTGGGTAGATTATAATAAAGATTATACTACAGCTGTAACAGAACAAGCTATCAGTTTCTGGAAAAAAAATATTTATTGTAAATTGATGAATTCTATTTTAAGATAAAATATGCATTAATAAAAAGTTTGTTATGTGAACAATTAGTTTTTTATTTTTCGTATAATATAATTTTATATTAATAATTATAAATTATTATGTTCTTATAATAGGTGCTTGGAGGTTTATTAAAGCTGCTACAATACGAACAACATCATCTATGTATGGCATGATGTTATGGTTTAAAGTAGAATGTGGTTCAAAAAGTGAAAATTCTCGTAGTCTTCTTATCACACGTTCTACGTAAATTCTTAAACTTGCTATACGCTTCGTTAACATTACTTCTGTCTTAGACGATTTACCTCCACTTTTTACACTAGAAGGTCTTATAAGTTCGCACTGAATTTTATTTAAAGATGTTTGAATCTGCTTAAAACCACGATCTGCCATAATTTCACATTGTTTTGGCAAAACATCCATTATACCGCATTGTTCAAACAACTCAACATCATTTACTCGACCTCCATAACCAGAAGAAATAAAATTAATAAATCCATCCGGTGTACAACATATTAAATACTTCAATGTATTGCACTTTTTATATTCTGACCACGTTAAAGACTGTTGAAGAGAGTTTGATGGTTTCTCGATTTGAATTTCGAAACAGTCAATTATTCCATAAACGTGAGCAAAATTTGCACGAAACGGTATAGATAATGCCATTTTAACACTTTCTCTAGGAAGACAATAAATAAGAGTTTTTAAGAAATGACATAATTTTGGTACACTATTTTGAAAAATTTTTGATGCTCCTGCTGTGCTGATTCCAAATTGGTTACCTAATCTTACAAAATTGTCATTCAGTTTGATTTTCATCAAAGTCAATTTTATATTTTCTGTTGATAAACAGTTGCGTTTATGCAGTTCATCAACAATCCATAACCAGTCATTTGGAATTCCAATGTATTGTTTTGTCTGTGTGCTAATAAAATAATTTGTTAAATGTAAAGCGCTTCTTTTTGCTTGTAGGTCTTGTTCTTCACAATACTGCAAATAATCTTCATGACATGATTCATATTCGCTCCTAGTAGTACCAGTTGTAATCGTTTTGGAAAAATCGGTTACAACTGCACCGCTGTTGTCACTCTCCGTTGGTACATTAATGGGTGAACACATTTTATTTACAGTATTAGGCAGTGTTTGGCAAGTTTCTTCAACAGTACTGCACTTTATATTGCATTGAATTTTTTTACTTCTAAAAAAAACCTTCGTGTTCTTGTTTTCTTTATCCCAAGTACACTTCTTATTAATTTCTATTTTGTCATTCGATTGCAATAATACTTCTCCTTCTTTTTCTGTAACGATTAATGGAACTGCATTGCTTTTTTCAATATTAATACTATCCGACTTGCTCGGTATATTTGAAAAATCAATTTCATCATTTATTTTATTATTCTCTGTAAGTATTGAAAAACTTATCGAAGCACAGTTTTCATTTGTTGAAATTTCTTTTTGTCTGCATACTTTTTTTGGAACTACAATATTTCATTGTTACTTTTAACATTTGGTGATCTATTTTCATTGGTTTCATGAGTTTCGCAATGAAATAGTATTTCGGATATCATTCTTTTATTATTTAATTTTTTAAATGCACCTCGGTCGTGAGTACTTGCAGCTGTTCGACGGTTAGATTGACAATCAAAAATATGAGGTGCTGCATTTTTCTTCATTTTTATTGGTGCTCCCATTAATTTGAAAATCATAAAATTTTCCATATCTTCTTTCAACTAAAACAGGAAAATTAAAATTCTTATAATATAAATATGCATGTAAATAATAGAATAATAATTCTTTTAACAAAAAAACTACTTTAGTAACAATCATAAAAATTAAGTCATCTTCCACGCGATTGATATTTTTTCACCTTTATGCATTTACGATAATATTAAATAATGTTCCAAAATATAGGAAAATATCACTATGACTTTGATATATGAAAGTATAATATTAATTTAATATAATAAATTTATATATTTAAAGAAAAATAAACACATTGATCTTTATAATATCCTATATCTCGTTTTTTTTCATTACACATTTTATTGAAATAATCAATGACATAAAATTGACGGTCAGATATTGCATAATGCGAATGAAAGAATGTATATACTTATAGATATATATACTTTTTTCAGAGAAAATCATAAATTAATTTCGAAAACCGCTCTTTAAAAGGGAAACTTTCGAAATTAATCCATGATCCGTAGCTATATGCCATATATAGGCGTCTTTTTTCGGCAATATTCATTTGCAAATCATTATCATAATTATTAATTATTTATTTTCAACATATCTGAGTAAAAATGTAATAAAATAACGATAAAATTAATCCCACCAAAATTTTGGTATTGATATTTATAATTCATTTGTCAGAAAAACAATGGAAATTGAAGCGTTGCCTATCTGATAAATATTATCCTATTTTTAAATTGTGGATTTTCTTCACGTATTGTGTGTCTATCAGTCATCCAGATGATCTAAAGGTAATAGAAAAGAAATTCAATTGCCTGTAGACATTACAATTTAGTGAGATTTAGGAATCTTGTATTTCACAAGAATATTTTTGCTCATAAACAAAAAGGTTAAAAGGTTAAAAGCTTAAAAATATAAATAGAGGAAATGTCGACATATTCGACTGAGATTAGATAGAAATTTGAGCTACAATAAATAAATTATTTGCGCATCTAAAAGATCGAGTGATATAATATAAATTAATATTTCTTTTTGACTAGTACCACGGGCGAGCTCCAGGCGCTCTTGGATGGTTCGATGACGCCGGCGGCCTCCATTTCGGCCACCTCTCGATCTATAACGGCCTGCATCGCCGGGTTTCGCGGTCGGTACCTTTGTTTAATTGGCGTGGTGTTCCGTAGTCGTATTTCGTGGTGTACGCGGTCGGTCGGCCCCTGGATGTTCGCGAATTTTCCGAGTTCGCGTTCGAGAAAACTTTTTGGTGTGGTGTGAGGCTGATGCCGGTACGCGACCAAAGGTCTACGCCGATTAATACCGGGCTTTCGAGCGTCGGCAGGATCGTAAATGTATGCCAGTAGGTCCGGCCGGTGATCTGGATGGGCAGTTTGATTGTGCCCACGGTGTTAGTAATCTCGCCGTCGGCGAGTTGCACTTCCCCTTCGCGGGAGGCGACTTTGTGTCCCCATCGTCGTGCGAGGCTAACTGTCCGGGCGTTGACAAACGAGACTTCGGACCCGGAATCGAGCAGGGCGTCGTACCGGTCTCGATTAATGTGTACCAGTAGGTGCGGCCGTGGCGTGTACTTTACGCAGAGCCCGGGGTGCCGGCCGTCGTGGCCCCGGCCCGCTCAGCGTTTCCCGACGGCGGGTGGCATTGACGCGTCAGTATCCCGTCCTTGCCACATCGCGAGCAGAACTTTCGCGGTGGGTGTTGAACCGCGTGTGGCCCCGCTGTTTGCATCGCCAACAACATTCGTCGCGATTGTAGGTGGCGGCGACGGTCGGAATCGTCGTCCCCTGGCGGTGGCGTCGGGCTTCGGTTGCGCATTCGGCGTCGATTTCTTCGAGCTCGGTGGCGCGCGCCTGCAGGTCCCCGACCTCTCCGGTTTCGTCGTAGGTGATGAACCGCTTGAGCTCCGGGCGCATATTCTGGTACACCCGTTCGTATTCCTCCTCCGGTGTAAATCCGCCGGCCCGGCGCATGAGCGTTAGGAGGTCGGCCACGTACCGTTTAAACGGTTCACCGGTTTGTTGGCGGCGGTCGGCGGCTTCGCGGCGAAGAACGGCATGGTACCGGCGGGGTAGGAATTGGGCCCGGAACGCGCGGTCGAAGTCCCCCCAGGTTTGCCAGCGGTGGCGGTGGTTGCGGTACCACCGGAGGGCGTCTCCCTTGAGGAGCTCGGGGAGTCCGAGTAGCATCGCGGCTTCGGGGTATCGATGCCCGGTCGTGAGCTCCTCGAGCCTTTCCAAGAAATCGAACGGGTCGCGCCCATCGAAATGACAACCCCATTTTCGCATCTGGCACAGTACTTCGGAGGTGGCGAGGGGCGCGGGGATCGTGTTGTCGGTCGGCGTGAGGATGCGCGCGGGTATGCCCGTCGCAGTGGTGGGCTCGTCGCCGTGTGTTCCGAATTCTTCGGGGTGCGCCTCGACGTACGCGGACATCCGCCGTCGGATGTCGTCGAGGGTCCCGGATGTGTCCACACCCCGACTGACGGCTACTTCGATCAACTGCGTCTTGGGTAGGTTGTATATCCACCCTTTCATTTTCGCGTTGCACTCTTTTCGTCTCGCTTACAGAGGGTTCGTGTCTCGATACGGTCAGGTAACAAAAAAAAACGGTCCCTGTTCGGGCGCCAATGTAATAAACCGCTTTCGTGAGGCGGTCGTGGATAACTCGGTCGGGATCCGGGGCTCGTGAAAGGGTATCGAGAGACAAACGATAGATGCGTTAGGTAAAACATAATTTATTGCGTGTAAGTATGTGTGTATACAGAGTGAGTGTGTGTATAACTCTATTGTTGTGTGTCGGTGTGTGTGCGCTTGTATGTGAGTGAAATGGTAAGCGAGCGAGTGCGTGTGCGAACGCGAGATATTTACAATGTGTTGAAAATATATGGGCGAGGCGAAAGATGACGTGCAGGTGACGAAACGCACTCGTGTATGCGTGAGTGTTGGACTTGTCTAGCGGTGTGGTCGTGCCGGTCGCGATGCATACGAATTACAATGCACGGGGTGTGTGTGTGTCGGAGCGCGCTTTCAGCGATTCGATACAATTATCGATTACGTGCGCGGATCTGGATTTCGGCAGAGGCCGCTAACTACCGGGCGGTAATTTCGGTCGGGTCGGTGGGCGGTCCTTAGACGTGTCGGTATCGATCCGATTGCGTCGATCGATGTCGCGGCCGGGTTAGATCCTCCCCCTTGAGCGAGACTTAGCGCGCCGTATTAATGGCGAGTCCGATCGCGGTAATGGCGGTCGCGGAATTACTGCGAGTTCGCGGATATCGCGGTATTGTTTCGTCGGGGATGGTTTTTCCCGTAGAATGCAGGAGTGCAACGGCCGACGGAAACACCCGTCAATGGCAGGGAACTCCCTACCACTGGATGATCGCCGTTGCACTTAGGTGGACGGATGCGTGCGAGGTGTCAAGAACTCCCGACGGAGGCTGAGTACGCCCAACCTCGTGTTCCTCGGTCGCAGAGATTTCAAAAGATCGCCCTTAGAGATGCCGCAAACTCTCGGCGGAGGCTGGGTACTCCCAACCCCGTTTTCTCTCTCTTTGAGCGTGTTTTCAGGATCGTCCTGGATTCCAGGCGTCGTACTGACTCTGGCGGTTGCGGAAGATCTGGTCCTGAGATGTAAAACGTGCCCTATTTATACCGCTTTTCCGGCGGGTGCGCGTGCGTAATATGCCTGATTGTTTTAAGGCATATTATTTAGCGGTGAACCGCCGCGCGCGACTCGGGTGGTTTCGGGAACGGTCGGTACGGTTACCCGAGCGCGGCGACGGTTCCGGGTAAACACGCGTTGTAACGGCGGTTTACAAATCGGAACGTTTTATAAATCTTTAAAAATGGGCGCTCGGCGCCTCCGCATTATGCTCGACCGGTGTTTGTCGGGCGGCGGACTTCCGGCGGATCGACGGCCGGGTAACGGTGGAGGGATGCATCGTTACACAATTAACTGACATTTATTACAAATTATTTGCGCTTGCAAAAGGAAATCACTGATGGGGGAATACATATAATTTTCATAAAATTCTACGCAATTAAAAATAAAAATAAACATGCAGTTGAAATTTAATATAATAATTAAAATTTATATATTTAAAGAAGAATAAACACATTAATCTTTATAATATCCTATATCTCGTTTCTTTTTATTGCACATTTCATTAAAATAATCAATGACATAAAATTGACAGTCAGATATTGCTTAATGCGAATGATAGAATGTATAAACTTATAGATATGTATAATTTTTTCACACCGAGAAAAAAAAATTGTTAACTTGACTAAATTCGTCCAACTAATTACTATTTCTTTAATTGAAATATTTTAATATTTTAAATCAAATACGACATATTAAATAATTAAATCTAACATGAGGTATATTTGATTTAAATAGTTAAATATTTCAATTAAAGAAATACAAAGAAATAGTAATTAGTTGGACGAATTTAGTCAAATTAACAACTTTTTTTTCTCAGTGCAGAGAAAATCATAAATTAATTTTGAAAGCCGCTCTTCAGAAGTGACTGTGACTTTCCAAATTAATCCATGATTCGTAGATATATATATAGGCGATTTATATTATCAGTTAGCAAAAATTCGTTTTACTGGCATCATCTAATTGAAGATATTTGCAATTCCATTTTAAACATTTGAGTAGTGTTTCAACTATTCGTCGCATCAATTGAGTTTCTTAAATAGTCGACAGTATCTGTATAAAATAAAAATTTTAATAAACATTTTGAACACCTAATTATTTTCATATAAGTTTTCTCAAATACCGCAAGTTGTTAGTTTGGTTTGATTGTTATAATTTTATTAAATGTATACCCAATCGTTTCGTATCACCAACTCGTTAGCAAGTCCCATAGATGTTACGTAAGTCTTTTTATAGAATCTTCTTTGACGATATTATAAATGTTATTATCCTTCAACAATTCTTCGATCTTATTAAAGTATTCATCTTTATCGAGAGCAACTGTAATGTTCCCCTTGTATGCGCTAGAGGCAATTACATTATCATCATGTTTAAAAAATTTTTTGGTATTAACAGTTAATTGTTTAATGTGTGTGTTAAAATCACTTTTCGGGATCGAGTAGTTCGGGAAATTATCGATAACCTTCTTAAATTTAATTGCACCGTTGTTTGTCTGTAGCGGTAACGTTTACTTTTATTATTTTTTCTTTTCATCTAACGATAATTTATGCCCATTGTTACGTTGATAATCAGTGAGTTTAGTTCTCTGCGAATTTACATCCCGATTATTTATTGTCGACCTGTTACTTCGCTTATCTGTAAGTTTTACAAATGTAATTTCCGAAGACTTTCTCTCTCGTCATTTTGACATAATCCATTCCACTTAATTTACAGACATAATTAATGTACCGCCATGTTTTTGAATTCAATTTATGACCACAGTATCGAGGATTTTTTCCTCGTAACGACATGGATATCCTTGAAAATATTTTTTTGCCTTTACTGTAATAATGTGAAATACCTGCGTTATATACGCGCTTCTTAACCGCCTAAGAATCACTTATATGCTTATATTTTAATTTTATTAATTCATGTATGTAGAAGATGGCCAAAAAGAGGCCCGAAACATCCGCCTTTCGTGAGTTTAAATTTTAATGTAATTCTTTTATAATAAACATTTATGCGCTCTTAATATCGTGCTTGGCTCGTTTTGTCATTTCATTCGACATTCTTGATTTTATTGACAAAGTACATTTGTTTGACGGAGAATGGGACGTTTTTTTAAATGAAAATTTTTACATTTCGATTTCGCTTCGTAATATCTCTGCTTTATAAAACATGTAGAGCAAAAATAAACATTTTTTCTTTATATAAATCAAACTCAAGCTATTGATTATATATTGTATATATATATATATAAGAACTGATAAGAACTAGTAAAAACTCGATCAGTTCAGGGGTTATTGAGAACTGATAATCTTAGATATTCTTGATTTCGACTCGCGTATAAATACGCGGTATGTCTCGCTATTGCTGTGCGTGATCTTTGCTTTGCATGACTTAGCGAAAGACATTATCGTGTCTCTTGATTTTTACTTCTTGAAACTTTTAACAATTAAATAAACAATAAAAATAAAAAAGATTTTTGTAACGTGTATTCAAGTATCAGTAACATAATAGTAAGCTGAAGCAGATCAAGGTCAATAAAACGATTCAGAACATCAAGAAACGATGTTTATCACTATATTGTTGGCATCAATGTTTATTTTATTGGTATATTATTATTACGTACATTATGGAACAAACGGACAACCGGTTAATCTTTTACCAGGACCACCGGGCCATTCGATTGCTGGAAATTCATCACAGGCATATATTTCAGCAGGCAAGTATAAAATTTCTAATCTATTTACATTAATTGATAGATGACTCGTTATTCATGCATACATACAAGTAAAAATTAAATTCATAAAAACTTATGATCTAGAACAGTGCATGCCACAATCTGCACATTTCGGCCGATTTCCGAGATTCAACGCCTATCGCGCCCCCCTTGCGTCTTGAGATCCTCAACTAGCAACCGTAACCAAGCGCGCGGCGCTCTGCCTCAGGTACGGTGCATCTATACCGCGAAGCCGTTCCGTACTCCCTTACTGCCAAATATCAATGTTTTAAACGCGATCTTTTTAGAATTTTTTAAAATAATTAATTCAAGAATAAAGTTTCAATACTCGATTATTAATTACATTTACGATATAATAATTCTAAAAATATTACGTTATTCTAATTTATATAATGACATCATATACTGGGGATATCCAACAGTCTATAACTTAAATAATATCGTTCATAAGTATTTCGTGCTTTTAATAAAAGCGTCTTTTATAAAACTTTAAATTTACAATTATTTATTAATTTATATATCGGAAAGAGTTTCCGCGCGCGACACATTTAACAAATTTAATCTATCGAATATAATTTAATAATATTTTAGAATTATTATATCGTAAATGTAATTAATAATCGAATATTGAAACTTTGTTCTTGAATTAATTATTTAAAAAAATTCTAAAGAGATCGCGTTTAAAACATTAATATTTGGCAGTAAGGGGGTACGGAACCGCTTCGCGGTACAGATGCACCGTACCTGAGGCAGAGCGCCGCGCGCTTGGTTACGGTTGCTAGTTGAAGATCTCAAGACGCAAGGGGGGGGGGGGGGGGGCGATAGGCGTTGACTCTCGGAAATCGGCCGAAATGTGCAGATCGTGGCATGCACTGATCTAGAACGTAGTATACCTATCAAAAGTATGCAAATTACATATCTTACAAAGCTAAGACTTTTCTCTCGGCAATATCCATTTGCAAATCATTATCACAATTATTATTTGTCTATTTTCAACGTATTTGAGTAAAGATGTGATGAAATAACAATAAAATTAATCCCACTAAAACTTTTGTATCGATATTTATAATATATTTTTCAGAGGAACAATGGAAATTGATGTGTAATCTATCAAATAAGTATTATCCCATTTTTAAATTCGAGACTTTTTTCATGTATGGTGTTGCTATCCGTCATCCAAACGATTTAGAGATAATAAAAGAAATTCAATTATCTGTTGTGCCTCCGAAGAGGCACGGTAGTTGGGATCGTTTGCCGGAAGGAATTTGGGAATTCGGGCTCCGCCTGAGAACTTTATTTAAATAATTCGGACACTTTCCACATTAAATAAATAGATTAATATCAGATTTATTTGTGGTTTGGTTTATTTACAATGTTCCCGCACTTTCGCTCGCGTCGCGTATCACGATAACGGTTATCTTAACGTGCGCGTGTCTAGAATCGAGTTTCGGTCTCGAGACTCGCCTCTCGCTTCTTCGTGTATATTTCTGCCGACTGCGTGGCTATTTAATATTATAATAATTATTGATATTCGTTTTGACACTCGCGGTTGTTAGAGATATTACTCGCGTAAAGGAATAAAGATTGCCCGCGTAATATTAATTAATGATCAAGACTGCCCGCGTAATATTTATGGTAAAGACTGCCCGCCGTTCGTTAGCGGTGGGCCTTTTTATTAACTCCCCTTGGCTTCCCGGGAGGGGGTCGTTTAGCGACAAGGCTGTGTGTCATGTCGCTTGATTTTGGCAATCTCCGGATGCAAGCTAAGAAGTTCTAAGTAGGACTTCTTTGCTTGCACTTTCGCAATTTCTTTATTCCTTTTTATTTCGCTTTTAAGTAGGACTTCTACGTTGCATTTTCGCAATGTCCTTCTTCCGCTTGCCCTGATTTCCGCGTTTTCGCAATGAAATGATTGCACGGTCGCTCGGGCTTAGCGCGTGGCTCGCGTTGTCAGCGCTTTGTTCGGTCAACGCTCGTAACGTGATCTGTATTCGCGTTACACATTGGGCAATCATATAAAATAATATGTATTTAGAATAATATATTTAATAATTCGTGTATAGCCTGTTCGGGCTATAACATATCTGTAGATATTACAATTTAGTCAGATTTAGGAATTTTGTGTTTCACAAAAAGATTTTTGCTTGTAAAAAGATTTCTTAAAAAGATGAATAGAAAAAATATCGATATATACTCGATCGAAACTGTATACATAGAAAAGACGATGGGCAAAATAAATCGATTTTTGCCTAAGGAGTGTAAGTTATACATGCAATCTTACGCTTTTTGGGTCGCTGAGTACAATGGTAACAGTTTTATCCGTCTAAACTCATGGGGAAGAGGTCAAAATTTGCCTTAAAGAAACGAATTTGTAATTAGCAGTTACATAATTTTTTTTAAAACAACTATATGTTTTTTTTTTACACCATTGATTCCTCTCATTATTTTGTGCATAAAAATATTGAGGTAAATTCATCGGAAAATTAATATTCTACGAGATACTTCCAAGTTTATGTAAAATTAAAGTATAAACTATCTCGTAAACTATTCACTTTTTAGCCATCCTGCCCTTATAACTTTTAAAAAAATCTATTAATATAAGAAAAATTAGATTCCATTTAAAAAAAAATGAGAAGGCCCCTCGTTTTGTCCCTTAGGAGTCTTCAACATTTTTCTTTTATCTATCGAATTGTCAGCCGCCGTTACCTCAATATTTATATGCACAAAATAATGAGAAGAATCAATTAGTATAAAAAAACACATAGTTGTCCTTAAGAAAAATTATGTAGTTGCTAGTTACAAATTCGTTTTTTTACGACAAATTTTGAACACTTTTTCGCGGGTTTAGACGGATAAAACTGCTAACCATCATATTCAATGACGCCAGAAACATAAAATAACATGTATAACTTACATTACATTTCTTAGGCAAAAATCTACTCATTTTACCCATCGTCCTTTGGGGTACCATTAATAAATTATTTGTAAGATTAAGTGATGTAATAAATTAATATTTTTTTCTTAACATATTTTCAATAATGTCAGACGATATTAAGCAATACCAAGCGTAGCGAGAAAAGTCATATATATAACTTGTTTCAACCTTGGATTAGCACTCTTCTCACTAGCACAGGTAACATAATAAGCATTAATATATAAACGTACATACTTTACTATTACAATTTGCGGGTAATGCAAAGGTAATAAATTTGAAAGAAATTCGTAAGTGAAATTATATTGAGAAATGATTCCGCCGTGATACATGTATTCTCAAGTAAATAGAAGTAATAGACGTTTCAAGTAAAAAAGATTTTCAATTAAATAAATTATAGTTTTTTTTTCGGCTGCCAATTTATGAAGTTTTAATTACAAAATAATAATTTAATTCAAATTTGTACTTGCAACTTCATTCGTCGCAAAAATTTTATAAGAAGATTTAAAAAATTATAAAAGAATTTTGCGCGGTATAAGAGAAATAAATTTAAAATAATAATATATTATTTGAGAATTGCTCAATAAATATTAAACTAAAAAAGAGAATAATCTTATATTATATTATTTTTATATATTATTATTTTTATTTTATTTCACAATTTGCACTATTTTAATTTTGTTGTAGGCGCTAAGTGGCATGCGCGACGAAAGTTATCTAACAAATGCGTTCCATTTCAATGTATTGACTCAATATGCTGATATATTGATCCAGGAGGGCGATTATATGACAAAATCTTTGAAAGATGTTGGGGGGGCAGTTGTAAAAGATTTAGTACCATTTATTAGTGAACATACGCTGAACGCCATATGTGGTAAGATTTCTGTAAAGTCCTTATTGTTCTGTTGTATAGATAATTTCGTTCTAAATGATATCATAACTTAAGATTTCATAGCTTAAGAAGATAATTTGTTCGCATACAAAGTATCGATGCTGCAGAAAAAATAGATAATATCCGATTTTTTATACTTAAAGCTATTGATGAAATATTCAATTGTAAATATCTTCGACTGTATATCCGGTCTTATATAATACATGCACTTGCAGAAACTGCCATGGGAATCTCTTTGCGAAAATTCAATGAGTTCCAGCAACAGTATCGAAATGCGGTTTACGACATATTAGAACTGATATGTTACAGGTACTTCATGTATATAATAAATAATTGTATGATTTATTTATAAACTTTTAAGTTATGATTGTGTATGATATATATTTTCTGTATATATATTGAATAACAAATTAAATATTGAATAATCATGTAAAAATGAACAATTAATTTGAGATGTTTAAAGCGATAATTAAAAATCAAAATCTATTCTAGGTTAAATGTTTTATTTTAAAATGAAAATTGTTTGTAATCTTTAAAATGTTGAAAATATTGTAAATGTTAAAATATTGAAATATTAAATAAACTAAGTTGTGCTATACAATCTGAAGAGACATTATCTTCGATTTTTGAAAAAATCTATTGTTAAAACAAAAAGTATAATGTTTTTAGAAGATTCTAAATATCTTTTCTGTAACATAGTTTTAAATTTAATTTTTTGCGTGCATTTACTACAATCAATGAGATTACTTAAAGATTACCGTAAGATTTTATAGCGACTTTAAATAAGGCTTTTACAAAATTACGTCATTATTGAAATTATATAGTTTTATTGAATTATGATTTAGAGCATTCAGACCTTGGTTCCATAACGTTTTGTTGTTATCATTATCGCCACAAGGGAGAAAGCATGAAAAGATCTTGAAAATATTGCATGGATTTACGGAAAAAGTATGTTATGTATCATTTTATTTTAAATCCGCCACACACACAATGGGTTCCTTCTTAAAGCACAGAACAAGAAAAATAAAAAAATTTTTAAAAACCAACAATAGTGCGTTAAAGTTGAAACTTTAAGCTTCAAACTGCTTTTTTAATTTTTTATTTACAATGATTTTTCGTCGAATTTTAACGATTTGAACATAGCTCAATTTTTAGAGTATAGAAAGTGTTCTCTACTTTTTTTTTAGTCGTGTATATCGCAATATACTGAGAAAAAAGTACGTGGATATCTTTATGTTCAGCTAATAGCAATAAAGCAAATGTCATACTCATCGCTGTAGTATCGTGACCCTGTAATCATCGTCATATCGTCATACAGTTAAATGTGCTTAGATGATATGTACAAAAAATTAGAGAAAAAGATTCAGATACATACCGCAAACATAAAGGTATCGACCTCTTCTTTGATGTCCAAATCAGTCAACAAATTGTCTCGAGATGCCGCTATTAAGAGATCCAACATGGCTAGCCGTTTTTTTTTAACTAGAAATAAAAAATGCGTTAGCGTCAATTTTACTTTTGCATATCGCGCTTTAATGATATAACAATGTTTTTGTTTAAAAATTCAGAATTTCTATTAAAAATAATAATGATTCAATTTTGCAGCAGACATATGTTCCATTATTCCGTGTGATTGTGTTTAGTATAAATATTACAGGCATAATTTAATGTTCGATTGCGTAATCAAACTCTTAAATATTAGCTCCGATTTTTTACGTACTTCCAAATATTTCGACATCTATCTCTGTCTCTTTAGTACTCTGCGTTGATACCACTGCTTGACCATTGGTGCGTTCGTGATAAAGTTTTCGTTCCGCGATGACCTACACAAAAGTACGATATTAAATTTTTAAAATAATTTTTTGTATTAAATAACAATAGCACACATCGTATTATATCATAAATATTAATAGCATAATGTAGTATTAATACTTATTGTAATTTTATATAAAAGATAATGTTTGTGTGTGTGTGTGTGTGTGTGTGTAGTACTCTGCGTTGATACCACTGCTT
>NW_027223341.1:4417657-4507037 GCF_030449975.1 Polyergus mexicanus
AAGCAGTGGTATCAACGCAGAGTACTAGAATAATAAACTATTAAACGCATTTAGACAACAAAATGCGCTTAATAAATGTAAAATTGCAATAAATGTATTGTATATATCAACGCAGAGTACTTAATGGAACAATAATTTAACAGTAATTACCGAATGTAAAAAATTTTCTGTCAAGAATAAAGCAAGAATCAAATATTTATAAAATATTATCGTAACCGATTTGGCAAGTAACAATCATGATCAGCTGAATACGCAAGAAGATTGCAAATTATAAACATAATGTCATTATGTGACGGTGTTATTCAAGGTCATACTAATATTATTATATAATACGCCACTTAGAGCTCTACAACTTTTGTATGAAACATTTTTCGCGAAAATGCGTTATTTCCTCAAAAAACGGCTGATACGGCGCTCTGTTACACCCTGTATATTATTACTTATTGTTAGATATACTATGTATATGCAAACAATTATTGTTTTTATCTCGTTTACATCTCGTACCTCATTGTTATCAAAGGGTAGTTCACACAATCGTATAGAAATATTTCAAATGTTTGCGAGGAGAAATCATATAAAATAAGTGATACGGTTCCGTTGTGTGTATTGCATTGCATATTATATATTGCTGGTTCGAGTCGCGCAAAATGAGAATTAAAAATAAAAATAAGATAGGATAAAATAATAAAGATTAAGACTTGAATAATAAAGATTAAGTTGCAACATTTCGTGATCGAATCTTATGTCGAGAAGAAGTAAAAACAATTATATAATATTCTGCTTTAAAAAAAAGTTATTCTAAAACATCTTTTTTAAAGCATCTATTCTTCTCCTTTCTCTTTTTCTCGGTTATTTTATTATATTTAGTTATACTATATTTATATATAAAGCACGATAAATTATGATTTATAATTAGTAGTAAAGCGCAGCGATATTTGCTAAAAGTGACAAATATTTTGGCAAAGCATTATTGTTTGCTCCAACGTAACAAACAGTAAGTACCGAAATCTTGCATTTTTTCAGTATCATTTAGATAAAATTCGTGGTTTTGCTTTTTATTTTTTTCAAGACACAAAGTAATTCGTGCAAAGTTAAAATGTAATAATTTAATAATGAAACTCATGAAACAAAATACGGGCGGATACTTAATTTTGCAAATTATAATTCTTTGAAACTCGGTTATATACTGTACATATATTTCAATTAAACAGTAATGATGGAGCGCTTATGCTCAAATGTACGTTTAATCAAAAATTTGAAATTCAATATTGCTTTAATATTTTGTGAACACGTATATATATCATATCTTTAAATTATTGTTAAACAAACTGAAAATCATGCAAATTAGAAACTTACGCATTACTTCCTCATTATTTTATTTTATCTCACAAAACTTAAGTTCCTTAAAGTAAGCGGGTTTTTTTTTCAATTTTTACTTCCCTATAGAGGAAACTTTGTGAGCGAAATAAAAAGATATAGAAGATAAAGAAGCAATATGCTATTTTCTAATTTACATACTTTTTTATTTTTATATAATTATAAATTATACATTTACATTGTAGATTATAGATTTTCAGAAATATAAAAACTCATTTAAGAAAAACTTAATTAATTTTATTATAAGAAAAGATAACACACAAGAAACATTGATAAACAGTTTAAAAGACGGAGCTGTCAGTAATGCATTTTAATGCCTTGATAGCTGTTTCAATACTAATATTTCGTTGTTGACCAAAACATTTTTGCACGTGCTGGAAATTATCTTCACTTTCAGCGTTTTTGATGATACTCTATTTATGTAAAAAATTTAACCCGATATCTCAGAATTTGCGAAAATTATTTCCGAGTATAATTCGTATACATACATTTTTCAAAAAATTCAAAATTTTATAGAAAATGGACTCTTTCACTGATGCTGACTCTATCACCAAATTCATAACCAACCATCCTTTTATAATAATCTATTCATATAAAAAAATTTGATCAGATATCTCAAAAATTGCGGAAGTTAGAGTTGTACAAACATTCCGTACATACATACATACATACACAGATACATACATTTTCTAGGAATATAATTTTTTGACGTTTTGGAACATTTTGAACACATTGGCATAAAAAATTCGAAAAAATATTTTGTCACAAAAACAAAGCTTCCTCTATGAGGAAGCAAAAAAGAATAATTATACGTTTTAAACCGCAAAACTTTTTCAAGAACTCAATGAAATACGGTAGAAAAATAAAATATAAATAATTTATTGCATGAATATAAATAATTTATCTCGTGAATCTTTCGATTAATGAACACAGATTCCAAATTTGGACGAGTTACATAGAAATAATCGAGAAATGTTTTGCCGACGAAATATTCTCAATCATTAATTTTATACTCAATTTTCATCGATGATATATATTTATATACATATTATATTCCATCTTCTTTAATAAAGTATCTTTATATAATTTTCTGAATTAATAAAGATAATAATGATATAAACATCGCGTCAATAAAATATTTGTCAATGTGTGAGTGTAAAATTCAATCTTACAAAGTATTTATAATAATTTATGCATTACATATTTGGTAACTTGGGCTGTTTAATATATTTACAGGCTACAAAAATGGACTTAATCTTTTTGATATTGTGCGCCTTGTTCGTAGTTTTAATAATTCCCGCAATTATATCGATAGTACATCATCAATACGTTCTTCGACAAAAGCTCAAAAATATTTCTCAGATCGGTAGATTTCCTTTTAGCATGGCATTTAAATTAATGAAGCAAACGGACTATGGTAAAAATCTTATACATAAGATATTGTTATTATATGCTTTTACAAATATTGTTTATATATTTTTAGTAAAAAGTTTAAAGGAATTAATAAATGAAAAAAAAAATTGTCATTTACTGTAAATCAGTATAATAATTAGTAAATTTTGTCACAAAAACAAAGTAATACTAAATATCTAATTATGTACTTATCGTAGAACGCAAACAATGGCTTGAGCAATATATGTTTCATTCTAAAGAAGGTATTTTTATAATTAGGGTTGGCATGAAACCGTTCATTCATATCTATAAACCCGAATTTTTAGAGGTAAGAATGAAAAGAATCTTACTAATAGTATAACAAAATCTTATAGTAAAGTATCGGTTATATTTTTTGCGATGTAAATGTGTGTATATAAATAGTAATTTAATATCGTAAGAAAACAAAACTTTTTTTCAATAGTTAAATAGAGTAAACTTTCATAAACATATCATTATCAATTATTAAAATGTTTTTTGATCTAATAGAGAAAAAGAATTTTAATCAGTAATACAATTGTTGTTATTGCATATATGAAAAATATGTCCATATTTTGCTATTATAATGAATTATTTAATATTATAACAAAATAAAGAAACAAATTTAATATTAAAAATTAAATATGACAAATTTAACAAATAAAAATTTTATTAAATTAAAAATTTGTTAAATTTAGCGAATTTAACAAGTTTAATGTTACAACAAAACTTCTTTTTTCGGTGAAATAGAACAATTTTTGCTGATTCAATTTAATTATTTAAAAATACAAATTTATTGTTAAAGTAAAATAATTTATAATTATTAATAAGTGCTTTTAGCTGTTCATTGTTTTGGTGATTGTAAAATAAACAATAATTTATTATTTTAGAAAACAATATTATTTGTGTGTGTTGTATCGTATCGAATTTGTACGTGCGCAGATAGTGTCGGTACATCTTACTGTTTATTTGAAAAGACTCTCTTGTTTGATGATTATTTGAATATGTTTATTTGAAAAGATAATTCGCTTGATGATCTTTGCATCTTATATAGGAAGAAAAATATGCAGACTTAGCGGATGATATTTCACATCTCGGAAGTAAATTTAGATCTATAATATTGACAATGAAAAAAAGATTTGGTTGAACAATTAATTTTTTGTTAAAAATAATTTTGATAAATTATGACGCGATAATCACGAAATGCGCGAATATCTCGAAAATCATCCGATGGTGGAAACATCTCCGCTCGATCCTCGCGATGCATTTTTCGGCAGCCGCACGGGAAATATCGTGACTCGTTATGAGGTTACGGGTACGGAGAAAATACGATACGTGGACGTGTGCTCTTTGTACCCTCTTTGTTCCCAATCGACCATCCGGATATTTACGTCGGCGAGGAATGTTCCGCAATAATCGGAAGGGCACCGAATTATAATTTCGATACGATTGAAGGGCTCATACGTTGCAGAGTACTCCCACCACGCGACCTATTTCATCCGGTACTCCCATATCGTGTGCAGGGAAAATTGCTTTTTGCTTTATGCCGCAGTTGTTGCGAAACATTTTCGCAGGTGCCTTGTACACATGACGATGCTCGTGAACACGAATTCGAGGGTACGTGGGTGACCTGTGAATTACGCAAGGCCAACGGAAAGGGTTATCTCGTGACAGCTGTAAGCGAGATTTGGCAATATAAAGTTAGCCAATTCGATCATACGACACGTCAAGGCAGATTGTTCACCGAATATATAAATACATTCTTGCAGCTTAAACAAGAAGCCAGTGGATGGCCGTGTGAATGCGGGGAAAACGACGACGATGCTAAAGAACGATATCTGAGGGAGTACGAGAAAACCGAAGATATCGTTCTTGATAAACGTAACGTTACTCGGAATCCCGGTTTACGTTCTGTCGCGAAGCTGTGCTTAAATTCTTTTTGGGGAAAATTCGGTCAGCGATCCAATTTACCAAATACCGAAGTCGTGAGAACGCCTCAGCGTTTTGCGACATTGATGATGAGTGCTGAGCACGAGATAACCGGCATATTACCCGTAAACGACGAGGTAATATATCTTTCGTGGCGATTGCGACAAGACGCTGTCATTCCCTCACCGATAACGAATGTTGTAATAGTTGCATATACGACGGCGCAGACGCGTTTAAAATTATATTCTTATTTAGAGCGATTAGATCGTCGCGTTTTGTATTATGATACGGATTCATGTATTTACGTGAGTAGCGGTGACCCGAACGTATGAACCACGTACGGGAAATTTTCTAGGCGATATGACGGACGAACTTGAAAGTTACGGCCGCGGTAGCTATATCGAGACGTTCGTATCTGGTGCCCTAAATTTTATACGTACATTGTTCGTGCACCGGACGGACGAACACACGAATGCTGCAAAGTGAAGGGCATAACCTTAAATTTTGAAAACTCTCAACTAATCAATTTTCTTAGTATTAGAAATTTGATGTTAGCTAAAGAAAGGGTAGGGGAAAATGAAGAAAATGAGGAAGAATCGGCTGGAACTTCGATAAACTTACGGTTTAGAGCAATTTGGCGTACTGTGTTTCATGAGCTGGTAACACGCTATGAAACTGAAGTATGTGCTCCTGTATTGATGAAACGTAAATTTATCAATAGTCATTGTTCGTTACCATACGGCTATGTAGCAGAACGGTAATTTTTCTTCTGTGTTTTCTCAACTCTCGTTTTTAAAGTTGCAATATAACGAATTCGCGTATTTTCCCTCGTGCTAAGAGATAATCTTTTTTGCTACGCAATATAGTTATATTTAATTGTAAATAAGAATTTTTATTGTACAAATATTTTTATGTAAAATAATTTTTTATTGTACAAAGCATAATATTCTTATGTAAGAAATATAAATAAATATAAATAAAACTGTTTTTAAAATAATGCTACGTAAAAACATTTTCTCTTTTCCTATCCTTTCTTCCCCCGACGTCTCCGTGACGTCATAGTCTCCGTCCTAAGTCTCAGCGTCAAACAGCCTCAGGTACCCGTATATATTCCAAGACCCTTTCTAACGTCTCCAGCGATGTTGTTACCGTATGTCTATCTGTGCAGCGGGGCGCACCCCCCTCGGACAATCGTACCCGTACATGCACGCACGTGTTCGTTACCACGTCATAGCATCTAGTTTATTCTAGCGGTACCTTATCCAACTTTCTCTTTTCAACAGGAAGGGTGGAAGAGGGTGGGCGACATATAGCGTACATCTCCCCTGGCTTTCCTCTAAGGGGGGCGATAGGACGATGTTGTATACCGCACGATATCTTTCGGTTTTCCGTAAGGGGAGGGGAAGCTGGATGCCTTATGCTTATGTCTAGACGCGTCTCCAGTCTCGACAGTCGCCGTTTTGTCGGTTGTTGTCACGTCTGCTTTCCGGCAGACATCTTGCCCGCTTTCTCCCTCGCACTATTTTTTGGCTCGTTTTTCCAACCCACTTTTTTAAATCGACGGAACCGTCGGAACCTATCGATATATGGGCACTATGGGGAGAACCAATCGGACCGCCAGGACCCCTATCTTAGCGCTGGACTACTCTCCATAAATACTACGTTTAACTTCTATTCTAATAAGTTTTCAGCTAGCTTAGCATACTAGGACCCTGTTTGGAGAGGCGGAGGACCCAGGTTCGAGCCCGAGCATATTCACGCGACCGATAAAATAAAAAATAAAAAAAATTAAAAATTAAAAATAAAAAAAATAAAGAACTACTCTCCATAAATACTACGTTTAACTTCTATTCTAATAAGTTTTCGGATAGCTCAGCATACTAGGACCCTGTTTGGAGAGGTGGAGGACCCAGGTTCGAACCCGAGCATGTTCACGCGACCGAAAAAAAAAATAAAAAAAATAAAATAAAAAAAAATAAAAAATTTAAATGGAAATTTGACACGTAGACGTCCACGAGGCCCCTCCACTTTTTTCCCACAGACACCCTTAGGGGGGAGGGCCCCAGACAGGCACAGCAGGGGTCGGCGCCAGTGGCCGAGGAGTGGGGGTTTGTTTTGACGCCCCATAGTGCCCACTAACTACTGTCCCATTTTAATCTTCTCAGGCAAATATCTCAAAAACCAAGGCCGGAAGAGAAAAATGTTTCAGACAAAAGTTGTTTGGTTTCGAGGGGGCCATAAGATGGTGACAATGATTTGATCTTGGAAAATCATTTGAAGGTCATGTGAAGGTCAACTTTAAAATCTTAAATGGAAATCCCCATTTTTTATTTAGTATTCTTGTAGCTGACATCGAGAGCTTTCCAAAACACTATAATAAAGTATTTTTTTATTAAGTAATTTTTGAGTTATTTTATATTTTAATCTGACATATTTTGATATAAAAAATTAAATATCTCGTAAAATATTTAGTTTTTGATAATCTTACCGTAATACTTTTATGTACAGAATAATGAGACAAATCAATTAGTATAAAAAAAAATTGTTTTTAAGAAAATTATTTACAATGTATTTTTTTAAACAATTATTTGTTTTTTTTGGCACTAATTAATTTGTCTTATTATTCTGTACATAGAAGTATTACGGTAAAATTATCGAAAACTGAATATTTTACGAAATATTTTATTTTTTATATCAAAATATGTCAGATTAGAATATAAAATAACTCAAAAAGTACTTAATGAAAAAATACTTTATTATAATGTTTTGGAAAGCTCTCGATGTCAGCTACAAGAATACTAAATAAACAATGGGGTTTCCATTTAAGATTTTAAAGTTGACCTTCACATGACCTTCAAATAATTTTCCAAGGTCAAATCATTGTCACCATCTTATGGCCCTCTTAAAGCCACACAACTTTTGTTTGAAACATTTTTCTCTTCCGGGCTTGGTTTTTGAGATATTCGACTGGATGGATTAAAATGAGCCACCCAGTATATAAATATATATATATCAACATAAAAATAGATGTTTGCTCACCACAGCTGCAAAATTGTTCTCATCTTCTAAAAATGTTTCCAATAAATTCAATTGATCTTCTGTCTTGACAGGCAGAGCTGGAAGATTTATAGGTTTTTGAAGTCTCTTTTCATTCGGAAGAAGAGATCTATTGAGTCTGCCTTGATTCATAATGATTGTATCTGTCTTCTTATTAATTTCTTCTAATCGAACATATATTCTCTCACATAGCTTTGCCACTTTTGATATCTTATCTTTTTCACCAATATTAAAAAAGAAATAAATATAATACATTTTTTAAAAATCATATTTTATAAAATTTTATAAGAAAACTTACCAACATCAGGATTTTCAGAAGAATTTTTCGCTGGGGAAGTAAAAAGAATGCGCTGATGAAATCCAGACTTAAGGGGACTAAAGCGTCTCGTTTGCGCAGGAGAGCCATGAAAAACTACAGAGGAACTTGAAACATGCTGCATAGTATCTCTACACTGGCGTTTCTTATTTGGTGTGTCATTCTGTTCACCATATGCAAAGTTCTCTTCATCTACATCCAAAGAGGAAACACAGCTTTGTGGGAGGATACTTTCTGCAGTTACTAGTGATGTCTCCTTAATAGGTGATTGTACTTTGTCCTTACGAAATGATTTTCTGTCACTGCTATAATTGGATTCATGTGCAATTAACATAGTGTGACTAACAGAAGTATTGTTATTCATCTCCCGTGTTCTCTTTAGTTTCTCAAAAACATTGCTTTTTGAGCATGCCTGAACAAATAATTTTTTTCAAGAATATTAAAATTTTTGAACTTGCAATATGATTTTTTTAAATTAAGTTTAATATTTATTACAAACATATGACTCACTTTTGAAGGAGGAAAGAAAGTCATTGGAAAAAGACGATTATTAAGCTCGTTTTCTGGTTTTTGTATTATATCCTTCCTGACCGGTACATGTTTGAAAGGAATATTTGGCGGTGCTGGAACTGATTTCTTGCTATGCTTTACAATTTCTTCATCAGAATCGGTGTCTTCAAAAAGTTGATTTCGTACTTTTTTTCGTTTTCCCCTTCCAGTTTCTTTTTCAGTCTCATAGGCTGAACCTTCTGCCACAAAACCTTTAACAGCAGCTCTTGCTTTTATATAGATATCTGCAATAAAATGGAGGAAATAAACATTAGGATAGTATAAAAAAATAAATAATAAGGATTAATAATTAGGATAGTAGAAAAAATAAATAATAGATGTTGACATAATAATTCAAGTGACTTCAAAATTCACTTACCGTAATACCTTAGGACTTCAATTGAATATTTTGACCAAGATCGGTCTACTGGTTTTTCCTTCCTAACAAAATTGCCAGCATCTTGATCAGATGGAGGCCAATAAGTAAAACCTTTCATTTGATCATCAATATCAGTTAGCCATTTGGTAAGACCAATCTCATAATTAATTTCTTCCTCATCACTTTTATCATTTTCGCGTGCAAACTTTAATACTGCAAACTAAATTACAAGATTAAACATTAGCGATTTTAGCTAGTTCTAAATTATATGATATAAATAATAAAATTATGCATGCATACTTTTATATAGAAAAATTTTGGACTGTGAAGGGTGCGGTTTAAGATTATTGTAATGCTTGAAAAACTGAAAATGTATGCAATAATGGCATATATAAAAAAAGTGTCACGATCTGGCAAAAGCCAACATTTAGCTTTTATTTCAGATATTGACAAAATTCTCATATTTTCACTTATTTGAGAGACAGACACGATTCCAAAAATAAATGAAGGAAGAGGATATGTGTAAAAATTCTTAGTTTTTTGGAATATCTTCCCACTAAAAATATTAAGTTTTCACTGTAAACAATATCTTCAAGTATTATTATTTCGTCAGTAATTGTTATGAAGCATGAATCCTTTTTCCCAGTTTGTAGAATAACATCATCTATTGAAATACGCTAGTGTTCTCCATGCACAACTTCAGTTTGCGGTGTCTGTCTTTTAGATAATGTAATTTTTGGGGTATTTGTTTCTAATATGACTGGTACAGATACATTCCTCTCCAAATCTCTATTGACAATCTGATGTAAAAGCTTGTATCCAGATTGAAGTAAGTCCTTAATGGATTTCAGAAAATTTTCATATCTAAATGCATTGAAACATTCTAAATAGCCATGTAAGGCACATTCTTCTGCCAAATGAGATAATGCATGAACATTGTATACTACGAACTTCTTCCCATATATAGTAACAGCATGTGTAATAAATGTTCTTAATAACTGATTTGCATAATCATTCATAGAATGAACCAGAACAGGATTTGATAATATATATATATGAATGTAATAAAAGAAAATGCTTGTAAATATTTACATTCAAAAAGTCCCTAAAAACTAGGATACCATCATACAAGCATAATCTACGAAATTCTGTTCCTTTGAAAAATTTCAATTCTTCTAATGATCGTGACTTCCTGTTAAAATCTTGAGGGCAATAATCTGAGAGAAATTCTGATGTTCTTGATATTGCAGCAACAGCAATTTTATGAAGTTTCTATAAACCATTCTATTTACACCAAGCTGTGATCAACCTTTTAAAGACACCCAGATGTACAAGATAGGGACTATCCAATCGGAATTGTGATACCATTTCAGTATTGATCCTTTCCAATATAGAATGATCTTGATGATGTTGGGGTTGAGTCTGATGCAGAAATGAATAATCAGTTCTTGAATTTTCATCTAGATTAATATATGTCACTCTATCTTCAATCCATTCGCCTACAAAAGTACATTTCTCACAAGAAGCATAGCCACAGTGACCTATGCAACATTTCACAAAAGAGCGAGCAGGTGCATCACAAATATAATGCCTTATTTGAAATGGATATCTCTTATTATTAAAAACATAATCATTATTGAGCAGATCTTCTACTTCATTCACATACTTTTCAAGATAAGTATTTAAATCTTGAGGATCTGTTTTTCCAAAATAAATGGCTATAATGAAAGGAGCATTTTTAGTCATTGTAAGGTAGCCTAAAATTGGCCAAAACTTCGCTTTTGAGGATTTAAATAGTGGTAGTCCGTCTATATTAATATCAATTATGATTCTACCATACATATGTAAATATGATTCCAGCTGCATAGTATCCAAATTTCTTCTGATACCTTTATACCATATCTGTGATCCATCATTAAATTCATGTATCTCTAAATTTACTGGAGTACTCAACAGAGTTTTATATGATTTAGGTATATGAATAAAAACAATACTTAATTTTTTAAGTAGATTATCCAGTTTTTTCATAGAAAGATGCCCACCCTCTAAAGCCCACTTTCGAATTAATCGAATAAGATACTGTTCTTTCTCATTCTCATTAACAATAAGAACATTTTCATTTTCATCTTCGCTATTATCGGAATTATTATCCTGTCTTTCACTCTGTAAGCTGACATTAGATTGAATATCTGTATCCTCTTCGCTGTCATTGTGCTCTCTATCACTGGTCAATTGTATATTCTCATTATCATTTATAAATTCTATAAAATTAGCTTCATCAAAGCCATTGCACACATCATTTTCATCCAAATCAATAGATTCATCATTATTCTCATCATTGTTATCTCGCTGAATTGGTTGATATATACGGTAAAATATATCATCCACCTTCATCCTTTTGGATGAAGTTTTAAATACCTCTCTCTATAATCTCTTTTTATAAATTCTACAAACCTGATAGAAAAATATCGAATCATATGAAAGAAAGGAATAATATCCACAAACATATAAAGTAATATTTAAGGTCTATCCGTAAATGATATCCATTTTAGATATATATATAACGTTATTATTAAATTATAAATTTAGATTAGATTAACCTACTATATATTATATATATATATATATTATATATATATATATATATATATATATATATATATATATATATATAATTGTAACAATTATATAAATTGATACATTAAGAACATATAACTGTAATAAAATTAATGTATAACATAATATTGCTACTGATTTAATATATTTATATAGTTGTTATATAAATATTACATGTATATTCAAAAACATTTGAAAATTATGATGTAACATTTATATAACAAATATATAAATATCAAATCAGTAACAATGACGTTATATTTTCATTTTATAAATGTTCTTAATGTAACAATAATATAACATTATATAATTGTTACAATTAAATGTATAACGGTTATATAACATTTTTGCTTCCTTGAGTGGGAAATTACAAGGAATGAAAGTATTACATGTTACAATCTTGTAATATTACTTGTTATATTCCGTTATACTGAATTATGTAACCGTTATAACATAGTTACAAAAGTGTGTTTGCTGGGAACTGAGGATATTGCTGAGAGGCTGAACATCGATAATTCAACCGCTTTTCGTCATTTAAAAAAGCTTGGATACATTTCCAAGCTTGATACGTGGGTGCCGCATCTCCTGACTGAAAGGAATAAGCTGCAGGAAAACTGCAGGAGTTGCAATGGGAAATTCTGCAGCACCCGCCATATTCTCCAGATATTGCGCCTTCAGATTTTTATCTGTTCCGGTCTTTGCAGAATAATTTAAATGGCAAGAATCTCAATTCCGAGGAAGCTGTCGAAAACCATCTTACAAACTTTTTTCAAGTAAAACCAAGTTCTTTCTTCAAAAATGGAATTGACAAGCTTATAGATCGTTGGAAAACCATTGTAGAAAAGAATGGAGACTATATAATTGATTAAAAGTGTTATCTCTAAAATATAATCTATTGAAGTTTATATTTAAATCGGGCACGAACTTATGCAATCACTATAATTCTGTTAGCTATTTGTTCTAGAGGTTTGCCACTAACTTTTAATGATTTTTTTATTGTATACAAATAATTTTCAAATTTAAAAGCAGAATAAGAATCAATTATTCCAAATCGTTTAACATCATCACATATATGTAATAAATTATGCACATTATGTGATAAGTATTGATCTCCGTAATACTCGCGGAATTTTCGAACAAAGTATTCCAAAAGAGATTGTGCGTAATCAAGCAGATGTTTATATTGTTTATCTGATACAATTCTTACAGCAACGCACAGACAGATAAAATGTATGTATAGTTTTTTAGGTAGCACGTTTTTCGTTATAATTATTCCAGTATACAATGCAAAAAGCTTATGTTCGGTCGCTTTCCAACGATCTAGATCTAGCACCTTGGACGACGAGCAAATTCTATGGGTATAAACATTTTCAATTTGCTATTAAGTTGTTCGGCTTTATCTAATAAAGCAGCAGTCCATCGTATATTTATCGCACCTTTAATCCAAAATCGAAGCATTGTTTTATTAACACCAAGAAAAATAAGGTGCATACAATCTAATGGCACGTCCGAAACCATTCCAATGTCTAAAGTTTCTATAATAGTTGGTTTAGTTAAATATTTTTCAGCGTGATGTTCTTCATGCTGTCTACTTCGAAATGAATGATCTGTCCTCAAAGTTGAATTTTGTTCCAAAAATACGACTTTATTGTGAATAAATTCATCTTCTTGTATACACTTAGTGCAGCTGAAATAACCTGTATGACCTTTAATACCACAAATGAATGATTTTGCTGGAGCATCACATATTATAGCATTTAATTTAATACGAACAATTATTTCATTAATATTCAAACCGGTATGAAGAATAGGTTTTGCTTCTTTTACAAACGGTTTTAAAAAAACATCGACATCTTTTGGTTTTGTATTACCATGATAAATGCCTATAACGGATGGTTTGGTGTAAAAATTTGCAACTATAGCACCTAAGATCGGCCAAAATTGACTACCTGAACTTTTTGAAATAGGTAAACCATCGATATTAATATTTATTTTTAACTCTGCTGGATACAATGATGTTTAATAATGTATTTTAATCGAATGCTTCAAACCTTCTGCAAATCCAAAGTGAATATATTTTCCGTCATTCATTTTTATTATTTATAATAATGTATTGCGTGGTGTTTTCATCAATGTTCTACAATCGACTGGAACACTTAAATTATTTTTTAATTTACGGCACTCTGACTAATATTATGTTTCATTACCCAAGATCTTAAATCATCATGCAAAGAATTTTCAATATTTAAAATGTCTTCTGATGATAAACTGTGGATATCATTGCCAGTAGCATCTGATTCACTTTCATTAAAATTAGAACTTATATCCGAATTACAATTATTGATGCTTGCATTGTCATTTTCTGAATTACAGTTATTAATAGTTATTGCACTATCTATTTTCTCTGTGCATGGTTTTTTAATACTTTGGGGGCCAAAAACATTTAATACATTACATTCGCGTAATACAATTCTTCGTTTTTGGCGCTGGGATAAATCAGAGAAATCTTTACGTGACATAATTATTTATAAATCAGACTATTTCTAAAACAATAAGCAGAATAATATATATGACGTACTTATCGATATTATATGGAAGAACATTCTGAAATATAAACAAAATAATATTATTTATGCCTATTATATAAATGACAACATGCATAAATATGTTATGTTCGTGAAATCACAAGTTTTTAAAATACATTACAATATTTGTTCATCAAACATATGTCAAAATGATTTGAGAAGTATTCTAATAGCATAGTGTAAAATAATATATTTTATGAGTGTTGTGTGGATAATACATTAAAAATAAGCTTGAAAAATATGAAAAAAATTTAATATAAATATTAATAATTAATTGACAAGTTTTTTAAATTAATATACTAGGCAAGATGACATACATACTTTTTACCACTATATATAATATCTAAATATGCAAATGCAAAATATTCAAAAAGTTATATAGATAAATGAAAATGTTGACAATTTTAGAAAATTGGAACAATTGTTAATGTATAATCCTTAATTTTCATTTTCAAATAATATTTGTATCAACACAACTCTAAAAAGCTGAATTCTGTCTCATATAAGCTATACAATATAAATTCGATAACTGTTAACAAAATGTGACAAATGATATATCAATAAATAAAATAATTTCTTGCTGATAAAGTGTTTTACCTAAATTGAATCAGTTAGTAAAAACTAACTTTTCTTATCAATATATTATTTTAATTTATTTATTTTGTTACTATGATCATCAAATTTAGCTATTGCATTGCTTTTACAAGAAAAGTTCAGTTGTTTGGTTATATATTGATGCACGTTTTACTTGAATATAATCTATGCATTAAATGCAGGGTTGGGAACTTACTCTATAAAAGTAACGGGTTACCGTTACCGTTATTTTTTGCAAAAAGTAACTCGTTACCGTTACTCGTTACTAACTCTAAAAAGTAACGCGTTACCGTTACCGTTACTTGAAAAGTAACGATTCGTTACTTTTTCATTATGTTTTTGTTTTTTGTAATGCTAAAATAAGCTATTAGATTATAAAATTATTTAATAAACAATATTAAATGTAATAATCTACAATGTTACAATTAAAAACTCTAAATTAGTCTCTATATAGCAAGCGTTTTTTATATTAAACTTATTTAATGATTCTAATTTTCTATGTTAATATCTTTACTTTTTAATACGCTTATCTTTATAGGAATTTAAATTGTAATTTACAAATTTCAATTTTGTCGAAAATTTTTATCAAACATTGTTTTTAAATATTGATAAGAGAAATATTGATATTATTAAGAGTGTATTCCAATATTCATTGCCAATATTGTAAAATTTCTAATTTACGTTGCTATAGATTTTCAGTAGTGGCAGTGACTATCAGAATGCAGCCTATGATAGAAGGCTACAAAATATTTTTCAAAAAATACATCTATCTATTGAATAGATATATAAGATAATAAAGAACCAAAAAATAACGATAAAAGTAACGGCTAATTTGTTACCGTTACCGTTACAAACAGAAAAAAGTAATGATCGTTACCGAAAAAAAGTAACTGTAACGGTAACGACGTTACAAGTAACGCGTTACTTTCCAACCTTGATTAAATGTATAGACTTATTTATGTTAACTGCTGTTCAGCAACTAATAAAAGCATCATATCGTTGAATAAAATGTGACATGTACAGTTGATCGAACTTTGTCAGCGAATAACATTCCTTAGCAATATTGTTCAAACTTACATATTTTGTTTTCGGTCGAATTTAAATAGCAAAGAGAGAAAACGTTTTTTAAAAACAAACATTTTAAAATATTCTTTTAGAAACTGATATCTGATTTTGGGAATAAAAATTTTATTTTATATATATCCCAGACAGCACAAAACATCCTCAGGATCATCCTGAATATGTCCAGGACGGTTCAGGACATTTGTAGGATGTTTTAAGATATTATTACAAATATATTTATAAAAATTTAATATGCATACATAATTATTTTTAGTTGTGTCGGCTATTTAATATAATTTAGAAATCTTAAGTGTTATAATAAGTATTAATGTCCTATAAATGTCCACTGGATAACCCCTGGATGTCTGTAGGATATATCTGCCCTGTCTATTATATTACCCAGTAAACACGCAGGGCTCATTTCCGTAACAATTATATAATATTCTATATGTATATATTACAGATCATTAAAATGAAACTATAACGTATCAGTTATATCAATAACATAATAAATCTATAATTGTTGCATAGAATTGTTATGTAATTTTGTCGTTACTTTGTTATGTAACATTTTTACAGTTTTGTGAACGTTAATGTGCATACTCTAAAAGTTTCGTAAATGCTACGTAACTCTAACGACGTAAATGTAACGTTATAATAAATACGTAACATTTATACAGTTTTGTGAACGTTAATGTGCATACTCTAAAAGTTTCGTAAATGCTACGTAACTCTAACGACGTAATTATAACGTTATAATAAATACGTAACATTTATGTATTTTTGTGAACGTAAATGTGCATACTCTAAAAGTTTCGTAAATGCTACGTAACTCTAACGACGTAATTGTAACGTTATAATAAATACGTAACATTTATGTATTTTGGTGAAATGTAAATGTGTATACTCTAAAAGTTTTATAAATGCTACGTAACTCTAATGACATAATTGAAACGTTATGTTAAATACGTACCAATTATGTATTTTGGTGAATGTAAATGTGTACACTCTAAAAACTTCATAAATGCTACATAACTCTAACGACATAAGTGTATCGTTATGTTAAACATGTAACATTAACATTATTTTATTGATGTCAATGTATACATTTTTGTTAAAACCTTGTAAAAAGAATTCGTAAAAGGAAGAGAATTATGCAGAAACAAGAAAATGAAAGATTTTGAGAGAGGAAAGTTGCGATATATTTATTTATAATTTAAAAGCGGTAACAATATATCAATCATGCCTTTTTTAGAGAAGAACTACAACATCACAAACGCGTGCTCCGTGCACACCATATACATTTATTGTGTGTGTACCACATTTGATTTTTTTTGTGTGTATACAGGGTGATTCAAAACAACTTTTAGTTCTTAAAATGTCGTATTCTTGAATTAATTCTAAGACGATTTTTCCTTTATCAAAATTTTATCCGAAGCTTAGTTGTTAAATTATAATATATGTACACACACACACACACACACACATATGTAATACACAGACACACACGCACACGATAAATGCGTGTGGCGCACGCAAAGCGCACACTTGTAATGTCTAGTAATAACAAAATTTTCATATCGTATTACACATAAAAAAATATATACCATTGTTGACATTTTTGAGTGTTCTGAAAAGATGATAAATGCATATAATATCATTGAGAAAAACGTATTTGAAACATATTTTCTTAATATAGAGTTATAAATGTGGAAAATAAAATTATATATTAAAAAAAAAATTTTAAAATATGCACCAGATATCTTTTTTTGAATGATATATGTATACTATTTTTCTGTTATGTAACATTTATGAAATTTTTATAGTATACACATTTACATTTATCAAAATACATAATTGTTACGTATTTAACATAACATTTCAATTATATCATTAGAGTTACGTAACATGTATGAAACTTTTAGAGTATATACATTTACATTCACCAAAATACATAAATGTTATGTATATTTAACATAACGTGTCAATTATGTCGTTAAAATTACGTGGCATTCACGAAACTTTTAGAGTATACACATTTATGTTCACCAAATTGCATAAATGTTACATAATAGAGTAACGACAAAATGACATAACATTTCTATGTAACAATTATAGATTCATTACGTTATTGACATAACTGATACGTCATAGTTTTGTTTTGTTCATTTATAACATATAGAATATTATGTAATTATTAAGTAAATATACGTTTACTGAAATTTTTTACTTATGTTCTTTGTGCAAGACGCATAATTAGTAAATTTTTCTCTACATTATGCATCTGTGTAAGTTATGTGAACATGCCCTAGGGGGTAAGTCTGTGATTGGCTTATTGTTAGTCGTATTAAGTATACGTGCAAGCATAGACATAGTCGCTGCTACTTGCGAGCGAGAGAGAACGCAAGGAGCACGGAACAGAGTATGTCCTTTTCTACGTGTATCTTTACCCCCACTCCTTAAATAAAGGCAAACGCTCGGTCTAGATATACTATGTCTATGCGTGCAAGGCTGCGTTCGGAAACATCACTCGTGTGCACACGAGTGTCGTTCTATCTTTGTTATGTACCAAAAGTTAAACAAAGATAGAACGTCGCTCGTGTGCACACGGGTAATGTTTCCGAACGCAGCTCTAGTGCGCAATCATCGTACAAAGCATCCCAAGCTTCTGCGCGCTAGGCTTTACTTTTCAATATGGCCAAATCTACGAAAACAGTAGTTGTGCGTGTGAAAAAATTGTGTTGAAAGTGTGAACAGTATCGAGATATTGGTAAGTATGAAATAAATATTAACTTAATAATTAATGCCAACAAATGATAATTGTTGTCTTGTGGTAAAAAAGCTATGCTAAAGATTGAATTCCTCTTGTGCAGTGAACAAAAGATACATCGCGTACCACGTGAAAACTGAAAACCACGTGCGCCTAACAAAGGACAAAGGACCTCGTGCCGGCGAAAGATACACCTAGTTTTGCCTCATTATTTTTATATTTTGGCATTTTTATAGTAAGTACGATTTATTTTATGCAACATTATTTTTCCCATGTTTTTTTTACAATATTTGTTGCACGGTCATATAATGAGAAAAACAAGAAATCTCTTATTTGCACTACTTTTTGAATCAGAAGCTTGAATATTTCGAGTGTAAAGTTACATCATTTCTTAATTATAGATTTTTTATTTTTTATTGCATTGCGGCATACTAAATTTCGGTTTATAATTTTTTTATAATGATCGTAATGGTAATTCCAATGATAAATGATATCAATTATGAAATATAGCTTTTATATTGTTGAACAAGATATCTGCATTAGAAAAAACTGTAGATATATTTTTTCGAATACTTCATATATTTTGAAAGTTTATTATTGACTGTTTTCATAATAATTTTTTGCAAATGAAATAGAATCTTATAATTAATAAATATTTTCTATGCATGAGTCTTAATTTTTCAATTTGGTATTTGATCGTGAATTAATTTGATGTAAACTGATTTTTATTCAAGTATAAAATATTTAAACATGATAGCATTAATTATTACAAGTCATTACATAATGAAGTTATAGGTCTTAAAAAATTGTAAATATTATGCGTGCAATATGCTTATATAATTACTTTAATTTATAATTTATAGTTTATAATAACATGCAACGTAACAAAAAAAATTATTCGTGTTTAATTAATTACAACACTAAAATACATTACAAAAATATTTCCGTTAAAAGACATTAAAAAATTATGTAGGTTGTTTCACCATAATTGTGAGAAATCAAATTTTTCATATATAAATGAAATACTATTTAAGAAACATAGATTGCATTTTTTCTGAAATTTTCTATTAGCGTCCTTAAAATATTACATAAATTATATTTTAATTATTGAATTAGTTTGTTTCGATAAAAAACTGCAAATGTCTTAAAACATTTTTTATTTGTCAAAATATTTTTAATTCTCCATATAAGCTTCCTATATATTGTTTCAGTGAAAAAGGAAAATATAATATAAACAATAATATCAGGCAAACCCAAACCTATATTCGTATACATAATCGCAATTCATCTATTTCCTATTGCTTTATAAAATTATATTATGTCCAAATCAAAATTAAGACTAGACATTAATTCTTTAACGCCAAGGCAGCGGCGACGTATTTTCTTAAAAAAATTTCGTAATATCTGCCAAATGACTATTAATTCAAATTTGGAAATTCAAAATAATATCGTAAGTTTATCGAATGGGCCAGGTAACATCGAACAATTACCTCAGCAGCAAAATGTACTAAAAGAAATTGATATCGATTATTCCAATGTAATGAACACTCATAAGTGTACAGAAAATAATCATGATTTAGTTTCTGAACATTCGGAAATTAGTATTGATAAAAATAGTCTTCAGTTAAGTATTTCAAGTGATAAATTTTCTAAAACAGAATTTTGTAAAACAGAACTTATTAACGACATCCGATTATGGGCTATTGAAAATCGTGTCAGTCATTCTGCTATTAGTAGTTTACTGAAAATTCTAGTAAAATACGGCCATAATGTTCCGATTGATGCTCGAACTCTATTTCAAACGCCCAAACAAGTAGACATTATTGAAATGACACCAGGAAAATATTATCATGCAGGTTTAGATGATAGTTTGAAAAAATCTATTCGTAAGCATTATTGTCGAAATAATTTACCATCTCAGATAAATATTAATGTGAATATAGATGGTCTTCCTTTAACAAAATCTTCTGGGAGTCAATTTTGGCCTATTTTAGGTAGTATAGTTGCAGATATTTACACCGAACCGTTTATAATTGGTGTTTATCATGGTTTTGAAAAGCCAAAATGTTGCAATACTTTTTTGAAATATTTTAAGGATGATTGTTTAGAAATTTTCCGAACTGGCATTGTAGAATACGGCAAAAAAATAACTGTGAAATTGAACGTATTTATCTGCGATGCTCCTGCAAAATCGTTTATCAAGGGAACTAAAGGACATAATGCGTATTTTGGATGCGGTAATTGTATTCAAGAGGGAGATTACATAGAAAATCGAGTAACGTACCCAGAAATTAATGCAATGTTAAGATCAGATGAATCTTTTAAATTAAGAAAACAAGAAGAACACCATAAAATCACTTCAAATCTTGAAGATTTAAACATTGGAATGGTTACTCAATTTCCTTTAGACTACATGCATCTCGTACTATTAGGAGTAATGAAAAAATTGTTGCAGTTTTGGATTAAAGGTAAACATAATGTTCGTATGGTTGCAACTCAGATAACTCTTGCTTCAACTTCTTTATTATCTATGTCATTATTCCTACCTAAGGAATTTGCTAGAAAGCCAAGGAAATTAGATGAGGTTGATCGCTTTAAAGCCACCGAATTAAGACAATTATTATTATATACTGGGCCAATAATCTTTTTTAAAAAATTATCACGTGATAAATATGTTCATTTTTTGAGTCTGAGCATAGCAATTCGAATTTTATGTAGCAAAGAATATTGCGTACAACTGCTTGATTATGCACACAGTTTATTATTGTATTTTGTTGAAAATTATTGCACATTATATGGTCGTCAATATTTATCATATAACGTTCATAATTTAATTCATTTGTGTTATTATGTAAAATTATGGGGAGTGTTAAATAAATTTAGTGCGTTTAAGTTCGAAAATTACATGCAAAAAATTAAATCAAGAATTAGATCTTCGAGTCGGCCATTAGAACAATTAGTCAATCGTTGTAAAGAAGAAGATAATTTTAATATAACAAATGTAGAAAAGAATTATCCAATACCAAAAGTACGTATTATAAATGGCAAAAAGATAATAAAATCAGTTCAATGTAAAGGTTTCTATCTAAGTACAAGAACTGCTGATAATTGTTGTCTTTTGTTAGATGGTACAACGATTTCACTTACGACAATTTATTTTAAAAATAAACAGATTTACATTATTGGCAAAAAGTATTTAAATATTAAATCATTTTTTCGCATTCCATGCAACTCTTTAAATATCGGAATTAAAAAAATTAACGAGTCACAGTATGAGTTAATTACTATTCCATTGTCTGATATTAAATTAAAATGTGTAAAACTGCCTTTATGTGACGAAGAAGCTGTGATCTTGCCTTTACTGCACCAACAAGATATATGTTTATGGCGAGTACTCATATTGATAGAATATATAATTGAAAACAATATTAAATTAATTAACAAGTTTTACTTTTTTACAGATTATTAATAATGGTAAAAAATTTCGCTGTCGTAACTTTTCCAAGCGATGGGAATAATGAAGAAGAGATCGTATCAGAAGTTCCATCTTTATGGCTTTCTTCCAATTTAACAGAATGCTGGTGGCCATCGGTAAAAAATATAAACATGTTTATTATGAAACAAACTCCACCTGTTACTAATAATCCTAAATGGACACTTTATCCTATCAAATTTCATGGATATTATGGTAATTTATATTTTACTTCAGAATTTATGTAATTATTTTTTTAATATTTTAAAAAAATAATGTAATTTGTAAATTACGGTTTTGTCCTAATCAAGATTCATTAGATGAGGCTAGACAAAGAGCAACGAATTATTCTTCAAGCGATGAAAATAATACAAATCAAATAAAGAAGTCACAAAACGGTCACTAAATACAGTTTATGATAATGAATCTGAATCTGATTCTGATGACTCACGTTCAATTATACCAAATCCACCATCAATCCACAATGTCTCACAATCAGCCAAAAATATTCAATCAATCTCAAATATTTTGGATTCAACAATTATTAATAATATTGATATGGAAATTCTTGATGGAACTATAGTACCTCACAAAAGTAATTTTTATTTTAATTCTTTTATTCCATTTTTATTATCTCTATAATAAAACGGTTTTTTTTTAAATTATAGTTATTGTTTATTATGAGTAATCTAATACTTTTTTAATATTTCTAGATATGCAGGATGTATATACGTTAGTGTCAGAAATGTCAGATAAAATGGAAGGTTTTGTATTTACTTTTTATCTTATAATTTTATTAATATCTCTTTATGGCATTGTTTACTCAATATTATTAATTTTTTAGATAATTTTGAAAAAATATGTACAGCTATAACTACAATTTCATTAGACATACAAACTATAGATATTCGTTTAAAAAACATAGAAACACAACATAACCAACATAAGTCTAAAGACTCTGCCAGGGATACATCAAATATACAAAAATCTTTTCCGTTTAAGAGTATAAATGAAATAATAGCTTTTGAAAAGAATTTATCAGAAAATGCAGATGAGTACAACAAATTTGTAAGTTTAATTAAGTTATTTAAATGCAAATTTTATTTAAATAGAATAATGTAAATTATATTATTGGTATGTTTTATTTCTAAAGATGCTGTATATATCTCGCATAGGCGGAGGGTCCGCTAAAGAAAATTTAATTCGTATATATCGAACTTTATTTTCTAATGAAGTTGCCAAGGTATCATCCTGGAAAGGACTACGTAATCATTTTAAAATAAGTAGTTTAAAGTTTATATTGACGGGAATACAAGGTAAAATATATTTTTATATTTATAAATAAATTTATAAAATATGCAATTTAATTTAATGTAAAATTTTTTTAATAATTCAGCAACAATTTTGGCTCAACATCAATTCACAAACAAAGAGTTTGAAGACATCACGAAAGAATGGTTTCGCCAAGGTGGTCAAAGGCTTAGCAGACAACAAAAAGACTCTGAAGAAGCAAATCCGCAAGTTATTTAAATGTCTCAAAAGCTTATTATTTTTTCATTATAATCTTTTTTCTTATTAGTCTATGAGCTTTCGGCTTATGATCTTTTTTTTATTGGCCTAGAGTCTTAATTAACATAAGAAATATTTTTTTTAACTAATGTTTTTTTTATATTGAATGATTTTAACACTAAACCTACCACGACTGGTTAAACAATCGGTCAAAACGTTATCAAAGTTTAAAAATTTCTGCATTTGGTATAAATAAGTTGTCGGTAGATTTAGTGTTAAATACTTAAGTTTTTAAATTTTTATGTTCTAAAATCTAAAATCATAGTCTGCACTCTTTTCATTTTGAGTTCTCAACGTCATTATTTGAGTTAAATACTTCTTTTAGGAGAATTAGTAGAATTAAAGTATGCATTATGTTGATACATTTAATAGTTTATCTAACAATCTTTTTAATTACAAAAAGTATAATTGCTTTATTGTTTTTCTTTCAAATGAAAATCGAATTGCGTTTCCATTTTTGTTTAAATTAGATTTATTCTAACGGTACACACTTATATTATTAACAAATGTGTTATAATTAACGAATCATACATGAATCTCAAAGATTTTGACAAGTGTGTTTATGAAAAGTTTATGGATGTAAAAATTATAGTTTTCATGTGGGGAGAAGCCTAAAAAACTCATTTCTTATTGATGTATAGCGTTAAAACAAAAAATAATATCGCGAATACTCGAGTGTACCGTGAAGTTTAAATTTATCATATTAATTACTATTATAATAAATTTATAATTTATAATATTTCTAAATTTAATTAATTTATAATATTATTAATTGTTATTAGTGTACTATATTTTGCAACAAAATTAGGAAATTATTGTACTTCGGCGTAAAAAGGCGTAGAAAGGATGAAATTCAAATTGATATACTTTTCGAAAAAATTATCACAGAATGATATTTAAAACAGATTTTAAAGCTAGAAAACATAACTTTCCAATGCTCTAACGGAGATTTTTCTAACGATTTTTCTTATACAGATTTTATTACAAGTGGTGCTACTTTAAAATGAGCTTTGTAATTGTAGAAAAAAACTTCAACTTTAATAGGCGAGTACGTAGAGAACAATTTTTTCATCAATTCTATTAATTGTAATAAAACTTAACATTTTCTCTTTAAAATGCTTTTTTTAAACAGTTCTACGACCATATGACATTTTTTTTGCAAAAATACGTGAATTTGATTCTTTTTAATTTTGTGATTCTAATTGTTTGCAAAGTATATTAATTAATACAATATAAGTGCAATTTGTTATTTAAGTTTGAAATTATTATTAGCTATTAGTATATTTAAAGTTTTCTCTTAAAAAAAATATCTAAAATTATGTAATATAATTTAAATTATCATTATAATTGTAATTTGAAACAAAAATTAATTTTATAAATATTAATAATATTTGTTAAAAGATTTATTCATAAATTTGTTACAAGATTCATTTATTTAACAATTTAGCATATGTGGAAATAAAGAGTTGTTCAAGAAATCAAGTTTTTATTGTTATATATATCCATATCTTTATATATACACGATTTTCTAAACATAAATAATATAAGTTAATTCTCTTAATTTTAATAAAAAAACAACCATTAGTAATTTTATCCAATCAATAATTTTGCGCTGTATATTCAACTATAGCAGAATAGTTTCTTCATTTTAATCATTGATAAATATATATGTATTATTAATATATATATTTATCAATGATTAGACTGAAAAAAGACTATTCTATTATAGTTACTTAATTTCATGTCTAAATTTTAGATATTTGTTATTTGTTATTATCATTTTGTTACATATTATATACAGCATAGTGTTGCTGTATATAATACGTGACATTTTGATCTAAATGTTACCTGTAAATTACATAATGGTTACTAGAACAGATAATATGTGTTCTGTAAATAATATATAAATATTACAGAACAGTGTGTACTAAATTCTATTATAATGACGTAATTTTATATCTAAATTTTATGTATCTATTACGTATTATATACAGGCATAATGTTGCTGATATTTTCATCTAAACATCATTTAAAAGTTGACATAATCGTTACCATATCTGTTCTCTCAATGTTACAGAACAGTGTTTACTATGTTCTGTTACAGTTACGTAATTTATATATATAAATTTTATGTATCTATTACGTTTTAAAAGTTGACATAATGGTTACCATATCTGTTCTGTCAATGTTATGTAAATGTTACAGAACAGTGTTTACTATGTTCTGTTATAGTTATGTAATTTCATATATAAATTTTATGTATCTATTACATTTTAATTTCATGTATCTATTATGTTTGATATACAAGAATAATGTTGCTGACATTTCCATCTAAACGTTACTTAATCGTGGACCTAACGGTTACCACAACAGCGAACAGCTGTTTTGTAAATGTTCTGTAAAAGTTACAAAACAGTGTTTATTGGGTTGGATGTCTTTTGGATTTCCAGAGGACATATACATGTGCAATTAATTGTTAACATTAATTTCGTTTAATATTAATAATTGAATTTGATGCGCACATTTTCATATATCCAAAATTATTATTTATTTAATATTTCATGAGAAATGTTACTGTTCGCAACATTCCAAAAACTTTACAAACAATAGTATTCAACCGCTAGTTTGTTTGTTTACCGCTATGCGACACGCGAACTCGTATTTGAGATTTGGTCATGAGAATTATATAAAGCTTGCAAAGAGCAACTGACAGGAAATTACAAATGTAATTATTTTCTATCAGTTCAATTTCTGATGCAATCCCAACATAGGGAATTCAGATATTGGATTGTTTAGAAAATATTACACAATTCAAACCCGGGAGCCAAACCTAAAATATTCATGTACAGCACGAAAGCTTCAAATATTAAAGAACGATGAACTATTTTTTATATTAGATTTTTAATATTGGCAGTAAATAACAAAACATAATTTTAATTTATATTTAAATTTTAAAATTTGCTCTTTGAAACATACGAAAAATATCCCTATAACATATCCTATAAAAATCCTTAGGATGTTCCACAGGATCTCCCTGGATTCTCCAGAGGTTAATATACGGCTATCATTTACTCTTCCTCAGGACATCCAGAGGAGATCTGAGGATTACAATGGGATATCCTGAGGATATCCTACATGTATGTCCTGGATGCCCTTTGGACATCCTTGTGCTGTCTGGGTATGTATATATTTCATATTTCGCTTTTATTTTTATATCTATATTATAAAAAAATTGTTAGTGTTTTATTAGCAAAACCAGATATTAGTATTATTTTTTTTCGAAATCTATATATTCGTATATAAATTAAAAATAAAAATATAATATATAAAAATATATAAAAATATAATATATGATATATACTACGCAAAAAAATTAAAGGGCCACTTTCTTCCTTCTACAAAAAAGGCAATTTTCAAGTGGCTGCAACTTCGTCGCATATAATCAGATTGAGATCAATAAAAAAGCGTTACAAAGCTTGAAGTTTCTAGTTTTAGAATCTTTTAGTCAAGTTCAATTCTTTTCATTTGTTACGAAGTTACATTACGAAAAAGCAACGTCCGTCGAATAACTAAATTTTTCAAAAGTTTGTCAAAGAATGCCGAAAAAAAAATTGTAGCACAATTTCGTTAATTGGATTTTAAAGAGCAGAGTTTTATCTTTAATTTGCTTTTTTAATGAATGTCCTACGATTTTTTTTCGCCGAGTTATTCACTACTGAAGTAAAATCGATCTACTGACTTTGAGCGTTCATAACTAGTGAAAAAATTATCGCACAATGATTATTAAAAAAGCAATTTAAAGAGAAGAGTCGGCACTTTAACATGCACTAATTGCTTTTTCAATTAATATTCATTGTTAAAGTGTAATCATTACTTTAAAATCAAGTAAAAATTGCACTTTTTCTCTTTTTCATTTAAATCAATGCAACTTAATGAAAAAACGTTAACATTTTTATGAACTCTACAATTTTTACAAGTAAAAAGTATCCCAATTACATGTGCAACCGGCCGAATCGTTAAGATTTTTTTTTCTCTATATCTTGAAGACTTAAATCAAGTTTAAAATGAAAAATTCAATTACCGCCAGCATTAGCGTTATCCAAAGCGTACCACATGGAGGTTGCACGGTCGGATTTACGCTTATGTGTATGTGTGTGTGTGTGTGTGTGTGTGTGCGCGCGCGCGCGTGTGTGTGCGTGTGTGTGTGGGTATTGTGTGTGTGTGTGTGTGTCATACTGCAAACATCACGCGACGATTTTTAAGAGAAAATGATATTGCTGTATTAAACCATCCAGCAATGAGCCCAGAGTTAAATCCAATAGAACATGTTTGGGACATGATTGGTCGTCGATTACGAAGACAATATCCAATTTTAAGAACATTACAAGAATTAGCGCACGCACTCTAGCAAATTTGGCGTAACCTTCCGCAAGCACAGATACGAAGATGCATTAATATGCGAGAACGTTTGCAAGATGTTATTCGAAACAGAAGCGGCAACACACGATTTTAACTCTGTAAAAAATTTAATTACACAGCACATTTAATTACACACACAATTGGGATACTTTTTACTTGTAAAAATTGTAGAGTTCATAAAAATGTTAACGTTTTTTCATTAAGTTGCATTGATTTAAATGAAAAAGAGAAAAAGTGCAATTTTTACTTGATTTTAAAGTAATGATTACACTTTAACAATGAATATTAATTGAAAAAGCAATTAGTGCATGTTAAAGTGCCGACTCTTCTCTTTAAATTGCTTTTTTAATAATCATTGTGCGATAATTTTTTCACTAGTTATGAACGCTCAAAGTCAGTAGATCGATTTTACTTCAGTAGTGAATAACTCGGCGAAAAAAAATCGTAGGACATTCATTAAAAAAGCAAATTAAAGATAAAACTCTGCTCTTTAAAATCCAATTAACGAAATTGTGCTACAATTTTTTTTTCTTCGGCATTCTTTGACAAACTTTTGAAAAATTTAGTTAATCGACGGACGTTGCTTTTTCATAATGTAACTTCGTAACAAATGAAAAGAATTGAACTTGACTAAAAGATTCTAAAACTAGAAACTTTAAGCTTTGTAACGCTTTTTTATTCATCTCAATCTGAATATATGCGACGAAGTTGCAGCCACTTGAAAATTGCCTTTTTTGTAGAAGGATGAAAGTGGCCCTTTAATTTTTTTTGCGTAGTGTATATTACATTATATATATTTATAAAGAATTTAATTATAAACCTATATTGCAGTTTATATTAAAATCTATACAATTTTATATTTCAGAGTAAGTTATTGTTTATGTTAAGTTAAATTATTGTTTACTTTTTCTACGACTAATCATGTTTTATATTTCTATAAAATAATTTATTTTGTTATATCTGTTTTTATATTATTGTACAAAAATATATATTAATATCAATATATTTTTAATGCTATTTATTATTCACTATTATATTATAATTAATAAATAAATAATTTTTATATTTGTTTTTTTTTTGTAACTTGCATTAACAAGATAATGTCAAACAAGGATTGAAACAATCGTGCTATTTCTCTCCCGTTAATATATGATACACGAAGTATCATCGATATTATAGTAACGAAGCAACACCCTTGTCTTACATCTTGTGTATTTGTTCACTTTGTTATCTGTTAAAAACTATTATTATTAATCAACATACAATATTTAATTGTACGTATAATTTTAACTAAATTGGGCGAATATACAAAGGTAAATAAACGAAAAACATAATCTAGAAAAATATATATTACAATGATATTGTATACATCAATATAATTTACACTTACGACATATAATACTGAATGATTGAAAATCTTGTGAATATTATAAAAAACAAAATATCACGATGACAAATATTTCTTTCAGCACACAGTGCATATGCAATGAAAAATTAATTTTGTTCTGTTTCAACTGTGCAATATTTTCATCTCGCATAAAATTGCTCTATTAATAGGTTTGCAATTCTTGACTTATCGTCATAAGAATAGCATCATCTGGATTAGCATAATTTGCTAAATCTGGAAAATGAAAATAAGAAAAACATTGTGAAATATGAAAGAAAAAAGTGACTATAATAAATATTAATCAAAGTGCAAATTTTTTTAACATACATGCAATGTATAGAATATTCCAAAATTTGCAATTTTGATGACAGATTCTTTAATATATTTTACAATCTTTTAAATATTTATGACTACAATATGTTTTAATTATGAATCTCAAAAAAATATGCTCATTTACTATGTACTTTGATATATATCCACATAATCGTTACTCACGACTATGGCCTCGATATAATGGATTAGCCTTCATTTTCCTCAGTAAGAGTTCCAGCAACCAAAATATGCTCAACCATAAGAGTGCACCTACTGAAAATGTTCTTAATAATACAACACCTCCAAATGTGTCCATCAACCAACCACATATGAAGCTACCGCTTGCCACTCCTAAAAGGAATAAAGAATTATGCTAAGATATATACAAAAAATAAAGATAAACATTCTTATGCAATATAAAGTTAATAACCCACCAATTCCTTCAAAAATAGCACCGACAAAGCCTTGCATAGTAGCTTTGGTACCAGATGGTGTCACTTTGTCACCGTAGGACACCATTGTTGGCCAACATAGACCAAACGAGGGTCCATGGAGCAATTCAAGAATTAAAAACAGCCAAGGATTTGATATAACGCTATATGCCATAAATCTGCGACGTTACATCGATATTTTTATCATAGAACAATGTACAAATAGTATATTATACGTAACAAAATTTAAAGATTTTTTATTTTTTACCTAATTGCATAAATGAGCAACACGAGACTCATAACGTTAATGTGGCCGAATTTCTTCAATACACTACCCGACACAAAATTGAAGGGTAATTCTCCTAAGAAACATTGAACGCCAGTCATAAGACCCTGCAGAGTCTTAATCCATGCAATATGAGAGCTGGTTGCTATATCTTCACTGTACCAAAACAGAAAGTTCCAAATAACTGCCGTACACATCCCAGCGCCTATGCACCACCAGGCAAATACCAATACTCTGCCTTCTCTGACAACACTCAATAGCTCCCGAAATAGTGAAGGTTCACCCATAGAGCATTCTGGATTTTTCTATAATGATACTGCTGTCTCCCATTATTTGCCAATTTCGGATTATTTTGATAAGCAAGAAGTATACCAAACTTCTGCATTACCTTAATTCTAGTTCGTGTATGTAATTATATATAATTATATTTAGGAATCATTTATACCTTTTTCAATGTCACAGCAACTACAATGATATCAGCGATCATAGCTATCAGCATAATGTAAAATATACAAGTGTAATCTTTTTCATACTGTCCTTCACTTATAAGGTCCACTAGGTAGCCTGTGCCTATACCAAATATGCCGAAACCGATGCTGCCCCACATCTTTTGCTTCCCGTAATCGCTTCTCCTCTCGTAACCTGAAGTTCATGATATGAAAAAATAACCATTTTACAAAGTCAGTGTTATTTATGCAACGTTATTTATTTACGTTAAACGTGTTGTGAATACAAACCAAGAAGATCGAGACAAATGGCATCCGCTATGCTGACCACGACGGCCATTCCAATCCAACTTGCTATGGCTGTCCAAAAAAATAAATAGAAATGATATATAGATTGTTCTGTATCAATGTGCGAATTCTTGGCCTCTTGTAAAAGATGATTAAATACAATGTTGTTGTGACAAGTTGCCATGCATTTAGTTCTCAGTTGATCCCCGCAGACTGGAACTTGAGTAACATCATCCAGAAACACATGCACTTTTACATCTACACAGTTGCTCGTCTGTAAATTATTTTTTGCGACAAGATATTAATACCATTTCCTCAGAATAGACAAAATATTCCATAGCAATTTTCTCTTACAAGTAAATTTTGATATACATCAAATTGTGCACTAAATTCGAATGTATTGTTCATAGAAACATTCTTGCCAGATAATTCTATGTAACCATGAGATACTCCCTCACAAGATAACTGTAAAAAAATATGTAAATTTTGCTATATATTTAATACACAAAAGAATAATACGTAGAACGAAAAACTATATTCAATTTATACACACCTGACAAACTGAGTTAGTGTGGATATTTTTTACTATTACAGCATTTAATGTTTTTGGTGAGAATTCTTTCTGCGGACAAATCTCTAGAAATGGTATGTTATTGTCACAGATAAGAGTAACACTTGCGTTCCTATCCATTTCAGGAATAAAATAAATACAGAAAAAAGCTATTGTCAATACAGCTTGGAATATCAAAAAAAAAGTTTTATGCAATTTGAACTTGTCAGCTAAACTACCAAACAATGGTTTTGCAATTAGACCAGAAATTGGTAATACTGTATACATTGTGCCAACTAATGTTCCGGAGAAGCCTAATTGCTTCCCGATTGTTGGCAAAAATTGTACCATTGGTGCTGTCGCTGCAAATAAACAACAATTAATACAAAACACAAGAGATATTTATATATAACACAATGATTGAAGATGTAGAATTTCAATTCAACTCACCAGCATTGTAAAGAAAATAATGTGATTTTATAGATGCCAATTCCTTGTTCATGTTTTTCAACATATTGCAGTTGTATGATCTATCAAAGAAATCCTTGAATCATACGTTTTTTTTAATCTGTAATAAAATATAAAAAGAAATTGTAACACCTCATGTGCATAAATTGCGTGTTTGAAACCATCAATTTACGAAACAAATTCGCTCAGTCATGCAAGAAATTCTCGTACAATAACGTTCTGTATATTTTCACGACTAGCACAATAATTAATGTCTAGATAATTGTTCAGTTTAGCGGCCCCACCTCAAATATCGATAAAATTATGCTTATTCGATGTTTTGCATAAAATGAAAGAATATAGCAAAAAGTGTCGCTCTGCCCCACGAAGCGAAATATTAATAGTTAAAGTTGGCGACTATTTAGGTTACAAAACTTGTCATACCGAGGAAATCATAAGGTCTGTTCTTTATAGCTGAACTGGCTGTACTAGTTCAGAGCTTATCTTTCTCTTTCTAATGGGGAGAGAAAAAGAAACTCTGAATCAGTGCAGCCAGTTTAGCTATAAAGAACAGACCCATATTCAACAGAGCCGATATTCATAGGCCGGTATTCATAGTCAGTTCTTATTTCAAAACCGTCCATTGAACTACCATATTGGAACGTGCACGGCTCTGCTGATTGGCTGTCAGAAATGTGGGACTGTGCGACTTGTCGCTCCTCAGACCTGTTCTTGGCTGCGGTCGGGAAGACGCTAGAAATGCTTCGAAGCATTCCATTAACCAATCAGAATAAACAAATCATTACTCTTTTTTGTTCTGATTGGTCAATCAAATGCTTCAAAACATTTCTAGCGTCTTCCCGACCGCAGTCCTTGTCTATCTAAGGGTCCGTTCCGAGTTGCGCATGAAATGCATACTATATTATTGTTGCACAGCACTTCGAAATCGTTCCGTTTTGTCAATGCGCATAAAGTGCTTTAGTTATGCGGAACGATTGCCTGCTAATGCGAATTGAAAATGGGCACCATGCAAAACAAACGAATTCCAGTAATATAATTTCTTCATTAATATTTGAAGAAAAACGATATGAAAGCGATAGTTCCGAATCAAGCGACAATGAAAATAAAAATGAAGTTAAAAAAAAATAGTATATTAATAATATAATGTATAACAATAATAATTATAATTATAATAAAGTAAAAAATATATTAAATTATATTATATTATTGTAAATTATTACCCAGACAGCACAAGGATGTCCTTAGGACGTTCAAAGGGCATCCAGGACATACATGTAGGATATCCTCAAGATAACCCATTTTAATCCTCGGATCTTCTCTGGATGTCCCGAGGAAGAGTAAATAATAGCCGTATACTAACCTCTGGAGAATCCAGGGGGATCCTGTGAAACATCCTAAAGATTTCTATAGGATATGTTAGGGATATTTTTCATATGTTTCAAAAGGAGCAAATTTTAAAATTTAAATATAAATTAAAATTGTGTTTTGTTATTTATTGCTGTTAAAGCGCGATAAGTGGACGCGAGAGTGAGGAGTGCCGCGTTACTTTATTCTCGATGAGTAAGGAGGAAAGATAGGAATAACAAGCGCCTTAACACTTTCCGCTAGTAACAGAGGGATAATCTGATACGAGTAGACCGCACTGAGACCGATAAGACCGCACAGAGAATCGTTGGGTCGCGGGCCGCGAAAGCGCACTGGATTAACTGTAGCGACGGAACTTAGTCGATTTGTGCCGCGCGAGAAAGACTACGTGTACGCGTCGATTACCCTTGGTCGAGAGCCGGACGCGCCTTGTTCGTGCCCCTTTCATATGGCGTTGATCCTTCTAGAAGGTTCTAGAACGATTGACTTAATTCTTCTTTGTCTTAAGGGAGCGGCAATTATGATCAGACAAATTCGCGGAAGTTTTGGAGCGACGGGGGCTAGCAGCCCCTGATTAGGCGCCACTGATGGTTTAACGTGCCGTGATAGGCTTGGAGTGTCGAAAGACTCGAAGCTTCCGATAAGTTAGAGAAAAAGCGACTATAACGAGAGCGGTCATCTCTTTCATCTCCAATTCGCAGAAATTATCGATCGGCCGCGCTATCTCCTATCGCCTTAGACTAAATCTTGAACAAGGCGCCTTGTCTTCCATCGACTTTAATTTGATTTCGAACAATTACCAATACTAAAAATCTAATATTAAAAATAGTTCACGTTCTTTAATATTTGAGACTTTCGTGCTGTACATGAATATTTTAGGTTTGGCTTCCGGGTTTGAATCGTGTAATATTTTTTAAACAATCCAATATCTGAATTCCCTATGTTGGGATTGCATCAGAAATTGAACTGATAGAAAATAATTACATTTGTAATTTCTTGTCAGTTGCTCTTTGCAAGCTTTATATAATTCTCATGACCAAATCTCAAATACGAGTTCGCGCGTCGCATAGCGGTAAACAAACAAACTAGCCATTGAATACTATTTTTTGTAAAGTTTTTGGAATGTTGCGGACAGTAACATTTCTCATAAAATATTAAATAAATAATAATTTTGGATATATGAAAATGTGCGCATCAAATTCAATTATTAATATTAAACGAAATTAATGTTAACAATTAATTGCACATGTATATGTCTTCTGGAAATCCAAAAGTCATCCAATATAATAGCCAGGGCAGATATATCCTACAGACATCCAGGGGTTATCCAGTGAACATTTATAGGACATTAATACTTATTATAATACTTAAGATTTCTAAATTATATTAAATAGCCGATACAACTAAAAATAATTACCCAGTAAGCAATTTGATAACAAATTGTTACCAAATTGGCATCAAATTTGCTCAAAACTTGGTAACAAATCCAATGCCATTTGTGTCCGCATTAAGCTTGTGTTTTGGTGACAAAGCTTGTTGACATAACCTGACAGCAAATTGACGGCAAAAACCAAGCAAAGCTTGACATGATTTGATGTCAGATTGATGGCAAAAATCGAGCAAGATCTGCGCAAGACAATCTGATAGTAGATTGTTAGCAAAAACCAAACAAATTCTGCAGCTTTCGGCTTCATATAAAATAGTATATTTAAATGGATTTAAAGTCTTAACCCTAAGTAACAAAATGATGATAAGTTTTGGTCATAAAATGACCATTAGATAATTAGACATTATATAAAATTATATATTAATACGCAGGGTTGGGAAAGTTACTTTGTAAAAGTAACTCGTTACCGTTACCGTTATTTTTTCTAAAAAGTAACTCGTTACCGTTACTCGTTACTAATTTTAAAAAGTAACTGGTTACCGTTACAGTTACTAAAAAGTAACGAGTCGTTACAATTTCCGTTACTTTTTTACAATACAAACTAATAAATTATTTTGCATAAGAAAAACTTTTAAAAAATTGTAAGCAAGATTTCATTCAAGGTTTATTACAAAATAAATGATTAAATTTTATCGAAATTCTTTATTAATTTTTAATAAAATTTGTTGCTCCATAGTATCATTTAAATGCCCTCTTTGTGGTGTTAATACAGAGCCACCGATGCTAAACATTCTTTCTACAGATGCACTGCTTGGTAGAGCTGTATTATATTTAATAAAAAGTTTTTTAAGTTTTGGATAGTCGTTTAACATTTCTATATTACAATTATTTGATTTTAAAAACCGTTGCAATTCTTCTTGTTCAGATTCATTTTGCACCGTTTTTTGCTCAAAAATGAAAAAATCATCGTGATCGTCAGATTTTCCAGCTTTTGAAGAATTTTCAGTTGATCGGATTCCCAATAAATCCTCCAAGTAATTTTCAGCACGTTTTCTTTTTTCTCCGGTTAACCAGTTTAACTTAAATTTTGGATGTAAACATGCTGCTATTATTAATTCTTTTGTTTCAAATATTGTAAGAAATCTAAAATCAAATATAGTAAATTAAGTGACATTGTTTGTTTTATTGAAATTAATACTTTTGAATCAATAGTTTAAAATAAAATAATATTTTTCAATTAAATCCTTATTTAAAATTAAATAACATATGTATTAATCAAATTAATAAGTTACCTTTTATTTAAACCTTGCTGAATAGCTTCAACTAATGAATGGCAATCTATAAGATCAGATTTATTGAGATTTTCTAATTTTCGTTGCAAGGTATTTAGAACTGGTAGTAAATGAGAGCTCTGCTTTTCCGAAAAGATAAAGCTCTCATTGGATATCGCGCGTCGCGTCATTGCACTGGTCTGCAAGAGCCATAAGTTGATCAATCACATTCAAGCATTTTTACAACATAATAAGAATGCTAATTGGTCGATTTGCTTACGGCTTTACGGTTAAGATAAAAATTTTATCACGCACAATAGCAAGAATAATATCTTAAATAAATCAAAAAATTTGAAAAAAGTAACGATAAAAGTAACTGTTAAATTCGTTACTCGTTACCGAAAAATGTAACAAAGTTACTTTTTCCGTTACAAATAAAATTTGTAACGCCATTACCGTTACAGTTACCGAAAAAAAGTAACTGTAACGGTAACGGCGTTACAAGTAACGCGTTACTTCCCAACCCTGTTAATATGTTAAAACATATAGGTAAATTTAAATAATTTAATTTATAAAATTAAAGATCTTTTTGGATAGAAATTGTTCGAATAAGTGAAAATCGAACAATTATCTGTCCGATTTGCCAAAAATCAATTCAATATCTGAATTTCCTGTATAAGAATTGTGTTAAAAATTGAATTGATAAAAATACATATATTATAATATTATTAGCATTTTGCAGGCTTTATATACACTCATAACAAGATTTTGAATACGGTGTAGATAATGAATAACGCGCCGCATAGCGATAAGCGACTGAACTATTTTATAATACTTTATAATAAGCTGCAGATTTTCTGTTCGGTTTTTACTGCCAATTTGCCATCAGATTGCGCACTCTAGATCTTGCTCAGTTTTTTTCGACAATCTGATGTCAGTCATGTCAGCAAGCTTTGCTCGGTTCTTGCTGGCAATCTGCCAGCTTAATCGGTAATAACCACTCTTGTACCAAATTTGTAACCTTTTTGCTGACAATAATTTGTAGCAAGCACTTGGCAATATCTGTTAGAACAGAGGTGGCTGACTGGGTATGTATGCATATTAAATTTTTATATATTTTTATATCTTAAAACATCCTACAAATGTCTTGAACCGTCCTGGACATATTCAAGATGATCATGAGGATGTTTTGTGCTGTCTGGGTATATATTATTATTATATTATATTATTATATAATAATAATAATAATAATAATTATTATTATTATTATATAATTATTATTATCATTATAATAATTTATTATAATTATATTATATTACAATATTATATTTTTTATTAAGACCGGAAATTTATACAATTGCTGTTCCATCGCAATGAAGAATTCGTTGTCCATTCCGAATTACGTAAGAAGCGCATAGACCGCATAAACGCATCAGGCGCATCAACTGCCTTAAGTCGAAATAGAAGCAGTCTATGCGCTGGAAGGTGTGCTAAGAATTCAGTAGTACAATCTAGGAAATTTTCAGCGCTACCAAAGCGCTTCCAATGCACGCATTGGTTATATCGGAACGACTTTCTATGCAGTCTACGCGCTTCATGCATAAGGCCGATATTACATTTGTCGTATGACAAACTTTTCAAGCACATTGATTAGCTAATTTCTAGAGACTCCAGAAAGTTTATATTTTGCAGCCAATCAATATGCTTAAAAAGTTTGTCGTACGACAAATGTAATATCGGCTTAACTCAGAACGCATCCTAACTATGTCGACCAAGTGACCAGATGTACTATCCGTTCTAAAACCATCATCATAGTTTGATGTGCAGTTTTTTAAGATACACTTTACCATTTTTTATATTTATTTTAACTCTCTGCTTCTTAACATTTTTAACCATCTATTATAGAAATAAATATTCGCGTGGTATCGAAGATTGCGTGTGATTTGATATGATTGGATGGCAGGACGATGTTTTCAATCATGGTAATTCACGATAAAAAGAGACAGCTCTGAAGAGCTGCAGCTATTCTTTTGTGGCCGCGGTAGTAGTGGTGGGGGCATAGCCGCGATCCAGTATGGTATATAGTTCAGTGAGACCGTCTTAAGTAATATCTTAAAATGCTAATACGGCTCTGTGATTGGTTTAGGACATCTTAAGATTGTGCTTAAGACGATCTTGAAATAAGAACTGACTATAAATACCGGCCTTAGTCCGTTCTTATATTCAAAGATCGTCGTGTAATCTTGGATCGTCGTAAGATCTCATCAATCAATGAAATAGCCGCATAGTATCTATAGGCTTATGTCCGGATCTACAATAGGTGTAGTAAGCCTTTAGCCTTAAGAACCAATGCCTTTAGCCTTAATGACCAATCACAATCAAGTATGAGGAAAATACTGGACTGTGATTAGTCAATTTCTTAAGGCTTAGGGCTTACTACATCTATTGTAGATCCGAACTTCTCATACAGCACATAAACTTGCAGCAACATTGCAGCAATGCCACAATATTGTACATTGCAGTGAAATATTGCAGAAATATTGTATAGATATGAATTTGCAATATAGTTCAAACAACAGTATAACAATATTTCAAAAATATTGTGAAAGTAACGTGCCCCATTATATGTATTGTGACGTGACGTTTTTGGGACGTCCGTCACAAGGGCCGAATGGCCCGATCGGGGGCGGTTTTTCGGGGGCCTGCGTCTTCCTAATTTAGGGAGAGAGCAGCCCGATGGTCAGATCAGCGGGATCTGACTTTCGGTTAGAAAAAAATCGAAAATGTAAGCTCGAGATGAATCCGCGAATTGGTTGTCGGCACGAGGTCGAGCGGCGGGATCCCATCCGGCGGAAGGAGAGGAAGAGAGAAGAGCGGGAGTCCAGGACACCAAGGACGCAGGAGACGTCAGGTCGTAATTGTTAACTATTAAAAGACACTTTTAGTGGCTAGTAAACATCGCTGCCGGTAATGTATATTTCTTACGGCAGGAAAGGAGAGCGGAGGGCCGGAATAATCCGGCCAAAGGGGAGGCCACTCCACCCGCACAAAGCGAGGGAGTCCCAAGGACGGGGCGACGAGCGGACTCTCAATCCGGAACCTATTCCATCAAATAGGGAAGAGAGCCGATCGGGCGCAGCCGTAAGCCCGCACCTTTAAGCCGAAACAAGAAAATCTGGGAAACTTCGGGGTGATGAAACCACCAACACGGCCGTGATGACAACAAGGATCGCGAGGACCGCAGGACGGCCCTGCGTAACGCGAAAGCGCCACAAGTGGCGCGATAGCGATTTATCGCGCCGGCGTGTCTCCTGCAGGACTCTCGCTCGGCACTGTTCGGCGAGCTGTACGAGAGGACGCAGGTTTTCCCAGGAGCGAGCGAAATACCGAACCGATTAAGGGAAGCACCGAGAACTTCCTGCCGGTGGGACGAGCGTCGTCGACCGATTTTGTTGCCGAATAATTGTAGGTAATTAATTCGGATGAGTCGCGCCCTTAATAGTTGTCGAGCCACGCGTTTTGGTAGATTAACTTGGTGAATATTTTTGGTAGATTAAGTCGCACGGCCGACGGGCACATGTCGCTCATCCGAATTAGGTAAACTAGACTCTCTCTCTATTCACTTCGCCGCCGCCGACAGTCATTAATGTTATTTTCGCGTTTGTCTGTATAATATGTTGTGAATTATCGGGATTTTTGCGTTCACGCGATCGATATTCCGACTCGCGCAAAGTATTGCGCCGCGCGACTCGTACACCACAGTCGTTATCGATAGTTTCCGTATTGTTTCTGTGTATTGCGAGCGCGTGTTTTGTGAGTATCGTAAGAAATTAGAGTCAGGAGGAAGCAAAATCCTAAAACTTCGTACAATAAATCTATCGGGTGTCTTTGAGCCCGCTATTAGTTTCCGCGAGTCATTCGAGTTAGAGATTCGGCATTTCAACGCAAAGGTCACCGTCATTGTTATTGAGACGTATATCGGCTTACCGCGAGCCGGACCAACGGACCGATTTGAGTCGTGCAATCTAGTATTTTCTATTATATCGAAGCGGATTCACGAGCGTGCGTAAAGTAGTTACCGGCGTATTCGAGAGATTTCTTTAGTTGTCGCGGCCTAATTAAGTCTCGTACGGCGGAAATCCTCGCGGCCGAAAAGTCGAGTTAAAGCGCGTAAGACGCCCGGTAATTTGATACTGTTGCGCACGGTCGTGCCGATCTCCGCGGAAATAATATATCCTATTCGCCTGTAAAATAATTACTGTCATCAAACGCTATTATTTATACGAACTGTTCTATACTCTTGTTTCTTTTAATATATTATTGTTATCTTTGTTTTAACCGACCGAATGCTCATTTTGGCTCCCGTGTTCTCGACTCTCAAGATTTCTCCCGTCTCCCCCGAACCCTCCCCCCCCCCCCTCCTCTACCATTTTGGGTATACTGAATAGCCGCGGAATTTTGCCGTCGCGTTAATTATCGGTCGCGCGATTATCTTTTGGTGTTGCGTTTATCGTGAATGGTGCGGCCTGCTGTACCTGGCGCCCAACTTGGTTTATTTTGCGATTCCGGGAATTTTTGTGGATCGCGAGACCGATATTCGAAATACGCGCCGAAGGTGTACCATGGGCATCGGAGAACCGCCCGCCGAATAAATAATTATTAATTAAATAATTTTAAAAGAAATATACGGTTACAGTATATATACAGAGTGTCCCATTTTAAAGGACCCACTCAAATATCTCAAAAACATTGCGTTAAATCGAAAAATGTTTCAAACAAAAGTTGTGTGGCTTCAAGGGGGCCATAAGATGGTAACAATTATTTGACCTTGAAAAATCATTTGAAGATCATGTGAAGGTCAATTTTAAAATCTTAAATAGAAACTCCCATTTTTTATTTAATATTCTTGTAGCTTATCTCGAGAGCTTTCCAAAACACTATAATAAAGTATTTTTTCATTAAGTACTTTTTGAGTTATTTTATATTTTAATCTGACATATTTTGATATAAAAAATAAAATATTTTGTAAAATATTCAGTTTTCAATAATCTAACCGTAATACTTTTATGTACAGAATAATGAGACCACGTGTCAAACCACTTTCCACTAATAGCAAGAATGGGACAGAGAATAGATACTAAGCGGAAAAGAAGGGAGCAAGATGTGAAGAGAGGGTGGAGGGTTGCAGCGCTGAGAGAGGAGGAAGTGGGAGATCGATTCAGAATGAAAGTGGCGGAGAAGATAGGGTGCACAACAACAAGACATCGAACAAAGATGGAGAAATATAAAGGGATGTTTGATTGAAGTAGCGGAGGAAACAATAGGAAAGGAGAGACAACGGGAGAGAGAGGGATGATTCAATGAGGAGTGTAGACAAGCCATTGCGATCAAAAATGAAAAAAGACTGAAGTACATGCAGAGACAGACTAGAAGTAGCGCAACGGCGTATAAGGAAGCGGGATCGGGAGCAAAATATTTGATGAGAAGGAAGAAGAAGGAGGCTATTGAGACAAGCATGAAGGAACTGGAAGAAACAAGGGTAAAGAATGAGTCCAGGAAGTTCTATCGGAAAATAGACCAAATGAGCAAGATCTTCAAGCCGAAGGCGATAGGAGGATGAAGACGGGAGACTGATTATACAAGAACAAGAGGTAATGAGTAGGTGGAGGCGGTATTTTGAGGAATTTCTGAATGACATTGAGACGGACGGAAGGCTTGGGAACGAGCACCCCTACGACGCAAGTAATCAGGAAGTGCAAGGGGTAGACCCACCAACTGCCAGAGAAGTAAAGGTCGTGGTAGCAACATTAAAAAACAATAAATCGGCAGGCGCAGACGGCATACAATCTGAGTTGTATAAGTCAAGTGGAGATCAGCTAACCGAATGCCTACACGCTCTGATAATGCAGATATGGGATAAGGAGGTGATACCAGAAGATTGGAGCAGGAATCTGATTGTGCCTCTGTATAAAAAAGGAGATAAAGCAAAATGCGATAACTATAGAGGGATCAGCCTAATGAACACGGCGTACAAGATCTTCTCAAGTCTGTTATACAACAGGATATCTTCTTATGCAGAAGCGAGCATTGGTGACTACCAGTGCGGCTTTAGGAACAACCGCTCTACGATGGATCAGATCTTCACACTAAAACAGATTTTGGAGAAAACGTGGGAGTTTGACGTTACCACATGGTATATCTTTGTAGACTTCCAGAAAGTCTATGATAATGTGCGGAGGTCTGCGGTCTTTAGGGTGTAATAAATCGCTTTCGCGAGGCGGTGACGGATAACTCGGTCGGGATCCGGGGCTCGTGAAAGAGGTATCGAGAGACGAACGCAAGTATTGTTAGGTAAAATATAATTTATTGCGTATAAATGTGTGTTTGTACAGTGTGAGTGTATGTGTATAAACGATGTGTGGGTATGGGCGTGTGTAGTGGGGTGCGTGTGAGACGATAGGCGAGTGAGTGCGTGCGCGAATGTATAATGTATAATATGTGTATAATAAAAGAGTAGAGTATCGAAGGTGTATATGTGATGCGAATGGCGGTATGTGTGTGACGGTAATGCAAGCATATGCATGTGAGATGCGAAACGGATAGCGGTACGGTGCATCCAATGCAATGCACGTATGCGTGGCGTGGTGCGTGATTTCGATGGCTCGATAGAATATCGATTACGGATCGCGGGTCGCGATTTTGGCAGGTGCCGCTAGTTATGGGGCGGTAATTTCGGTCGGGCCGGTAGGCGGTCCTTTGACGCGTCTGTATTGATTCTCGTACGTTGATCGGTGTCGCGGCAGGATATAGATCCTCCCCCCGCGCGGGACTTAGCGCGCCGTATTAATGGTAAGTTCGGTCGCGGAATTACTGGCGGTGCGCGTATAGCGCGTTATAGTTTTACTCGGAATGGTCTTTCCCCGTGGAATTCAGAAGTGCAACGGTTGACGGGAACACCTGTCAATGGCAGGGAACTCCCTACCACTGGATGATCGCCGTTGCACGTAGGTGGTCGGATTTATTTGAGGTGCCGAGAACTCTCGGCGGAGGTTGAGTACGCCCAACCCCGCTTTCCTCCCTTGTGTAATTCTGGATGGATCGCTCTCGGAGATGCCGCAAACTCTTGGCGGAGGTTGGGTACTCCAAACCCCGTTTTCTCTCTCTTTGAGCGTTGTCTAGAATCGTTTCGGATTTCCAGGCGTCTTACAGACTCTGGCGGTTGCGGAAGATCTGGTCTCGAGATGTTGGAACGCGCCTTATTTATACCGCTTTTCGGCATGCGCGCGTGCGTAATATGCCTTATTGTTTTAAGGAATATTGTTTATCGGTGAACCGGCGCGCGCGACTCGGGTATTTTCGGAAACGGTCAGGACAGTTACCCGAGCGCGGCGACGGTTTCTGGTACTCGCGCGCTCAAACGGCGGTTATAAATCGGCGTGTTTCGTTATTGTTTAAAAAATGGCGCTCAGCACCTCCGCATTATGCCTGACCGGCGTTTGTCGGGCAGCGGACTTCCGGCGGATCGACGGCCGGGTAATCGGTGGAGCAATGCATTGTTACAAGGATAATGAGGGAAATGCGGATCCCGGAAAAGCTCATTTTCTGATACGAATGACGGGGAGTTTCCGTGACTCTCTTAAGGACGTCCGGGTGACGCTCTTTACTGACCCTTGCGCCGGTGCTGGTGATCTACGGGTCCGTTGGATCCCGTGCGCGGGTGATGTTCTGAGTCGATCTCGGGGTCTGAGAGTCATGGTTGGAACGTGATGCGAATCGGGAGTGGTGCACTTGGACACAGTATAATTGGACACGGTGCAAATGGACACGAGATTTTGCACACGGTTCAATTGGACACAGTGCATTTGGACACAGTAATTTTGGATACAGTAGCTTTTGGACACATAAGAAAATACGCATCGTTTACTTGGACACCGCTCAATTGGACACTGTTCATTTGGACACCGTTCGTTTGGACACAGAAAGATGCGCACCGTTCATTTGGACACCGTTCGTTTGGACACCGTTATTTGCCCACTGTTCGTTTGGACACCGTTCATTTGCCCACCGTTCGTTTGGACACCGTTCATTTGCCCACTGTTCGTTTGGACACCGTTCATTTGCCCACCGTTCGTTTGGACACCGTTCATTTGCCCACCGTTCGTTTGGACACCGTTCGTTTGTACACAGAAACATGATCTGTCTACTCTGTCGCTTTTATCTATCCTTCAACCCAGCATAGCTACGAGTCGGTGTCAGATTGACCAAATGGCTCTTATGTAGCGAGCGCACCTAGATGCGTTGGTGGGACGTGTCTGTGGCCATGTGGGCGACGCACTTTTAAGAAGTGGGGAGCCTGCAATGGCTAAGGTCACGTTCCCGTACTCGGCTTTCCTATCCCCTCTACATCCAATCTCCCGGCAGCCCATCCCCATCCGTTTGTCTCTGTTGTGCCTCGGTACAGTGGAGAGAAACAGGGGCTGTTGTACTCACCCACCGGTTCCTGCGCTTCTTAGGTCTCAGACCCAGCGGCGACGGAATCGGGGGTTACTAATACTTTTCTCTTTTCAGGCTTCCATCTTTTGTCGTTTTCCATTTTTATCGCCCGGTCGTTTATTCCGACTCGTCCGTTGTGGTAGGGAAATTGACGTATTATAAGTAGATAGATAGGTAGGCGTTTCCTCCTAATGGCGCCCGTTTTAAGGCTAAAGTCAAGGATCGTGTCGATGGTCTGAATGGTCGCGAAGACGAAAAAAATCGCGGTCGCTAGCGGTTCACCACCTCGGGGTACCTGCTGTCCCCCTTCCGTTGTATCTAGGCTTGGCGGCGTAATGGTGGCTCTGCGCTGCTCGACTCCTTTTCCACCGTACTCGTGGGAATAAAAATGTTACGTAATTTTTCAAAACTTTTGGCGAGGAGAAGTGCCCGCCTGGCTGATCGCTTCCCGCCAGATGTGGCTGCTGTTAGGGAGGCAAGGGATGTGCCTGTCGTCGAGTCGCGAGTACGCTCGTGCGCGCGCTTGGAGACGGTCTCCGCTTCCTCGAGAGCGCCTCGCCAGGCTGTGCCCGAGCGATTCCGCGACGTAACACGACTTTGTGCACAGTCCCAAGGTTGCGGCCTTCGCGCCGTCCGAATCGTTCTAACGCGATGTGAGATTAGCTCTATAAGGTCTTCACCGGCAGTCATCGACCGGGATGAAGAAGTTAGGAATAGGGAATATAATACAGGTATAGTCTCCGCGATTAGGCCCGCGATTAGTTCCGCGATTATTTCCGCGAATAGCTCCATAAATAGGTCCGCGAATAAAATCGCGATAGATAATAAGATTAGACTCGAGAATGTTCCCCAATTTCAACCCCACATCGTAGGTGAATCGAGTTCTTCCTCATGGCCGCTGCAACAAGCTCCGGCAGAAATCGATCCTTCCTTCTCACTTGCGTCCACGGGAGTGAGAATACTACAGCTGAACATGAGGCGTTCAGCTGTAGTAACGGGTGAGGTGCGTCAGCTCGTGGTAGAAAAGCGACTTGACGTCCTGTTATTGCAGGAACCTCATGTCAAGAAGCAAAACACGGGTCACACCTTTGTTGGATTAGGGAAAGGGATGAGGGTGGCTGCCGTGCGCTCGCAACGTCCGTGGGCGGCGGTAGCGGTTTGTAACCCTCAATTCCAAACGATGTTTTGTGACGTTGCCGTCTCGCGCGCGTCTGCCGAGTCCCTCTCCGATCGAAAAGCGCGGACTAAAGGGCCGCGCCAGTCGAATCATTGCGAGAACCGTACCGTTACATCCAGAGAGGCGTCATTAATTGAGATTTCGAGCTTAATATTAATTTCGTTTATGATTTTCTTTCGTATGAATAATTCATTTGGGAGCCTCATCGGCAGAAGGAGCGGAGAGTCGCTGAAACGTCACGGAAAATACGATCGCCAATCAAAGAAGACCTTAGAGGGGCGAGGAGCCAGCAATTTGGAAATCCAAATTATCTAACGGCCAAGCTAGCTACGTCACGACGGGATCCGGACCCGCACACGTGATGCGCGACGCACGGGACAGCGAGAAAATCCTCGCGCAAGGGCTCAGGCCCGTGCGGATACGGTCCCCGCGGAGGGACTGCAATCCTGCCCCCGATGGCGTGACGCAGCCCCGGGAGAGACGGAGGGAAAGGTGGCAGCGATGTTTCCGGCCAAGCCGTTCGCCTTAGACCTCGCGACGGCCCCGCGGAACGGGCCCCAGCGAATTATTGTTCGTAATACCGGGGGCGCGCGCACCCCCGTTACGACCGTGAGCGCGCCGCCCGTCGGCTACAACGCGTGATAACGCGTGATTGGTCGCGATAATACGCACCCCGTGTGCGCAGCCCCGGCTGGCCCACAAGTATCGATTCTGGATCGCGACGATCCAGGAAGAGACTGGCGTGAGCTTGCGTGCGAGTAACGGCGTAATCGGGAGGACTGTTTGTGGCGAGAACAATTGCGAGATCGTTGCTGCGTGAACGAGCGGAGAGGATCCCGGCGATCGACGGCGAAGAATTGTGAGCGCGAGAGGACTTCGTCGACCCCTGACCGTCCCGACGGGAGGAAGAGTACCGGTGAGGTTACCCTCCACCATATTCGCCACTCGCGATTGCGCCCGGAATCGTTTCGTTCTGTCGTCGTCGCCGTGAATTCGTACTTTGGTGTACGGGCTAAGCCCGATTCTTTAGTGTAGATTTTCGCGTCACGGCCACGTCGGCGATTCGGGCCCCGGAGCCTCGAAAGTATCGGTTTCCGCGGATCGAGACATTACTTCGCGTTTTTAATAAACCGTGTGTCGTCTCTCTGGAGATTCGGATTCCGTAGATTATATTTGCGTTGGGTCTCGCACGTCTAGCGTTTAAGACTCGTTCGTACTGTATGTCGGTCGTCTGAGTGGGAGTGTGTTTCGCGTCAATTTGTTATATTCTTTTTGTCTCTCGTTTGTGAATCGCGTAAATTCTAGCACAGCTTCGATGTAGTAGATAGCTTCAAGTATCTCGAGGCGGTAGTCACAAGAATAGCGGACGAAAGGACGGAGGTCAGTACTGTCAGTAGTAGAATAGCAGCAGCGAATCGCGCATACTTTCACCTAAGCAAGCTCCTAAGAAGTCAACTGCTATCCCGGACCACAAAACTCCGCTTGTATAAGACCCTCATTTGATCAGTGGTCACATATGGAAGTGCGACATGGATCCTCAAGCAAGATACCTGCAGAAAAGTGGACTGTTTTGAGAGAAGGATCTTTGGGCCAGTAAAGGAAGGTGACGAATGGCGTTTGAGTAGAAACCAGGAGTTAGAGGAGCTGCTACGGGAACCCACACTGTCGGCACATATTAAACTACGACGGTTAGGATGGTTTGGACATGTAACGAGGATGGAGCAGCAGAATGGCCAAACGTACTATGTTCTATAGATATATTGGCTCAAGACCAATGGGAAGACCCAGAACCAGGTGGAAGGACGAAATAAGGCTGGACATTGAATGGAATAAGGAACGAGTCATCTGGAAGAGGAGGATTGGTCAGGCCAGAGACCACTGGAGTCTGTAGTGCCAATAAAAAAAGAAGAAAAATAACTATTTCTAATTATAATAAATAATTATTATTTTAAAAAGCATGTATTATATGTTATTACGTTTTCGAAATTATTGCATTTACGATGCGAAAATTTCAGTTATTCGCAAAATCGCAAGAATAATGTAATTAATAAATTACACTTGGGAAAAATTATTTTTATTCTGCTCAAATCAGATATTCCAACGTTAAAATGTATTGGTCGCTCTGAAAAGAGCGGATTGATTAAAAAAAATTTTTAGAGCAGATGCTCGAAATACTCGCCATCCATCCTTTTTTTTTTTTGTGACGGAGGGGAAATGCTTCTACGCATACCCCGCCTCGATGGGGTTCGAGGCGGGGTTATGTGGGACTCACCCCGGCCTAAACAAACGGCCGGGGACTACCCACTAAAACCCCTCCGGGTGGTCTTCTCGGGCGTTTCCATCACCACCTCCGCCATCGAGGCGGGGGGCGTGACGGCGGCCGTCCGGGCCCTAGGGGGCCTTTTCTCCTTGGGGGCCTCCATTGGGGTCCCCTTGTCCTCCGCCCCACGCTTGCGGGTATCGGGCGCCGCGGTAATCTCGGCCAGATTAACTGACCGGGACGTTCCCGCGGCGCTCTTCGGCGGGAGGGGCTCCCGCTGTTTGCCCGGCCGCTTCTTGGGGGGGGGGTGCATCTTGCACTCCCCACCCTGTGATCGGCCGGGCGCCCCAAACCCGCGCAAACCGGGCACCTGACCTTTCCGGCGCAGTCGCGCGCCAGGTGCCCCGATTCGCCGCATCTATAACAGCAGCCCCTACGGTCGATGGGGCTGCTGCAATGCTGCTGGACGTGGCCCCTCTCCAAGCATTTGAAGCATTGGAGGGGGCGCTTGTCCAGCAGCTCTACTTGTGCCCGGGACCATCCTATCTGGATGGCCCGGGCTGCCGCTATCTTATTAGCGGCCCTCAATGGGCACTGCAACCATACAGTGCCCAGGCCGTGGGTTGGGAACCTGATGTCCCCAACCCTCACGTCTGCCGCCTCGCAGCCTCCCGATCCAGAAGCGGCCGCCGCGATATCGGCGGCCGCAATGGACCGGTCGAGGCCCCGGAGCCTGAGCTCCGCCTTCCTTACCGGGCGGGCGAGACGGACCGCCTCGCTGCCGGCGAACACCCGGCAGAGGCCGGCGTACAAGGCGTCGCCCCCCGCGACGCCGTTGGTCCGTCCTTTTCGCCCGACCCGGCGAGCTCCACAACCATGGCCCCCGTAGCGGCCTCCCGGACCCGGAGGGAGTCGATTCCCAGCTTTGGGAGATCAATCTCCCTCCGGGCCCCTGCCATGGTTTCCTGGTATGCCCCGTCGGCGCAGGTTATAGTGACCGCCGCCGATCGGGGCACCCTGCGCCTCGAGGCATCCCCTCGTTGGCGCTTTTTTGGCCGCTGCCGCCCCCCAGTGCGTTGGGTGGACGGCGCCGCCTTTGCGGCTCCTTTTCCGGCCGGGGGTTGGGCCGCCTGCGCGGCCTTTGCCCGTGCCGTCCTCTCCCTCCGCCCCACAACCCTCGACCAAGAGTCGTCCTGGCGAGGGACAACGGGGGGAAGGGGAGGGAACCCCTGATCCCGTGCCACCGGCCTGGAATCGCTAGGGGTGGGCGAGGCTCTGCTCCGCCCTCCCGGGGTCGCCGGTGCGCCGCGGAGCGCAGGGGGCGGGGGCCTCGCGCCGCGCGACTTTTTTCTCCTCTTCCTCCCCTGCCCCGGCGCCGAGGCGCCGGCAGGGGGGAGAGGCGGGAGATCTCTCCCGGGCGGGCGACTGACCGCCGGCGTGGGTCCCCTAGAGGGTCCACCCCGGCCCAATGCCGCCCGCATGTCGACGAGGGTGGCGATCTGCTCGGTATACCAGTCATACCAAGCTCGCTCACCCTCGCCGACGACTCCCGGCGGGTAGCTCGCGGGGAGCGGCGCAGAGGCACCCACCAACGGGGGCCTCATCGCCGCCAATCCCCGGCCACCCGCCGACGTTGGGGATTGCAATCCCTTTCCCCCCCTCGGGGGGGACGTTGGGGCCCCTGTCCCATACCCCCCCCCCCTATGAAACGTTGGGGACGTAGGTCCCTTCCCCCCCCCCAACGTTGGGGACCCCTGTCCCTTCTTCCCGGCTGGGGGCTCCACCCTCACTGGAGTCCCCAGCGCCTCCACCGACTTCACCCGGGGCACTCCCCGCTTTTTGCGGGGAGACCCTCCAGGCGGGCCGGGGAGAGCCAACTGGAGGGAGGGTTTGGCGGCTCTGACTGCCGCCAACTCCCCTCTGAGCTCACGGACCCCTTTTTGGAGGTCCGCGTTGCGGTCTCCGAGGGACATAATGTCCCTTCGGAGAACCGCGAGCTCTCCCTCTCCCTCGACCCGCTGGGCCCTCTCCGCCAAGATACTGGCCGCTACCCCCACCAGGGCCGCGGCCCCCCTCAGCCTCTTTTGGAGGGGGCCCTGCAAGTTCCCGGAGCAGGCGGCCATCCGATCAATGGCTGCCGCCCGCTCCAGGCTACGCGCCGCTATGTCCGGGGTGGGGGCTTGCCTCACCTCGTCAGCGCATCGTGCCTCGTAGGTCCTGAGTTCCCTACTCGGCGGAGGGAGGGGAGCATCCTCCGACAGGGCCTTCTTGGCCCTCTGCTCCCTCTCCCTTTCTCTCCTACGGGCGGCTTCCGCCTCGCGTTTTTCGCGGAGGCCCACAAATTCGCCCGTAGTGGGCGGTCGTCCTCGCCCCCGCTTCTTGGGGAGGTCCTCCTCCATTACCTCATCCCCCTCGGGGGACATGTACCCCTCGGTGTCCTCGCTCGCGAGCGTGGCCCGTGATGAGGGGACGGGGGTGGCGCAGCTGCTGCCCTCCCGTGAGGAGTCCTCCTCCCTCTCATTTGAGCGGGTGAGGCTCTTGCCCCGACCCGCTTCGCCCCGGCTGTATGGGTGCGCCCTCGCCGACGAAAGCGAGCGCGACCGGAACCCCGACCTCGACGAAGCCGGACCCGGTCGACCTGCCCCCCGCGTGGTCACCCTCCTCTCACTATCTTCGGCGATAGCTAGCTCGCCGGGGGCGCTCGTCGGCAACGCCCCCGGTGGCCCGTCGTGTGATGACGACGAGGGGGGAACCGGGACTGTATCCCCCCCACGCCGGCCGCTGTGGGTTCCGAGGCCTACTGCGGCGGTAAGGTTATTATCCCTTGTTGTACTCATCATTTGGTATCAAGAAAAGATGGTTTAATTTCGGTGTTTTCCTTCACCTAGGTCGGTTGGCTTCACCACGCCTGACGAGCCCGACCTGCCCGGGATTTTTTACTGAGGTTACCTACCTCTCCTTCTCACTCGATCCCTCCTTCCCCTCCCATGCACACCCCCTTCCCCCTTCCCCCGAAACCCCAATATCCTCCCCAACCACATCCTCAATACCCACATATACCCACATACCCCCCTCACACCCACACAAACCCCCAGAAAAATAACCCCAATAACCCCCCAATAACCCCCCACAATATCCCAATACAATCCAAAAACTCACCCAAAATAAAGAAAAATAATACTCATTCACACGACGATCGAGCTATTTGGTGCACTCTTAGACCCCTTCCGGCAATGGAAGGGGAGCCCCCCCACCACGACAAGGTGGTGCACCATCGGGGGGGTCGCCATCCATCCTAATGCAAGCTTTCATGCGTTTTAATAAATTTCTTTGGACGTTTTCCATTACATTTTCATCGATATCCCAAATAGCATGTCGTAATCTTGTCTCAAGCTCTTCGGTATTTTCGGGAAGCGTTATATAAATTACTTCCTTACAATATCCTCATAAGAAGAAATCCAGAGGATTGAAATCCGGAGATCTTGCGGGCCAAAGTATCGGGCCGTACTGACCCATCCAGCGTCCGAGAAAATGCTCGTTTAAATAATTTGTAACGATCCTGGCGTTGTGTGGCCAGGCATCGTCTTGTTGAAAGACAATCTTGTTTCTTTTAAATAATGGCACATCTTCTAGAAAATCTGGTAGATTTTCTGTTAAAAAATCGAGTTCTTCCAGTTAAAATAACTGGAAGAATAACTGGACCAAAGTAGGATAATAAGGTTGGTTCTAGCTCACTTGTGCGATGAGTGCGAGAGAGAGGTACAGTTGGAGAGAGAGAGACAGAGATATGTGTCCGAGCAGTTTGTAGGCGCCCGCGGGGGGGAAATCGGGCCGGAGGGTAACCGGGGGGGGGTACGTAGGGCGAGGGGGGAAGCGCGGCCGGGGGGAAGCGGGGTAAGAGTGCTCGAGAGATGGCGCTCGGGTCGATCGGGGGGGGTCACGGTTCCTCCCCGATTCGATCTTGGCGCGACTCGTTCTTTAGGGACGCGCGCTGCTTCTAGCGGCGATACGAGCGCGCTTATCGCTCTAGCGAGACGGCGGATCTTCGAAAGGTCGTGGAATAAAGACATCGTCGTTCTAGCGAAAGAGGAGATGTTTTTATTGTTTTCTTTTACAATATTTTTAATATATTGTTGCGTCCCTGCGGGTCTTTAGATGATGTAATTATCTTCAGTAAAAATTGCGAGGAGATGTTGGACCATTTGAGGCAAGTCTTCTTACGTTTGCGCTCTGCCAATTTAAAATTGAATCCGAAGAAGTGTTCTTTCTTCAAAAGGGAAATTAAATATCTCGGTCATGTTGTTTCTGAAGGAGTGACAACGGATCCTGAGAAAATTTCTGCTGTTAGGAATTGGCCAGTTCCTCGCACCAAGAAGCAGGTACGTAGTTTCTTGGGTTTTTGTTCTTATTATAGAAAATTTGTGAAAGGATTTTCTTTAATAGCTAAGCCATTATTTTCTTTGACCCAGAATTTGACAAAGTTTGTGTGGACGAAACAATGTGAATCAGCTTTTCAGGAATTAAAGAAACATTTAATGTCTTCTCCTATTTTATCTTTTCCCAGAAATGAAGGTCAATTTTTTCTTGATACTGACGCCTCAAACCATGGTATTGGCGCAGTGTTATCTCAAATTCAGGACGGCTCAGAAAAAGTTATTGCTTATTATAGTCGTGTGTTGGGTAAATCAGAAAGGGATTATTGTGTAACTCGACGAGAGTTACTTGCTATTATAGATTCATTGAAGTCATTTCATCACTATTTATACAGACGTAAATTTGTGATTAGAACTGATCACATTTCTTTACGGTGGTTGATGTCATTCAAAAATCTAGAAGGACAAATGGCGCGATGGTTGGAGCGAATCCAGCAATATAATTTTGAAATTTTTCACCGAAAAGGGAACCTTCATGGGAACGCTGATGGATTATCGAGACGCCCTTGTGCAGAAATCAATTGCAACTATTGCAACAAAATTGATTTGAAAAAGGAGGAATTCGTTGGAAGAATTGTCTTTGGGTTGGATAATTTAGGAAGTTGGAGGAAGGATCAATTAGAAGATCCGGCAATAGCGAAGATCTTACTTGGAAAAGAAAAGGATCAGCGTCCTTCTTGGCAGGAAATTGTTTCAGAAAATTTGTTTTCCAAAATTTATTGGTCGCAGTGGGATTCTCTCGTTTTTAAAAATGGTGTTTTATTTAGGAAGTGGGAATCTCCTAATTTACAGACTTCTGTTTTTCAAATTGTAGTTCCACAAAGGAGAATTCGGCAGATCTTGGAAGAAGCTCATGATTCTTCTTCCGGTGAACATTTCGGAGTGAACAAGACCTTAGGGAAGATTTGAAAACGATTTTATTGGGGCACCTGTAAGCAGGACGTTGAAAATTGGTGCAGGTCTTGTCACGTTTGTATGGCTAAAAAAGGACCTTTTGATAAAGGGAAATCTGAATTACGAATTTATAACGCTGGAGTTCCATTTGAGAGAGTGCAAATGGATATTTTGGGTCCATTTCCGACATCTTCTACAGGGAATAAATACTTATTAGTTGTCTCTGATTGTTTCACCAAATGGGTCGAAGCTTTTCCATTGAAGAATTTCAGGGCGAATACTGTTGCGGAAATCTTCGTAAATCAAGTAATTTCAAGATACGGTGTACCATCAGAATTACACACCGATCAAGGGAGGAATTTTGATTCTCGTATTTTCCACGAATTGTCAAGTTTATTGGGAATTAAAAAGACCAGAACTACCCCATTTCATTCTCAGTCCAATAGTTTGGTCGAACGACAGCATCAAACAATTATAAATTATTTGGCTAAGTTTGTTGCGGAAAATCAACGAAATTGGGATCGTTGGATAGGAATGTGTTTATTAGCTTATAGGTCAGCCAAACACGAGATTACAGGAATTTCTCCAGCCGAATCATGTTTTGGTCGAGATTTGAAACTACCTTTAGATCTTCTTCGTGGTAGTCCTCCAGAAGTTGGAGTGGATGTTTCGGAAGAAAGTTATGTGACGGAACTAAAAGAAAAATTGAATAGAATTCATGATAGGGTTAGGCAACGCTTAAATATGAAGTCTTCAAGAGCAAAAGCTTACTATGATCGAAAGGCTCGTCAAATTCATTTTGAGTGTGGACAAAAAGTCTGGTTGTTTAATCCTTGTAGGATTGTTGGTAGGTCTCCCAAGTTACAAAACAATTGGGAAGGTCCTTATGAAATAATTAAGAAGCTTAATGATGTTGTTTATTGTATCCGGAAGTCTAGAAGGCATAGAAATAAAATAGTTCATTTAGATCGATTAGCTTCGTATCATGAAAGGCAGATTTAAATCACATCCGAAACCCGATTTATGGTTTATGTTACTTGATATTTGTTAATTTTCTTTCTATTTCTTTTTCTTAAGGAATTGAAGAAGCTGTTTTATAGAATCTTCTTTCGAAATTTGTTCTTCAAAGACCATCATTGAGGACTCTGTCTCTCCCCGGTTTTTGACCGTGGTTTTCCCGTGGGACGAAGGGCGAATGCAGAGACAGGGACTTGAGGTATCTTCTTAGAAGGACGGTGGGTCCACGGGTGTTACCCCCCTCTTGTCCGAAGATTCGCTCCCTTATGTTGAGATGCGGAGATGCGGCAGCATTGGATATTTCCGGAAATCAGGCGAAGAACGGGGGACAGCTACTGCAATTTCAAGATTTATCGATTGGGTTCTGGATTTTGACGGTGCTCGGTAACCTGCAGCAGCAGCTCAGGGTAGGGCAGGAAACCGTTTTTGTACCCTGGAGTCGACATTGGATATTCTTGTCAAGCGGGTTCGATGGCAGTATCCTGTATATTCCTGGAGGGTGATTGGGGCCGATAAATAATGGCGCTCAGTAACCTGTAGCAGCAGCTCAGGATAGAGCAGGAAGTCATTAAGGCACCCTGGAGTCAACGCCTTGGAAGAAGAGGACAACGATCAACCCATTTAATTTAGAAGAGCCCTTCTCCCATTGATTGTCGGGACGACAATCTTGAAGAGGGGAAGTAGTGTTGCGTCCCTGCTGGTCGTCTGTGACCGTTATTCCAGAATCTGCTGTACCCGTCTCCGGGAGAACGTTGCTAAGGGTTGTTGTTAAACAACGGCGTTCATCTGGAGAGAGATCGGCCATCTTGGAGTCTCGCGATGGATGCCATTCCGGGCGGACGTATTCGAGATTACGATAACCGTTATTGTTCTGTGTTCCTTGTATAATAGTGTTTTGTGTTATTATATTAAAGTTCCTTTCGTTCTTTCAAAGGAGTGTTAATTATTTACTTGCGGTACGCGAGTGTCGGTTGTGTCACGCGGATTCGAGTTATATCGATTTCGATCCGCGGACGCAACAATATTAATAATACGATAATACGAGTACGCGGATAAGCGTATCACGATTCCCCGAAGAGCAGAGCCTGCAGCTCGCAATCGATCAGATCGTTGCGGTCGAAGTTATCGCTCTCGCGTATCGTCGCGGGAATAAGCGCCGTATCGCGAGCGCCTGCCGCGATGTCGAGGAAACGAGTCAGCTTGTTGTCCACGCGTGTGGTTAAACCGCTTAAAGATGCAACGATGCGGTTGACGCAAAGTTCCAGATTTAATATAGTTATGATAGTGCTCTTCGATACGGCCAGACGAACCTTGGGCGTTTCGAGACGGAGTATTCAGTAGTGATACTATGCGGGTTCTAAGCCGTGGTCCTCTGAGGGGGGGTGAGGGGCGAGAGGAAACCGGCGGGGGGGGTATGACGTCACGGGGAGGGGGTATAACGTCACGGGGGGGGCATCACGGAGGTATGACGTCACGGAGGGTATAACGTAATGGGGGGGGGGTATGACGTCACGCGGGGCGACTGCGGCGGAACGGTAGGCGCGGAGCCGCGGAGAGGGGGAGGGGGACCGCGGCGGAACGGTAGGCGCGGGATCCGCGGAGAGGGGGAGGGGGACCGCGGCGGAACGGTAGGCGCGGGGTCCGCGGAGAGGGGGAGGGGGACCGTGGCGGAACGGTAGGCGCGGGGGCGGCGGAGAGGGGGAGGGGGATCGCGTCCTAAGCGATAGGCGAGGGACCTGCTAACCTAACCTAACCGATAAGCGAGGGGTCCGTGGTGAGGGGGAAGGGGGACCGCACGAAACCGATAGGCGAGGGATCCGCGGGGAAGAGGGAACGCGAAGGTACGATGCCGCGAGTAGGTGTTAGAGAGATAGCGCGAGGCGTCCGGAATGTGTAAGAGAAGGATAGCGCTAATGATATTCTATGGGCGTGGGAGAAGGATAGCGCGAGACGTCCATATGAGCGTAAGACAAGGATAGCGTTTGCATGCACGTGGGAAAAGGATGGCGCGAGGCGTTCGCAATGTGTGGGAGAGGGATAGCGTGAGGCATGCATGTAGGAAAAGGAAAGAAGAAGATCCAGAAATAATCGATACTTTAATTATAATAATAATAATAAGTTTATTTAATAATTGTGTGTATATTACAATGTGTGTGTGTGTGTGTGTGTGCATTGTCTCAAACATTTTAGAGTAGGAGAAGTATCACTTACGAAAAACGCTTACTCTCAGCTCTTGATAAGAAAACAAAAGTTAGCATGTTTCCACGAGCAAATATCTAAAGTCTTTTAAATATAAATAATATATTATAATATGTAAACCACTATTGAACGGCAATCGAATGGCTTTGAACGACTATCGAACGGCTATTGAACGGCTTTGAACGACTATCGAACGGCTTTTGAACGGCTATCGAATAGCTATTGAAAGGCTTTTGAACGGCTTTGAACGGCTTTGAACGACTATCGAACGGCTATTGAACGGCTATCGAACAGCTATTGAACGGCTTTTGAACGGCTTTGAACGACTATTGAACGGCTATCGAACGGCTTTGAACGGTTATCGAACGACTATCGAACGGCCATTGAACGGCTTTGAACGACTATTGAACGGCTATCGAACGGCTTTGAACGGTTATCGAACGGCTATCGAACGGCAATCGAATGGCTATAAACGACTATTGAACGGCTAACTAACGACAATTAAACGACAAAACAATTATTTATACACCATTCAAATATTAATGTCATGTACTGAAATGTAACATCTATATTTTAATTAACTAACTGACGTCGCTATCTAACGTCACGTACTGAAATTTAATACTCGCGTACTGGGATATGAAAGAGGAAAAGGGAAGAATAAAATATATTTCAACAATAGTTTATTCTAAATAATGTTTGGGTGAATCTTTATGATGGTTCGTCCACCAATTGAATATTTTAAATACATTTTGTAAAGCGCAATTTTTCAAATGTTTTTCACAGCGCATAGTATTAGTAACATCTAGCTTATTTAACGAAGTGATGTCTTCATAGTCCGCATCCAAGGTCTCAATAATAACGTCGTTTCTCGCATCATCGTCAAGTATATCGACCAGCCATTCTCGTTTTTCGCATCCTTTAACGTATACGATAGGAGATGCTCCATCTTCCTCTTCCGTCGCGCCCATCACGGCTCTCGTAATCAAACGCCTAGCGAAGCTGTATGGAACGTTTCCAGCCTCCCATTGAAGTCCATGGTGATGTCCGATTAGCCATGAAGCTTGGCATCTCTCAGATTTTGTAAGTGCACGCCATGGTACGGGACTTGCAAAAAAGTAATGAGAGAGAACAGATCCATTTCTCAATATCGCTACTTTCTTCACGACAAAGTTTCTCCCGATAATGAATGCCTGCAGATCCACAAATGTTGGCGCGATCATGCTGATAATATTACCGTACAATTGCAAGAACGATGTACGACTGTTGCCGATCGTCAAAATCTCAATCTTTTTATATTTTGACATTGGAGGGGATATTTGCTGATTTAGGTAATTTTACGAACTACGTTGGTCAATGGGCAATATTCGACAACGCGATCGTGCAAGATGAGACAATAGGCGGTAGTATTTGTCGGTATATCCTCCTTGCACTCAAACTCTAATCTCACGTCCACGGTGGAATTTTTGACAGACTCGTTTTGTCGCGAGCAATCGATAACCACGAGAGGACCGCAATGTAGAAATTTTGAAATGTTTAATAGCACATCATCATTATCACATCCGTAATAAGATTTGCGAAAACGAGAGTACATATCGAACAAGAGGGCGAATCTATTTTTATCGAAATCTAAATTCAAATCATCGTAGGGATAAAATTCCGAGTTTAGATAGAGTTTAACGTTGGTCAATTGCAGTCGTCGAATGTAGTAATATCTTTTGACACAGAATTTTTTCTACCAGTCTGCAGCGCAAAGATCACGTATCGCGGCTTCTCCAGCTGAGAGGCGGCTTTCACGGTCCACGAATGCTTGGTCGTATTATGCAATAGAGAAAATTCGTATAGATCCCAAGAGCGAAAACTGATATTCAAGTATCGCCCACTTTCCAACGCGCGCAGCAAGGATAGTTTATTGACCTCGCTCAATATTACATGTGGCATACGCCATTGTATCTTGAATAATTCGATATCAGCTTCAGCCGAAGCATGTCCAAATATGCAATTGTTTTCGTTGCGCGAACGTATCAGAATTAATTCGTGACGAGCGTTGATCACAATTCGCTTATAATCTTCGCAAAAACCCAATAGTATGTTTAGCGGCACGCAAAAATTGAAGTAAGATTCAACAGCATTATGTGACATATTCCACGCAGCATTCCCCAAGATTTTACCTTTCTCGGTTGTTAGAGAGATATAGTTTTTAATCGTGGAAGTTATTCCAATGTTTCTGTTGCGGTCAATCTCCACACCGTCGAGTTCATATCGAAGTTCATCAAACATAAACGCGTCACAATTGTTTCCCAATACCACTCTTCCCTCTTCAGCTACTTTACGCACCATCAACTTTTCTTCGACATATAGAAAACTTTCACATGGTAACGTGTACAAATCTTGATGTTGTATCGGTATCCGTATCTCGTCGCTATATCCAAGCGTTGTGTTGGCGTATGAGTCTCAATCTTGATGATACGGTCGTCAAAGATCGGCTCACCTCCGATATTCAAGATGTCAATCATATTGTTAAGTATTTCGTACGACGAATCCCAATGATTTTAAAAACTCGCGATTCAACGCGCTGAGCTTCTTTTTAGCGTAACGAGATATCTGATTATTGTCACCCGATACAGCAGTCACTCACCTTCTCGCAAAAATATTGTCCCTCACAAAGATATTGTCTCTCGAGTGCTCCGTGCTTCCGTTCAACACAAGCATTTCATTTGTCAAAGACTTTATTTTTGCCGCCGCCGTATATGCAATCTTACGGTAATTACCTCTCCTCGAAAATCGAGCAAATGTCCTTCTTCATCAACAATGCGTATCGTTAAATCAGTAATGCTCCGTGCGACGATCGGTAGATAAATGATCTGTGCTGGCGTTTCCGATATTTTATATCCTAGCGGCACGCTCGGTGAAAATTCATGTATTGTGTGTACGCGCTTGTCATTGCTGTACGCGCCAGTGGTTACGCTGCATTCTATACGAATAATATTTACGCTACTAATATTTATTGGTACATCCGATTCGTGTCATTTCCGAGGCTGTAATATACGATTCGACGAGAATCCCAACAACGATCCAACGTTGCCCAGTTTACTAAAATTTATTCCATAGACACATTTGATTTCACTTTTCAGCGTATTATGATTAGCGCGAAGCGTTATTGGATATTCATCGTGTTCTTCGCCATCAACAATATCGTTGGAATCAACTACGCGTCGATGTCGTAAAATTGCATGTCGGAGATATTCGTTTATAGCGTGTAATTCGTATGATCCCTCGGGAATCGTAATTTCCTTATCGTCGTTATCAAAATAAAATTTATTATTCCAAGAATTCACGTTCGATATCGTATGATACGTTTCAAAATCCATTAAACCAAGCTCGTAATCGCCATCGTCTAAATCTATAGCTGGAAAGTAACTTACAGCAAGCGCGCTACTCTTGCCGGTCAACGTAAGTGTAAGTGACATGCTGGAAAACTGTCAAACGAATACTGAGTCGCGACGGTGAATTGTCAGGCTTTAAATTCATATCGATCATCGACCGTTTGAAGAAATCCAAGACACAATTGTCCACAAATACTTTGATTATAATTTTGATAGGCCGTGTGATTGTATTCTATATTTGCAACATTCTGTCCAAAATATCGCACTAATTCCTTGGGCGGTCGCAGATTTCCAAAACTATCGAAATATACTACACGATCTCCCCTCTTTTCATACGCAACTCAATGAGTACCGGAACCATCGACGTCATCCAAATTGATGATACCGCTCTCATTTCGTCGTACACCGTTTATCAGTAAATTATTGCGCATGAAAACACCTCTAAAAAATTGTATACGCATACGTCTTGCAAGCTGTTCCAATTGTACATTGGTTGTTACACCGGTAGGCATTTTTATTTTGACATTTTTTTTTCTTGGCTGCTGTTGAGAACCCTCGTCCACGCTTGTATGGAGCAAGATAAAGTCCGTGACCTTCCATGGCGCGATTATGACGCTGCATTTCTTCGAGCTGACGTTGCGTCGCCTTGCTATCGTTCACCGCCTTCGCGATTCCCGCTGCTCCGCCAGCCAACGAACCGAGAACTCCCAATAATGGTAAAATTGGTAAGATACCACCGCGCTTCGCTATAGGAAGTATTCGTTTTTTCGCAGTCTTTTTCTTCATCGATGATTTTTTTGTTTTCAGCCCCATACCGAATTTTGTCTTTGCCTTCATAGCCGCCCAAACAGCTGTAGCGACTGCTCTTTCGCCAAGAGTCGAATCTCTCGCGGTAATACGCGTTCGCGCTTTCGTGGCGAGTATATTATCCGCAACGTGTCGTTGACCGAGATCGTTGCTTCGGGAATAAGCTATGTCGTGCTCGCGACACGCGGCATCCAATGGATTGATACCCCGATCGCCTCTAGCCAATCGTGTTTCTAAATGAGTTCCCGGTCCGCAAAACTGATAGCCTGGAATATGCAATTCGATAGGAAGTGCGTTTATCACATGATTCAACAAACCGCTACCTCTTATAATTTTTGCTGGCATTTGTCACAATTTTTTATTAACGGTGTTGGACCGTCGAAATGTGTTTGCTGCCACGACAAATTATAATGTCGCGTGCATCGACGATACTGTTGAACCTCTGAGTCAGCTTTTATATGTTCGGGAAGCTTGTCCCACAATTGTTCCATGTAGCTACCAAAGTCTCGCAGTAAAACAATCTTGGAGATAATCTGTAACTGCTCGGTGGTAAGCTCGAGAATATCGCTGTCAACCGATAGAAGAAAAAACATTTTTAAGACTGAGCGGTTTCGATTCGGTGCGCCTCTATAAATAGGGCCCCGATGACTCATTTCCCAAAATCTGATTTGAGATTCGCGAGAGCAAACATGCGGTTCGCGCGACAAGCGACAATAATCAGTTATAAATTTTGACGATAAAACACGAGTAATGTCCGAGAAAGAAATACGCAAGCATGGAAACATGCTACCAACTACTATACGCGGTATCATTTGCGGTCCTTCGAATTGCGGTAAGACTAACGTGTTGATAAGTTTGATAGAAAGTCCACACGGTGTACATTTCAAGAATGTGTACGTATATTCGAAATCGCTTCAACAACCGAAATATCGATACTTGGAAAATTTGCTATTATCGATCGATGAAATTGCTTATTTTACATTCTCTAATAATAGTGATGTTATTCCACCGAGCGAAGCGCTTCCGAATTCCATTTTTATCTTTGACGACGTGGCGTGCGATAAGCAAGATACGATAAGAGAGTACTTTGCAATGAGTCGACACTCGAGTGTCGACTGTTTCTACCTTTGTCAAACGTATGCCAAGATATACATAATATTTAACAAATATACATAATTTTTTATTTACAATAAATATACATGATTTTTATTTACAACGGTATTTTGTAATGTCCCCATGGTAGCGTGTCGATGGTTTCGGGTACGATATACCGCTTGTCATCGTACGGACTTAGAGCAATTTTTGTCTCGCGAATAGTGTATACTTCGTGTAATTTAGATCTTATACAAGTCTGCTGACGCGTCATTTCAATCTCTTCGTTCAAACACCGCGTGTAATCGTTGAACGTTATCGTTCTCGCGACGACGTTATTTTTGACGCCTTTTACCTTTTTTGTGTCTTTCTTACCATCTATTCGCAACGCGTACATTTTTGCCCTAAGCCCGACGAATTCGGTCATGATGGCGCCATTATTTTCATCCTTCATTAAACCCGGTATCTTTTTATTCGCGAGCGGTATACCGTACACATTGCACATCCACCGCATAATCGCTGGTATCGAATCTGTCGACGTTGCGCTTTATATTCTCATATACATCTTCACACTCGATGTGATATATGAGACTGTCGGTGTCGGTGTACATGACTTTACATTTCTCTCGATACATAGGTATCATATAATCGTGGTGAAATTCGTACAAACATATCTTGGATATGTCGAGTATACACATATCCACGTAGATTGGTTTATTAAATTTCATCTCGAGATTGCGCAATTCAACGGCATTCAGATTCTCCGAAAACCCGCTTCTACTATGAAAATTTGGTTTTGCGATCATCGCCTCTGCGCCATATCTTCCATCCCAATGTGTCACGAGCTTAATATTAACGCGATTGCGCACATTTTCCATCGTTTTGCCAAATACCACATTATTCATTAATTTATATAAATTTTTTCAAAATCATTTTTCGCGAGTGTTCGGAATTGTGTATTAAGTTCGATATAACTGCGAAGCCATGGAGATTGCGAAAACTGTAATATTCGATGTATTTTTGTAACGCAAAGTCTGTGTCGCATGCATTGCTGCAGGTTGCGGTAATGTATTACGTAACGTTTCTTATCGTATAAGGTTGCGAGCAGCTTATCCTGCCGCTTAACAGGTGGTTTGTCGCGTGTCGGACAAAACGGTAGGTCAGTGTGCGCATCGTGAACACGTTGCGGATACTCGAGATCGACTTCAAGGATGAAGCCTATAGGCGAATCGAGCGCGATCGATGATGTATCAAAATCGGATACGTCGTCGACCCATCAAAAATCCGCATAGGGCAAGTGTTGACACATTGCCCATCCGTACAAATTTTTTACATCAAAGTACGTGAGATACGTTGAAGGTTTCGATGGATCGTACGACTGCATATACTTGTTATTAGCATGTGCGTATCTGTTGGAACATTGACTCAAACCGCCGCGTATTCCGCGTTCGATAAATGAAACCATGTCTATATCCGTAAGCAATTCGAATGTAATATTTGTATGCTTCAACATGTATATCCGGGAAGAGTATAATAATACGCGGGGTCGAGCCCATAACTTTTAATACAACTCTCGCGGAAATTTTCAAAAATATCTGCTAATAACAAGACATCAATTTTGAGATACAAGTCGCTATATTCGCCCAGCGTTCGAATGGAGAACCGCTTCCACACGTTCTCCGCGTGCGCGTAATCGCTCTCGGATATCGTGTCACCGGCCAAGGAACTGTAAAATGATTCGCGCGGTGGTAAACACGTATCTTGCAACCTGTCGACGCAGTCAATATATTCGTACGGAAAGACGCCCTTCCGTGTTAATAAATTGAAAATGTCATTCGATAAATTTTGAAATTCAGATTTTAAAATTGTGAGTTTGTCTTTATTCAAGAATGATGCCAATTTATCGAGACTAGCTGTGAGAAATTTATACGAATCGATAAAACGCAATTTAATATGATGTTTTGATTTCTCTTCGGTAAGTTTAACATTTTTCGTAAATGATATATATTTTTCCTTTGTTATCGGAAGTAACTCGATTCCCCCTTCGAACGCTGTAGCTATTTCCTTGATAATGAAGTGCGCGTCGTAACCGGATAAATTATGAAAAACTATTGGAATGCAAAAAGAATCTTTATAATTTAGATTACAATTTGAATGCGCGGGACCTCTGTATCGCCCGGTCAGATGGCAATGATCTCGTACGCGTGTATCGTCCTGTACAAATGGTTTCTCGCAAATGTGACATTGTGTCGCGCTATGAAAATTTTCCCATTCATCAGATGTTAAATTTATCATGGGGACATTAGCTGATAAAATACTTTTTACACGCAGTGCTAAATTTTTAAGTTCTTCGACGAACCATGATATGCAATCGATATCGCGACGAGAATGATACGCGGATAACGAATCATCGTACGAACAATGTACATAATATGCTAAGCTAAATACTTTGTGATGTTGGTAGTTTCTCTCTTCCTCCGTCTTCTCTAAAACGCACTCCAGATCGGCGTACACGACGAAAGGAAGCCGCTCCTTCCGATTATAATTGTTGAACGTGAGCCACTTGTCCTTATCGCTCGATAATCGGATAGCGCACTCGTTCATCTCTCGACAGTCCACCGTATGTGATTGTAACTTGTCGTTCGAGCCAAAGTAGTGCAAACATCTGTAAAAGAAATAATTTTTAATTTTTGTTCAAAGATTTCTGTAATATAATTTATTAAATATATACGTACCGATCGCAGATATATTGTCTTCGTTTGCCACAACTCAATTGCGAGCTCACGAGGCGGGATAGATTCTTGATCCACGCGAAATGTCCAACGTTGTTATCTTCCACGTACAACAGTGTTGACGTGTTTGTCTTTTTTCAGCTCACTCAGACGCATCGGGACAATGTTCTTTTCCTCGATACTATATACATTGATTGAGATATCGTTGAGAAGAATTTTTTAATTTGATTCACAGTCACTGGAAACTCAATGTCCTGGAGATTCAGCACTGTCGTGTAATGCGGGTACGAAGATTCCCGATAAACATGATCTTCAGCTGGATATAGAGCGGCGACCACAGACCACACAAAACACGCATTGTCATTAGATTGCACGTTTATTACCGCTCTCTTCATCGTTATTTCTCGCGGTAATTTAATGTGGCACCCCGCGCGTATTGGATTATATTTATTTATATTTATATTTAAATCGAGTATTCGCGATAATGCCCACCCGCTATCGCGTTCCTGAAATTCTTCGAGCGATGCTAGAGTGGGCTCGACAACGCGGCGCTTGTACCATTCGCGTAAATCGGATGTGCGAAAGAGTTCATAGTTTCTCGTATTGATACTTTTATTTGCGCGTTTATCACCCGTCACAAATTCACCATTGAACACTGTATTAATTTTCACATTAAAGTGTTTTTTCAGCACGGTTTGCACATGTTCGAGCACAATATCTTTAGCATCCTCGAAAAATTGGCGAGGCTCGATGTGATTATGATTTATAACCGCACCAGTCAATATGCGGCTCTCGAACGCCGTATCGATCTCTCGCCAAATCAATCCGTCTTGCTGCGTGCTGCATCCTGCACCCGCGTGTACAAAACGCGTGCGTAACGAGTGCTTCAATCCCTCGAGTCGTGCAATTAGGGCAATCAGCGATTATCGAATCCCAATCGATAATCGTGGACGTTTGATTCGACTTTGCTCTTCCAATGATTCAATATATTCGTCGCATCGTTGCTACCACGCAACGTACTCCTCTATCGAATTCATCCTTGCAGATTGCTCATGCAGATTTCGTTCGGCATTATTTTCCGCCATATTTCCAAATTTATGCCGAAAATTTTTGCTAACAAGATGTGCTTATTAACAGCTCTTGTCTCGGAACTCTTTGCGAAAATACTGACAGGGTGTGCCTCTTTACCATGATTTTATATTCTATCTTGATGTCTCTTTCCATCATGTGTATCTATCTAAATCTTTATTTCGCGATTTGTCACGTACATTTTGGCTAATGTCGATTATTGCATTTTGCTGTCTAGAGATGATGTCAAATCCCAGGTGTATCGCAAAAGTTTCAAATTACATACTGCTGTCCAATGTTAGTGCAATTTAATCATGAGGATTATCCTTATATTTTAGGATTTTGTCATGTTTTGACACGCGCGTTTGAAATCTGATATCTATAGGCGATGTCATCGCGAAGCAGCCGCACATCGGCACTTGAAAATTTTATATTACGTTGCATTTTTGTGCATTCGGCTAAATCTCACACCTGGTGATGATGTCATCGCGAAACAGCCGTATATCGGCGCTTGAATGGAAAAATTGAAAAAAAATATCGCGTCATCAATAATCCCCACCACATTGCAATTTTGAAACGCTAATACATATTTTAAATATGTTCAATACGTTCAGTATTGCATCGACCACTTGTGTGAAAGGTTCATATAAAAATGTATCCCACTGAAGGAAGCCGCATGAATTATTACGTTCCGATTCAAGATGCTGATGAAACTTCACCGTGTAAGAAGAAGAAATGTAACAAGTAAGTTTTAATTAACTTGAAGAATTTTTATACTTTTTAAATATTTTTATACTTTTTAAATATTTATATAAATAATATTGTTTTTACTCCCTAGCATTTCATCCGAGTCTCGTCGCGCGATTCGTATACTCGGAAGACGATACGCCTTAACTCCGACGTCATACAAATATTTGGACATTGGAATAAACGTTGGAGCTGTATCTTGCGTGGAATTGGTTCTCGGCGATAATCGGGGCAATCATATAATATTGCCCTTTGAAACTTGGAAATCGCTAATGCAGAAACGTGCGGACATTGAACGGCTTCTACAATCGACTGAAATCCTATTGCGGATTCGAGATTTGACATTCGAAGTGGTTAAAATATCTGATTCGAATATTATAAAAATTGTATTATCAAATAATTCTTTATATATGAAGCCGCCAACTCTATTCTATTTATTCGATTTAAAAAAATGTATAGATCATACGTATTACTGGTTATGCGAAAATACGCATATTGTAAATGAAAAATTCAAACAATTGTAACTGTTTTACAACAGAATAATATCACTAATGTATGTGACGCTACAAAAACTATACATGAAAGTGATATGTTTAACAGCGAATCGCTCATAGATTGCGAGTTATTGACATGTGCTATAAATGATATTCTTCACAAGGCTTGTAATAAATAAGTTATTTTACTAATTATCTGTGAATTTAATTATTTATCCCATTCTTTATGCATGAATAAAAACGGTGTAATAGATATGCACAGTCTGCAAAATTTAACTTGCGGACGCTATCCCTCTCGCACCGCCTTGCGAATGCCTCGCGCTATCCCTCTCCCACACATTGCGAACGCTATCCTTGTCTTACGCTCATATGGACGTCTCGCGCTATCCTTCTCGCACGCCCATAGAATATCATTAGCGCTATCCTTCTCTTACACATTGCGGACGCCTCGCGCTATCTCTCTAACACCTACTCGCGGCATCGTACCTTCGCGTTCCCTCTTCCCCGCGGACCCCTCGCCTATCGGTTTCGCGCGATCCCCCTTCCTCCTCACCACGGACCCCTCGCTTATCGGTTAGGTTAGGTTAGCGGGTCCCTCGCCTATCGCTTAGGACGCGATCCCCCTCCTCCTCTCCGCGGCCCCCGCGCCTACCGTTCCGCCGCGGTCCCCCTCCTTCTCTCCGCGGACCCCGCGCTTACCGTTCCGCCGCGGTCCCCCTCCCCCTCCCCGCGGACCCCGCGCCTACCGTTCCGCCGCGGTCCCCCTCCCCCTCCCCGCGGACCCCGCGCCAACCGTTACGCCGCAGTCCCCCGCGTAACATCATACCCCCCCCGTGACGTCATACCCTCCGTGACGTCATACCTCCATGACATCACCCCCCCGTGACGTCATACCCCCCCCCCTACCCGCCGGTTTCCCCTCACCCCCCCACAGAGGACCATGGCTTAGAACCCGCATAGTATCACTACTGTATTCGAAGATTGTTGAGTTTGCCGAATCGTAGCGTCAACTGTCCGATGTATATCGGCGCCGGAGGGCGCGCCTCGTCGCGCTCGTCGGAGCGAAAGTGCGACAGAAGCGTGGATCGTAGATCGAGCAGTTCCTTCCACGTATCCGGCGTTAGCGAGATCTCCTTGCCGTGACAATCTCCGAAGACGATTTCCACGAAAGAGGGTCGGCTGACGTTAACGCTGACTTCCAGATGTTTATATGCGGTTTTGGTCAATAGATAGCGTCTTCCTAAGATTCTGAGCGGTCGCGCGACCGAGACGTCCGCATCGCGTCTCGGCGTCCGATCGCGATCTCGTCTAAAAATAGATGCGAGCGATGAGAGAAACGACGCTAGTGAATTATTAGTTCGAATAAGCGTTTGATAATCTTACCCATTATCCTTTTTAGCTTTTTTAGCGTATTCCGCGCTATCTTCGCGGTCTCGCTCGGTTAGCCTCGATCGATCGTCGAATGAGTGTTGCTGCTGCGGTTGTCCCCCCATTGTCGCGTACATCGTCGCTCGTTCTTTCTCGTTTGTTCTTTCTCGCGCGTTAGCTTCGGCGTTCTCCGTCAATAATGAAGCGCTTAACGGATGGACGGTCTTTATATACTCGCGTAGAGATCGCTTCTTCCCCTTTCGCGCGCTTTCTCTTATATATTCTAATTTTAAAAAATGACGGTAGGGTCGCTCTAGTCGTTCTCATCGTTGATCTTCTCTCTCGGTCGCATCGCCGAGACGATAGACGCGACTAAGAAGATCGCGCAATTGCCTTAGCAGTCCATCCGTAGGGGTCGCTCTAGTCGTTCTCATCGTCGATCTTCTCTGTTTCAGTCGCGTCGCCGAGACGATAGACGCGACTAAGGAGATCGCGCAATTGCCTTAGCAGTCCATCCGTAGGACACTTGATGCCGAGCGCGTGTAGATCGAAAGGACCAGCCGAGGTTACGATATTCGTGAATTCGTTGAAGGCGTCGAACTGACGTTTGGCGAAGAAATATAGATTACCATCGATGTATCGGAAGGCTGACGTTATCGCGGACGGAATTCCAGGAAATATATCTTTTAACGGAGCATGTCTAACGACTATCATGTGACACTCGTCGATTTCTGCGACCTTATCATCGTCGTATATAGCGTAGGTTCGTCCCGTATGCGTATTTATCGCTGCGTTGATCTTAACGTTTTGAGGAAGTCCGATATCGTGGAGATATCTCGGCCAATCCGATTTTAGCTTAAGACTGGGATATTCAGCGAGGTAGATCGAATCGTCCGCGAATAGCGCGAGATCGCCCGAAGGTCTTCGATACGCGGCGGATAGGCGCGTGAAATTCGCTGGGAGAAACACCGCGTAATCCGTGAGCGTCATGGGTCTACCATAGCGTTTCTCGGTCATGTCGACCGACCATACGTTGCGGCGATTACCTATATACAATCGGTGATTCATTATCAGCGCGGCGTCCACGCGCCGCAATGCGCAGAGATCCGCGCGCGCTGGGTCGGTCGGCGCGACGCTCGTCGTCGCGGGCGCCGCGGTGGTCGCGGGAGTCGCCGTCGGATAGTTTCCATCGTCGTGAGATCCGTACAGATTCTGTATAGCGAGAATGTCTTCTATGCTCAGCTTAACTGGAAATTCTCGATGTCGGGTATATACGGGAACATTATAGAGTCATTGCGCATGCTGTGCTGTAGACCCAATGCGTGGCCGATCTCGTGCGTTAGCGTTTACAGCAGGTGATGCGTGTCGGGAGGATTCTTGTTTAGATACACGTGCCACGGTTCCGAATCGTCGACGTGTATCTCCGACGTGAAGTCGGTCGCTCCAGAAGGAAAGAACGCGTGAGCTAGGGCTCCTCCCGGACCGTCGAAGGTCGCCGGGCAAATGCCGACGTTCCGACGATTCGCGTAAGTGTGCGCGCCCGTTCGATACGATATCAGTATATCGGGGCGTAGCGAGTCGCGCGCGAAGGTTAGCGACGAATTCGCTGCCCATAACGCGAACGCCGCTGCGACCGTTCGCGAGATTTCCTCGCTGGCCACCTGAAAATTCCACGTGAGACGCGTTTTCGGCCATTTTCGCGCGATCGAGCTATACGCGCGATCGGGAATGTCCGCGAGACCGCATCGCGGTTTGCGCATAAGGTGAAGCGTAACGGTGTCTAACGCACCGTTTCCCGACAATTGATAGTATTCTTGAAACAGCGATAGCGCGCGACGCAGAGACATCGCGTTATCGGACGACAGCGATCCCCCGTCGTCCTTCAGAAAACCGTACGCGCGCAGGAAACGGAGCGTCTGGATCCTCTCCGAGTCGAAGGGCGCGGCGGCGACCATCGCGGCGACGAGCGTCGTCGCTAGAACGAGAAGATCCGTTCTCGCGTTAGTCATCGCACGGAGCGGGGAAAGACGCGGTAAACTATCGAGAGACGCCGGGCGCGATTGATTCACGCGTTTCGCGAGACCCCTATTTTTATCGTCGACGAATGACGCGGGTGGGGAAGGGGGAAATCGTCGACGATTCGTTCGAGGGAGAGTCGCGACTCGCCTCGATTAGAGAAACGCGCCTCTTTCGACGTCGAGCGTTCGGAATGCGCGTTATCTAGCGGACGCTCGAGTTTCTCTCGCGGTTTCGCTTTTTGTTATTTCTATTTTTATTATTCGTTTGTCTCCTAAAAAGGACACTCGATGAGCGATTAGAGATACTCTTTTCGGCGACGATAAACGTTCGCCGAGTATCTGGGATGCGCGTTATCTAGCGGATGTTTTTTGTTATTTTTATTTTTATTATTCGTTTGCCCCCTAAGAAGAACACTCGATGAGCGATTAGAGATACCCCTTCCAGCGATGCGCGTTATCTAGCAGATGTTTTTTGTTATTTCTATTTTTATTATTCGTTTGCCTCCTAAGAAGGACACTCGATGAGCGATTAGAGATACCCCTTCCAGCGATGCGCGTTATCTAGCGGATGTTTTTTGTTATTTCTATTTTTATTATTCGTTTGTCCCCTAAGAAGGACACTCGATGAGCGATTACAGATACTCTTTCCGGCGACGATAAACGTTCGCCGAGTATCCGGGATGCGCGTTATCTAACGGATGTTCGAGTTCCTCTTATAACATTATTTTTTTATTATTTTCCTTTAAAATCTATTGTTGTTATTTTCCTTTATAATCTATCTTTATTACTCGTTCGTCTCCGCTCGAGTCGAGCGATTAGAAGAGCGGTCGCGGAAGGAAGACGCGGCGCGATCGATAAATCGTACCGCGGCATCCGCGCGTCGATTCTTATAAACGCGAGATCGTTTCGAGAAGCGTCAAAGTATTCTCGCTCGCGAGATAGCGAAGCGACGAAACGGCGAAGCGCGAAGTAGCACAAGTTAAGATCGGTCGCGAACTGTTCGATATGGAACGAATCGAACAGATAATTAACGCGGCCGATTATATTAATGTAAACGGAGATTTAATCGCGATAAAGTCCTACGTTCTGGGAGACCTCGCCACGGATCTACACGTGGAGGCGCAAGGTGTTATCGAGTATAGTCCGGATTCGTTTAAACTCACCTTTCAGTTGAACGGAGACATAGATATCGCGCGTTTAATGTAAGTATTTGATCGGAATTTTTTATAATATTTTTTTATAATAAATTATAATGTTTTAATAACCTTTTAATAACTCTTTTAATAACTTTTTACTTTTGTATTTTAGACAAGAAATAGAGGGCTGTATAAGAACGGCGCGAGAATCGCTCTACGATTTAATAACTAGGACGAGGACTATGCTCGCACAGGCGCAAAGCGTTCATAGCGCGTTGCGCGACGCTCGCCGACGCAACGTCGCGCGAGCTCCCGAACGGTTCGACTTAATCGGTCGGCTTCATGAGCGCGAGCGCGACTTCGCCATCCCCGAGTTAATCGGTCTGCTTCGCGAGAGCGAGCGCGACTTCGCCGTTCCCGAGGTTAGGCGAGTTGTCGCATCGCCGATCGACGAGGAGCCCGAATCGCCGCCGATCGACGAGGAGCCCGAACCGCGGCCGATCGGCGAGGAGCCCGAATCGCGGCCGATGGAGGACGAGGTCGAACCGGCGACGGTCGACAAGGGTGAATCGCGGACGGGTGTACGATTGGCGGATTACGAGCCTAAATCGCAACCGTTCGACATGGAGTAATTTTATATATTAATAAAATTTGATTTTTGCCCATATTTATATATTTCGTGTATCGCATGCGCGCGCATTTGTAAGATATGATTCTTATGAATAAACGCTGTACGTTAAACGAAGCGTCGATTCTTTACGCTTCTCTTTTCTTCTCCCGCATCCTCTCGCTCTCGCGCTTCTCATAGTAAGCGTCGGCACTATCCTTTTTTCGCGTCTCTCGTAGTAAGTATCGGCGCTATCCTTCTTTCGCGCCTCTCGTAGTAAGCGTCGGCGCTCTCTTATCGCGGAAGGATACGTGTTCACGATAAAAATAGCGTTCGTTTAATATGTAGACATAAATAAAGCTATTTTAGAAAAATATGTTTAATATGAATAATAAAATATGTATAATAAAATATATAATATGTATAATGAAATATGTAATATGTATAATAAAATATGTAATATGTATAATAAAATATGTAATATGTATAATAAAATATGTATAATAAAATATTTGCTTCTTCTGAAACAGAAAAGAAATTTTATTAGTATACTAATTTAATATTTAATATATCACGAATTTTAAAAAGATACTCGCGATTAATTTTTCGGCCTCTTGCTCGGAGGCTCGTCCCGCTGTTCTTCCGTCGCATCTTCCTCGTAGGACTCGTTCCACGAGTTTTCCGCCGTATCTTCCTCGTAGGGCTCGAGCCCGAAGAGACGTCTCAGATCTAGATAGAGACCGCCGTTGTCCTTCCACACGTCTTCGCGGAGGTCGCGCTCGTATCGCCGCATCATTCGCGCGTATCGTCGATACTCGAAATTTAAAAATCCAGGAATCTGGATGTCTTTCGTATAGTTATACTATAAATTAAATCGAATCATAATATAAAACATAATATAAAATATAATTTTAATATAAAATATAATTTTAATATAAAATATAATTTTAATATAAAATATAATTTTAATATAAAATATAATTTTAATATAAAATATAATTTTAATATAAAATATAATTTTAATATAAAATATAATTTTAATATAAAATAAATATTACTTACTCTTTGAAATACTACGAGATTGATCAGGGCTCTCAATAGCCCCGTTACCAGATTCTCCGCCCACCACGCCGCGTTGTATTGACCTCGACATAGAACCAATTCAATAAGCGATGGCATTTTTAATACACTTTTATTAATACTGCTTCGCGAATAGTCTAATACTTTCTGACGAACATCGGTATAAACGTTTTAAAATAGAAGATGCGCGAGCTATTATCGCGAGGAAGGATACGCGACCGCGATAAAGGAAAAACGCGGTTCGTTCGTATAGCGTGTATTTTGCGACAGTATGATTAATACATTCATGATTAAATTTATAGATTATATAATTGATTCGATACATTATATATAAAGCTTAAAATATATAATTAAATTTATAGATTATATATAATTAAATTTATAGATTATATAATTGACTCGATACACACATTATATTTAAATTTATAGATTATATAATTGACTCGATACATTATATATAAAACTTAAATTTATAGATTATATAAAACTTTAATTTATAGATTATATATAATATACAATAATTCAATATAATTTATAATACTGTAGGTTTTATTTAAAACAGATATTTATTATAAGGGAATATATAGAATATAAGAATGTAGTACAACTCTTAACTGACGGCGAAGGACTGACTGACGCTCGCTGCTTCTCGCCTGTTTATGCCCCGAGATTAAGCTGCTCGTCTGTTTATGCCCGGAGATTAAAAGACGCCGATCGAAGAGTAGTGTTTATCTTTTCGGACTCGCGGCCACCCTGTGATCTAGCCGCATACGTCAAAATAAAAGATTGCGCACGCGATAACAAAAATCTCTCTTAGCGGCGACTCGCTAAAGGATTCGTTATTACTTTATGATCTAGCCGCAATATCGACATGCGATACTACGCATATCGGTACATATAATACGTACTTAAATCCTACATCTCGGCCGTCCTGTAAGACATTCGTCCTCGAATGTTAATTGTGATTTTTTATTCTTTATTTTCGGTTCCTTCTTCGTCCTCGCTTTCAGGTTCATCTGTATCATCGAAATGCAACCAAGGTTTCATATAATCGGCAGACGTAGAAGTTTCTTGCGGTCCTTCATGTTCACCTATTTTCGCAACTATATACCGATTATTACGCATTCCCTTAGTTACACGATAAGGGCCTAAAAATTTACTACGAAATTTAAGTCCCGGACCGAATTGAGTTCTCTTAATCGCGACAAGATCTCCGTCCGCGTATTTTAACGCTACTTTTCGTTTTTTGTTAAAAGTCTTTAAATTTTCTCTTTGGATCTTGGCTATTTTTTCTTTGGCTTCCTGTCGGATATCGTCGCGTTCTTCTTCGAACATTCGCGCCCATTCGTTTTCAATCATCTCGCGTATTTGTGTATCTTCTCTTAATCGCATGTGAATGCCAAACATTAATTGGAACGGTGTTCGGCCCGTGCTCCTGCTCGGCGTAGTGTTTAAATATCTCTGAGCAGTATCGATAAATTTAAACCATTCTTCTGGTTTTGGGGCCGACAATTTAGTTAAAAGTGGTATAAGGGTACGATTTACCCTTTCCACTTGCCCATTACCTCTAGGTATTCCCGTGGTAATAAGAAGATGCTGAATTTTTCCCTCGGTACAATATTCTTTAAACGCGCTTGATGTAAACGCCGTACCGCGATCTGATATGATTCTACGCGGGTTTCCAAATACAACGGATTGTTTGCACAAACGGTCGATTATTTCGGTAGCATCGGTCGATTTCGTAGCATATAACCACACGAATTTACTAAACGCATCAACTATGACAAAAATATGACGGTAATTTTTTTTTGTGCTTGGCATTGGACCTAAGTGATCCACATGATAGGTATGTAACGGAACATCTCCTTTATCAATTACATTCAAGAATCCTTCTTGTTTACCTTGTTTTCGCTCTGCTAGAATGCAATTTATACAACTCGTTACTACTTTTTCGATTTTCGATCGCATAGTCTTAAACCAATAGTCTCTTCGTACAAGCATTTCCGTCTTATTAACGCCAAAGTGACCTTGCTCATGCGCTTGTCTAATTATCGAATTTTGTAACGTCTTAGGTACTACTAACAATAATTCGCCATCATGATCTCGATACAGTAAATTATTTCTTACTATATAACTGTCGACTTTATTGAGTGTCGCTAGTTTAAGGATTTTTTGCAGATCTTGATCGGTACTCTGAGCTTTTCTAAATCTAGCGATTAAACTATCATTACTTTCATGAACGAGCAAAATTTCTGGGAGGGGATTTCGACTTAGTGCGTCGACATGCATCATATTTTTCCCTGGCCTGTGCTGGATTTCATAGTCATATTCCTCTAATGCAAGAGCCCATCGAGCCACGCGGACGCACAAATCTCGTTTGTTCATTGTTAAAGTAAATGCTTTACAATCGGTAATAATTTTAAAATGAATGCCTAATAAATATACTCTAAATTTTTTCAATGCTTTGACGACTGCAAGTACTTCCAATTCATAACTAGTATATTTTTCTTCAGCTGGAGTAGTTTTCCCGCTTGCATAATAGACCGGATGGAAAGCATTGTCTAAATAATCCTTTTGCAATAATATCGCACCGTAACCAAATTTTGAAGCGTCCGTATGTAATTCCGTTTCGGCTCCGCTTTTATATAATTTTAAAACAGGCTTATTGATCAATGCGAGTTTTAAACTTCGAAATGCTTGTTCTTCGTCTTTACCAAACCGAAACTCTATATTATTCCTCAAAAGATTTGTTAGCGGTCGTGCTATCATTGAGTATTGATAAATAAATTTACGGAAATAACCCGTAAGGCCGATAAAACTTTGTACATCTTTGACACATCTGGGGACCGGAAATTTCATAACAGCATTAGTTTTGCATTCCGCGGGTTTTACAGTTCCGTCCGTTACGATATGTCCTAAGTATATAATTTCTGTTTGAATAAATTTACACTTTTGCCAATTTATGTGCAAACCAGCTTGACTTGAAACTTCTAATACGCGTTTTAAACTATCAATTGCTTGTTCAATGTTCTGCGAAGGAATAATTAGATCGTCCATATAAGTTAATACGATTCCCTCAGAAATTAAATCTTTGAATACAGCATTTATAAACTTTTGGAATATAGCCGGAGAATTGCAAAGCCCGAATGGCATCCGTATGAATTCGTATTGACCTGTTGGAACAATGAAAGAAGTATACTTCCTACTTTCTTCGGCCACTTTGACATGGAAAAATCCATTTTTTAAGTCAATAGTACTAAACATTTTCGCGCCTTGCAACCGGTCTAACTGATCCCCGATTAACGGCAACGGATAATGATCTTTTATGATTTTCTTGTTTAATTTTCGAAAGTCTACACAGATTCTTGTGTCACCATTTTTTTTTTTAACTAGTACAACAGGGCTTGCGTACTCGGCATTAGAGGGTCTTATAATACCGTCGTCTATCCACGTTTTTAACTGTTTATCAACTTCTTCCTTTTCCGATGGAGACAATCTACGCGGTCTTTGGTAAATTGGAATATCATCTTTCAAAATTAGCGTCATTTTAACACCGATTTCACGCGTTTTTTTAGGTTCATAATTTCTTGCAATAACTTCTACTTCGCGTCGTAAGTTTTTATCAGAGATATATGAAAAGTCAAATGGATCTGCGTTTTCTATTATATCAACCTTTAACACCTCGGGTAACTCTGTACTACTTGCGTGAATTGATTTTTCAGGAATTTTTCGGATAACTACCTGACCTTTTATCGAATGTAATTCAACTAGATTTAAAAAGTCAGCACCAATCAAGATTGCATGTTTCATTATTTCATTATCAACGACGTGAAATACAATTTTATATGTTTCATCGTCAATAGCAACATCTATTGCAAAGGAGCCGTACGTACTATTATTTAATGCGCCTAAACCGTCAAAATTTATTTTATTGTTTAATTTCGGACAACCTATCTTCTCGTAACAATCTCGATTTATTAAGCTCAAATCGCTGCCCGTGTCTATAATACTAACAAAACATTGATTCGCGACTTCTACTTGCTTTACCTGCTTTTGTTGTGTGTTCTTAACAATTACGCACGCGGCTTCTTTCTGTACACTCACTGTTCCCTTACACAATTTGGCTATATGTCCGTATTGATTACACTTGAAACACTTGGCGCCTTGCTCTTTCATCGGGCACACTTTACCCAAATGATCTCTGCTACCACAGTTGAAACATCTTTTCGTCGTCGTTGTATTCGTGTCCCCTTGAGTCATCTTCTTCTTTTCCTCTGGCTTCGACTGCTTCGTCTTTAATTTTCTTTCTTTCCTTATAGCTTCATATTGAGTGAATTTTTCTTTTAATTCACGTATCGTCTTTGCTCCGTGTAACACTGTTTTGTTAACTGCATCGTCTTGTATTCCTTCGATAATGTATCGAATTACCGATGGTGTATCGACGTCGGCTTGTGCGGCAATTTCAAGCATTTTGTATATATATGCTTGATATGATTCGTCAGATGATTTCTTTCGTCGTAATAACTCTTGGTGTACTGCATGACTGTCCACGATATTAACAAATTCTTCCTTTAATGCACGCCGCAGCTTCTTCCATGTTTTCGTGCATCTTTCATGTTTGACAAACAGTTTTGCTGACCCGCTAAGAAGACGTTTTGCGTATGCTACTTTTTGAATATCGGACCACTCGCACAATGCAGCCATTTCTTCGAAATCTTTGATCCACATCTTCACATCAACCTTGTCATCTCCGTTGAACGTCTCTAAGGATTCTTCAACATCTCTGAATGTTAATAACTGATTTCCTCGGGCCCTTCCTGTGTTTTGTCTTCTTTCAACAATCGACACTTCATCTTCGTCGCTCAGACTTGTGTCGCTTTCGCTGTTGTCTTCTTGTTTTCTGTTTGCGTCTTCATCATTTTTATTTCTAACTTCGCCGTGTTGTTCTGTTTCACCGTGTTCGCGCTCGAGTTGCATAAACGGTAACAGTCTTAGGATGAGTTCGTTTTTCAGTCCTGCCGTTTTCAAATTTCGTTTTTTCAATTCTTGCCTTAATTGAGCTGTCGTCATGTCCGTCAGCTTCGCATTCAGATCGTCGTTTGCTGCGCTGGCACTTGGTTCCGTCATTATAGTTATGTCTTAGAAAACTTCTTGAAAACTTCTAAGGCACTTCTTATGGTCGTCTGCTAGCACTACACTCTAGGCTATAATCCCGGCTGAGCCCCCAATTTGTAGGTTTTATTTAAAACAGATATTTATTATAAGGGAATATATAGAATATAAGAATGTAGTACAACTCTTAACTGACGGAGAAGGACTGACTGACGCTCGCTGCTTCTCGCCTGTTTATGCCCCGAGATTAAGCTGCTCGTCTGTTTATGCCCGGAGATTAAAAGACGCCGATCGAAGAGTAGTGTTTATCTTTTCGGACTCGCGGCCACCCTGTGATCTAGCCGCATACGTCAAAATAAAAGATTGCGCACGCGATAACAAAAATCTCTCTTAGCGGCGACTCGCTAAAGGATTCGTTATTACTTTATGATCTAGCCGCAATATCGACATGCGATACTACGCATATCGGTACATATAATACGTACTTAAATCCTACAATACAAATGAGTAGATATAAAGTAATATAATTGATTTAATACATTATATAAAGCTTAAATTTATAGATTATATATAAAGCTTAAATTTATAGATTATATATAATATACAATAATTCAATATAATTTATAATAATCAATCGCACGTATCGCGCAAATGATCGCGCCGCTCGAACCACCAATCGTGCAATTTGCACGCGTTCTCTAACGCGCAATTCTTCGCGTGATATCCGCAGCGAAAGGCCCGCGAAGCGTTCAGAGTCTCCAAACATTCGATATCCTCGTAATCGGCGTCGATAGTCTCGACGGAGACGACTATGTCACGATCGTCGGCGACGTTTCCCAAGATCTCAATCAGCCACTTTTTCTTTTCGTGACCTTTGACGTAGATTCGCACCGTCGAATCGGGGCTAGATCCTTGACACACGGCGTCTCGAACGAATCTCTTCATCGACCCATAATTTGCGTGTCCATCGTTCCACTTTAGCTGGTGATGATTCGATATCAGCCAACACGCTCGCGATTTTTCCGCTCTCGTGAGCAGATCCCACGACATCGGCGGGCGAAAGATGTGATGTGTCAATTCCACGCCATTTCTTAACACGGCTACTTCTTTCGCGACAAATTTCTCGTTAACTACGAAACCTTGAAGATCGACGAAGATCGGCACGTCCATCGTCGTTGTTAGCGGTACTCGAAGTGTCCCGTCCTAGGTTTCTTCCTAAGCGTTTTATTCTCTCTCCATACTTTTTCGAATATCGTTGCGCTTATACGATTCTGCGCTCGACGTTAGTGAGCGGATTGTACTCTACCACTCGATCGTGAATGATAAGACAGTAGGCTGTGGTGTTAGGGGGGATGTTCTCCTTGCAGTCGAATTCTACGCGAACGTCCACGGTGGCGCTCTTGATCGACTCGTTCTGTCGAGAACAGTCGATGACTACGAGCGGGCCGTGGGTTAAAAATTTTTTTAGATTTAACAACGCTTCGTCGTTGTCGCATCCGTAGTACGTTTTTTGAAATTTCGAGTACATGTCGTATAACACGGCGACTTTATGTTTATCGAAATCTAGATTCATGTCGTCGTAAGGATAAAAATCGGAATTAAGATACAGTTTGACATTAGTTAATTTGCAATCGTCGAATAAAGAAGGCTCCTCGGACAGAACGTTCTTCTTTCCGTATTGTAGCGCGAAGATAACGTATCGCGGTTTCTCGAGCTGCGTCGCCGCTTTGACGGCCCACGAGTGTTTGGTCGTGCTCTGTAGAAGCGGAAACTCGTAGAGATCCCACGAGCGAAAAGCGACGCTCAGATATCGTCCGCTATCTAATGTGCGCAATAATCTTAATTTATTAACATCATTTAATACTATATGAGGCATTCGCCATTGTATTTTTAACAAAACGATTTTAGGTTCTTGCGTTTCGCGCGATATGATGCAATTGTTATCGTTGCGCGCTCGTATTAGAATAAGTTCGTGTCGCGCGTTGATCACAACGCGCTTGTAATCTTCGCAAAAACCTAATAGCACGTTGAGAGATACGCAGAAGTTGAAATCGCCGATCGATGAATGAGTTGTCGCTAATAAGTCCCATCCAGCGTTTTTTAATATTTTGCCTCTCTCGACCGTCGTGCTCGTTATTCCGATGTTTCTGCTTCGATCGATCTCCACGCTGTCGAGCTCGTAACGAATCTCCTCGAACATAAACGTCGCACAATTGTTTACTAGTCTCGTCACTGACGCGATTTCCCCTTGCGCGCTCGGCGCCTCCATCGACTCGAGTCTGCCCTCGACGTAGAGAAAACTATCGCAAGGTAACGTGTATAAATCCTGCTGTTGTATAGGAATTCGTATCTCGTCGCTATTCCCGAACGTAGTATTAGCGTAAGGGTTGTACGTGTGAGTCTCGATCTTGACGATGCGATCGTCGAAGATAGGCTCCCCACTGATGCTTAGAATGTCGCACATTCCGCTTTTACGAAGAAGCGGTCCTCGGCACGACGAAACCCAAGGAGCGCAGGAAAGCCGCGTTGGCGACGGTCAGTCTTCCTCCCTTCTTCCTTCTCTTTTCCGCGTCTAGAGGCGACGCGACGGCGACGATGGGCGCGTTTCTCGCGTTCGACCCGTTCACTACGAGCATCGCGCGCTTCTTTACCGTTTTCGCCGCACGTGCAGACGAATCGTGATCTCCTCGCCGCGAAAATCGATCAATTTTCACAATGCCGCTCTCGTCGCGGCGCGCCCGCGACGGAAGCGCGTCGCGCATAAACACGCCTCTAAAGTGAGGCACGCGCGAAAGTATCGCCGCGCGATTTAACTGTTCATTCGTCGTTGCTCCGACGGATGGGAGGATCTCTAGCGTCTGTTTACGCGAAGTTTTTTTTTAGCGTTTTCTCTTCTTCTCGTCGAGGACGCGCCACTCTCGCGCTTGTACGGCGCGAGATATAAACCGCGACCCTCCATCGCACGATCGTGGCGCTGCAACTCCTCCAGCTGTCGTCGCGCCGCTTTGCGATCATTCACTGCTTTCGCGATTCCCGCCGCTCTCCCAGCTAAAGAACCGAGAGCTCCCAATAACGGTAATAGGGGTAAGAAGCCGCCGCGTTTCGCTATCGGAAGCGTTCTTTTCCTCGTAGCGGTCGTTCTTCTTTTGATCTTTCTTCTCTTGATTTTCGTCATACCCATTCCGAGTTTCGTCTTCGATTTCATAGCCATTCATACAACCGCCGCGGCGGCTCTCTCGCCGAGAGTCGAGTCTCTCGCCGCGACGCGCTCGCGCGATGTCGTGCTCGCGGCAGGCCGCGTCAAGAGGATTGTCGCCTCGATCGCCTCGCGCGAGTCGTTTCGCGAGACGGGTACCCGGCCAGCAAAATTGATATCCAGGTATATGTAGTTTGAAAGGGAGCGCATTTATCGCTCGGTTCAATAAGCCAGCGCCGCAGCTCACACTGTACCGCCGTTTCGCGAATTGCATTCGCCGCAATCTTTAACGAGCGGCGCCGGACCGTCGATGTGCGTTTGTTGCCAGGGGCGATTATAATGCTCTAGTCATCGACGGTAGCGCTGCACCTCCGGATCCACTCTTATATATTCGGGCAGTTTCTCCCACAATCGTTCCACGTAGCGACCGAAGTGCTTTAGCAAAATTATTTTCGGGATATACCGCAACTGATCGGCGGTGAAATCGAGAATATCGTCGCCATCTATTAGTAGGATAAACATCTCGATTCACCGCGCGCGATTCGCTACTGCGCGATCTATTCGTATATAAATAAAAAGGTCGCCCTGCCTCGCGCAAGTGTACCGCGCACGCGCGCAGCGAGAGAAATGCGCTTCGTGCGGCAACCGATCGCGATAAAGGTGACGAACCTCGACAATAGGGCGCGACCGTCGAAGGAAGCGCGCAGACACGGTCGTCTATTACCGAACGCTATTCGCTGCGTCATTTGCGGCCCCTCTAGTTGCGGTAAAACGAACGCGTTGATAAGTTTGTTGGAGAGTCCGCATGGCGTACGCTTCGAGAACGTTTACGTTTACTCGAAGTCGTTGCAGCAGCCTAAATATCAATATTTAGAGAATTTATTAACACCGATGGAAGATATAGGTTATTCACATTTTCTAATAACTTTGACGTTATTCCACCCAGCGAAGCGCTCCCGAATTTAATATTCGTGTTCGACGACGTAGCGTGCGACAAACAAGATACTATCAGGGAGTACTTCGCTATGGGTCGATACTCGAACGTCGATTGCTTCTATCTGTGCCAAACGTACGCTAAAATACCAAAGCATTTGATTCGAGATAACGTGAATCTGTTGATTCTCTTTAAATAGGATGGTACTAATTTGCGTCACGCGTACAACGATCACGTGAACACGGTTATGTCGTACGAGAATTTTCACGCGCTATGTCGCGCGTGTTGGCGGTATAAATATGGTTTCTTAGTGATCGACAAAGATAGCGCGCTTCGCGCCGGTAGATACAGATGAGGGTTTAACGACTTCATTGTACAGTAGAGTCGTCGCGGATACGTCGAACGCACCGAAGAATCGATTCGTTAGTCGCAATGGCCTCGATGAATATTGGTAAACGCGAAAAGACGGCGAAAGAGATCGCTAAGACGCGCGCGTCGATTCGTAAAAAACACAGAGCATTAAAGACCGGCAAAATGGAAAACGAGATCGCGATAGAGAGTCGTTTCAAGCCGATCGTCGAACCGCTGCGGCGCATCGCCGATCGCGCCGAGCGAGACGAAATTAAGCGCAAGACGATAAAGCGAGACGCGATCGACGCCTCGCCCGCGACGACGAGCGTCGAGGAAAAATGGAAGGACGAAGCGTTGACTCCCGTTTGGAAAAAACCTAAGGCGAAACGAATACGCGCGCGACGACGATTAGATGCCGTCTCTACTCCATTAAACGAGTATTCCATCGAGAGAGATCCATTCGCGCGAGACGAAACCGAAGAGGAAGCGTTCAAATCCGAGAGTCTCGAATCGCCCTCGAAATACTCGTTAGACAAATTCCGCGAATATCTCAAGGTTGCGAGATATCGCACGGTCGGTTAGGACCGTTGGGGCGAAAGTATATGGGGGCTCTTCTCGGCGGGGAAGCGCCGAACGAGATCGATCACGTTTACGGAGTTTACATCGGTGAGAAAAGCGCGATGCTCGGCGATAAGCGATTCGACGTAGACGCGAATGATTCCATATTTATAGATGAGATTAAATACATTGGTACTCCCGGTTTGTACGAATTAGTTTTTATGAAAATTCCTAATAGCCTCATATATACAGAAAAGGATAAATTAACGTACAGAAGTATATTGTTAACAACGAACGCTCATAGACGCGATCATGACGCTAAAAAGTCTGTCTTAGGAAATCAGGGATACAAATACAAATCCATTATCGCTCCGCTTATTCACGGCAGCGGTGCGAAAAAAACGGGCGCGAGTCGCGTACCGTCGACTATGCGAGTCACGAACAATAGAATCGATTACGTTCATTGGGATGATCCGAATGAATTAGTGGATCGTCTGCGATTGTTGGACGCTTCACGTCGAGCCGGACAACGGTCACGAAAACGAGATTCTATCGATAATCGAGGAGCTTCGCGAAACGGGAGCGATCGTATAAATCGAACCGTCGCGTCGACGACCGTCGCAGTCGTACGCGGGATTCGCGATGTCCGTGAGCAAATTCGGCACACCTCTAAGAAACCGAAGCTACGACGCGAGAACCGGAAGACTACGTCCGGCTATCGAGTCTCTGTGAAATTACGTGCGCGATAACGCGCTGTGTCTAAGCTCTTCCATCGAGTACGACGCGAGAGAGCGCAAGATAAAACGCTTGGCTCAGCCTGAGGAGGACGCCGACGCGACGAGCAAAAGCTACGTCGAGAGAATCACATCGCAATTGAGAAAAGACGCGGACGAGGCGGGGCAGGGCGTCATCCTACTGTTCACGAGACTCGCTCAGCTCGATAACGCTCTGGGTAAACGAATAGACGTCGCGGAGAGTTTCGTTTCCGAGATAAAAGCGTGCGACGACGTTCTGAGTAAACGAATAAACGCTGTGGAAAATTCCATTTCGAGAATAGAAGCGAGCGCTAACGCTCTAGATAAACAGATCGATGCTTTGGATAAACAAATCAAGGGTTTAAGCGATCGAATCGATGCCGCGAAAAATACTATATCACTCAATCAGAAGCGCGAGCAATCATAAAATACTGTTCAATCAAAGTAAAATAAGGAATTAACCCAAAAATCGCGCATCGCGGCGAATTTTGCGGCGAAATCCGAGACGAAGATAGGAGAATTGGAAAATTCAACATCGCGATTGAAGAGAGACGCGGACGAGCTATCGGGGAGAGTGACGGAACTAGCGAAGATTCGCGAGACCAGCAGCGACACTCGGAGCGGCGAGCTACTCGAAAGAGAGATCCCACCCAACGTCATCCTTGAGAGAAAGAAAAGAGAATTATGAGCGCCGAAAAACGAAGACTAGTCGAGGAATTGCACGCGCCCGCGAGAAGAAACTTTCCGCGTCATCGCGTCGCGATACGCGGGTACGACGACCTATGGCAAGCGGATGTGGTCGAGATGCGTCTTTACGCGAGACTCAACAAAGGCCACAACTACATACTCACCGTTATCGACGCGTTAAGCAAATACGCTTGGGCCGTACCGCTTAAAAGCAAGAGCGCGAACGAGGTTACCCGAGCGTTATCTAAGATAGTGCGAGACTCTAAGCGGTGTCCGAAAAATCTGCAGACCGACAAAGAAAAGGAATTCTACAACGCTGAGGTGAAAAAATTCGCGGAAAAGCGCGAAGTGAATCATTACTCGACGTACTCGGTGATAAAAGCGTCGATCGTCGAACGATTCAATCGCACACTCAAAAATTCTATGTGGAAGTATTTCACGCTAAGCGGAACGTATAAGTGGATCGACGAATTACCTTGACTCGTCGAGGAATATAACGCGCGAAAACATCGCACTATAGGTATGAGACCCGTCGACGTAACTCCAGCGATCGCCGATAAACTTTTAAATACGGTATACAGCAATATAAAAATCGCAACTCCGGCGAAATTCAAAGTAGCCGATCCGGTACGCGTCAGCAAGTTTAAGACGATCTTCGAGAAAGGCTTCACACCTAACTGGACCACCGAAATTTTTCGAATAGCCAAGATACAACGAACTAATCCCGTAACGTATTTGTTGAAGGATTCGCGCGGCGAACCGATCGCCGGAGGGTTTTACGAGCATGAGTTGCTGCGCGTCAATGATCCCGACGTGTATCTCGTGGAAAAGGTGCTGCGTCGAAAGGGCGACGAGATTTACGTGAAATGGTTGGGAATGGACGAATCGCACAATTCTTGGATAAATAAAACGACTGTATTATGATAAAACGACTGTATTATGATAAAAATGTATTTTTATTAAATAAAACTACATATATTAAATACAACTACATATATTAAATACAACTACATATATTAAATACAACTATATATTAAATAAAATTATTCGTTAGAAAAAATAAAAATTATCGCGAAATTATCGCGTTCCATACGGGTTCTCTCTCGCGTCGCTACGCGGCCGCCGTATCCTGCGTTCTCTCTTTCGAGCTTTATACGGTGCGACGACTTTTCTACCGTCTCGCGGCTGAGCGATAAACGCGGCCGCCGACTCGTTCTCTCCGTTGCGCGGGTGTAAATTGCGTCGACGAACAGGAGCTAATTCGCCGAAGGGGAGAAGCGGAATGGTCGTTGACAAAAACGGGAAAACGGAGAAAAAGGGGTCCACGCGCCAGGTGGGAACGGGATGTTAGGAGTTCCGCGCGTACCGTGACGAGATCCGAGAGATAATCGCGAGAATCGAACTTGGGCGCCAGATACGATCTTTCACGTATCAATTCACGAAACACGCGAAATAAACGCGAGGTAAACGCAAAAGCAAGTTGTCGGAATTCGCCACGGGCTGGCTAGCTCGCCTAACGGTAGAGGGGCAGGGCGAGTGTTGATCGAACGCGATAATTTATGCAAGAGGCGACAATTACGGAAACGACAAACACAACTGAAAAGAAACTCGCCAATTAAACAAAGAGGTTAACAGATTTATTATAATAGCGGGAGCCGCAGCTCCTCGAGAATAGTAATGATAAACCACGCGGATATACGGCTGCAGTAAAAGAAACGCGGCTGCGAGACTGGGTGTTAGACGCGGGGCGCGAAACCCCGTAATGCGTACGCCGAGACCAACCCGTTAGATCAGCCGGAATGTTCGCTCGGCTTGAATTACGCCTCGCACTGCGAAGAGATTGAATATTACGTTCTTCTATAATTCGGGTGCAAAACCGCATCAATTCTCGATATTGCCTCGCCAACGGCGATATTATCGCCCGCTATTACCGCGAAATTATTACGACGCAACTTAAGATTAACGTGCACTTAATACAACGCAGACATGCTTCGATTTCGGACGGACATATTACGCAGAATCGAATGCTCGGCACACACACGCACGCCATTCATGCAAGAATCGCGAGGAAATTCTCACCAAAACGCGCTCACAATTTCGAGACGCGGCGCTTTACAGCCGACATGATACGTCGAAGTTACGCGATTCACACTCTCACGTAACCCGTATAATAATCGCGAAAGACAGATGCATCGGGCGTGTACGCACAGTTCCGACGCGAAGATTCACAAACGAGAGACAAAAAGAATATAACAAATTGACGCGAAACACACTCACACTCAGGCGACCGACATACAGTACGAACGAGTCTTAAACGCTAGACGTGCGAGACCCAACGCAAATATAATCTACGGAATCCGAATCTCCAGAGAGACGACACACGGTTTCTTAAAAACGCGAGGTAATGTCTCGATCCGCGGAAACCGATACTTTCGAGGCTCCGGGGCCCGAATCGCTTGACGACGTGGCCGTGACGCGAAAATCTACACCAAAGAATCGGGCTTAGCCCGTACACCAAAGTACGAATTCACGGCGACGACGACAGAACGAAACGATTCCGGGCGCAATCGCGAGTGGCGAATATGGCGGAGGGTAACCTCACCGGTACTCTTCCTCCCGTCGGGACGGTCAGGGGTCGACGAAGTCCTCTGGCGCTCACAATTCTTCGCCGTCGATCGCCGGGATCCTCTCCGCTCGTTCACGCAGCAACGATCTCGCAATTGTTCTCGCCACAACCAGTCCTCTCGATTACGCCGTTACTCGCACGCAAGCTCACGCCAGTCTCTTCCTGGATCGTCGCGATCCAGAATCGATACCTGTGGGCCGGCCGGGGCTGCGCACACGGGGTGCGTATTATCGCGACCAATCACGCGTTATCACGCGTTGTAGCCGGCGGGCGGCGCGCTCACGGTCGTAACGGGGATGCGCGCGCCCCCGGTATTACGAATAATAATTCGCTGGGGCCCGTTCCGCGGGGCCGTCGCGAGGTCTAAGGCGAACGGCTTGGCCGGAAACATCGCTGCCACCTTTCTTTCCGTCTCTTCCGGGGCCGCGTCACGTCATCGGGTGCAGGATTGTAGTCCCTCCGCGGGGACCGGATCCGCACGGGCCTGAGCCCTTGCGCGAGGATTTTCTCACTGTCCCGTGCGTCGCGCATCACGTGTGCGGGTCCTGATCCCGTCGTGACGTAGCTAGCTTGGCCGTTAGGTAATTTGGATTTCCAAATTGCTGGCTCCTTGCCCCTCTAAGATCTTCCTTGATTGGCGATCGTAGTTTCCGTGACGTTTCAGCGACTCTCCGCTCCTTCGCCGATGAGGCTCCCAAATGAATTATTCATACGAAAGAAAAGCATAAACTAAATTAATATTAAGCTCGAAATCTCAATTAATGACGCCTCTCTGGAGGTAACGGTACGGTTCTCGCAATGATTCGACTGGCGCGGCCTTTTAGTCCGCGCTTTTCGATCGGGGAGGGACTCGGCGGACGCGCGCGAGACGGCAACGTCACAACGGACTCTTTCTTACGCTCCATATGAATTCTTCATCGCGTCGTTAAACGAACGTCGTATCTCGTATTAACATTTTTTTCGCGTTGCTCTATATATAATGCTTCCGAGAACATAATAAAGAGATCATGGAAATCGTCGCTCTGTCTAACTTGCGGCAAATCTTGACCAGATTTGGTAAGACCAGATTTGGACCTTCAAATCAAAGCTTACCAAATCTGGGTCCAGATTCGCCGCGAATTAGACAGAGCGGCGATTTCCACGATTTTTTATATCGCGAAAATACTCGCAAAAACACGCGCGAGTTCGTCTTTTTCGCGTTACATACGGATTCTTTCTCACGTTCTATACGAGTTCTCTCTCGCGCCGCTACGCGGCCGACGTATCCTGCGTTCTCTCTTTCGAACTTTATACGTACTCTTTCTCGCGCCCTATATACATTCTTTATCACGTCACTATGATAACATTGTAACTCGCATTAACATTTTTTTCCGATCAGTCCTATTTATGATAGATTTTTTATACAGATCCGGTAAACTATTCTAGCTCAAGATTTGTGGATAAATCTTTAGCAAGAATGAAAAGTTATTCTAGTTCTACAAATCTTGAGCTAGAATAGTTTACCGGATCTGACTTCAAATCTATTATATATAGGACTGATCGGACATTTCCGCGATTTTTTATAATGTAGAAATACTCGACTCGCCTTTGTTATTTCTCTCTCGAAGCATTTTATTAAAGTAAACTATATTAAACGCGAATATTTATTACATTTTCGGATATACAAATTATATTATTTATAAAAACAAATTATATTATTCGCGCGCGTTCTTCGAGACGATTCGTAGAACGTCCATCGATGTTTCGAGTTTCGAAATTCCAAATCAAAGAATACAAGCCTGTGATGTAAAACTTGTATACTTTGATTTGAAATTTAGAAGCGCATCTCTTCGCAATAATTCGATAGCAATACTATGCT